>NC_083334.1:23697921-24003690 GCF_963455315.2 Globicephala melas | reverse complement strand
TAAGCCCCTTTGTCAGGAGAAGCAGAAAACCACTGAAACAGACCTGCAATGACTATAGATATTAGAATTATAAAATCACTGTGCTTAGTATGTTCACGGAAATAAAAGACTGTATGGACGTATGATATGGGGAACAATGCCATCAAACTTGCCCAGGTAGATTAGAAAAAAGCAAAACTTAGAGACATGAAAAATGTAATAATTGAAATTAGAAACTCAAATACTAGACTGTACAGTACAGAAAGAATTGGTAAACTGGAAGGTTTCCCTCTGTGGAATTTCTTGGAGGCATACGCTGGTATGGTACTCCTTCAAGAGGACTTCCGTTTACTTCTAATAAATACATGAAACGCTAACAAGCTAAGACCACGTTAAACTAGATTTCCAACCTGGAGCTCTGGGGACCACACAGATAATGTAAATGCTCGCCCCAAGCTCCCATGAGATATTTGTCTTTTGCTCACTTGCTTAGAGCCAAAGCTAAAACAGACAGACATACCCACTATCTCCTTCTGTGGGGTGAGTGTTGTTTTTCAAGCTTTACCAACTAAAGCGATCGCTTTTGGAAACTCAACTTTATTGTATGTGAGTTGCAGCAGGTGGGAGGAGAAGATATGCAATCAGACCTCATCCTCTGGTCCTAAGCTTTATCTTTAGTTTCCCACAAATATGACCATGAAATACCCATTCTAGATCCCCAAGAATGAACAGATAATCTAGGACAAATGCAGGCTTCAATGCTGGCTTAGCCCTTTGAGTCTGTCCTTCTCCCAATTTCTTGCCTCAGATTAATTCCTTTACTTTCCTGAAAGCACAAACATGAGATAATTTTTTTTCACTTTTATCTATCATAAATTTGTATCAGTAAAGTATACTATGAATGTCTGGTTTGCTCCCATAAATACTGTTAACTGATACACCAGCAAAGATTCAAATTCCCAGGAGAAAGTCTGCAACCTGGGACCTGTTTTGTGTGGCACACCCACCCCTCAGAGCAATGTGAGGTTTGTTTGTGTTTTTTTTTTGCAGTACACAGGCCTCTCACTGTTGTGGCCTCTCCCGCTGCGGAGCACAGGCTCCGGACGCGCAGGCTCAGCGGCCATGGCTCACGGGCCCAGCCGCTCCGCGGCATGTGGGATCTTCCCGGACCGGGGCACGAACCTGTGTCCACTGCATCGGCAGGCAGACTCTCAACCACTGCGCCACCAGGGAAGCACAATGTGAGGTTTTTTAATTAACAAATCCACCATATCCAATAAGGAAGGAGTAAATATTCAAAACGATTGTCAGCTGGAAAGAGGGAAAAGGGAACTGGAGGCTGTTTAGTCAAAAACTAGACAAAAGGCACTTTCTTGGCTACAATTTATGTTCATCAGTATTACTTAACAAAAAGAACACATTTTTGAGTCAGACAGACCTAGTATAAAATCCTGGTTCTAACACTGTCTGTGGAACTGCATTAGTTTTCTATTGCTGCCATAACAAATTGTCACAAACATAGTAGCTTAAAACAATACAAATTTGTTACCTTATAGTTCTGTAAGTCAGAGACCTAACACAGATCTCACTGGGCTAAAATCAAAGTGTCTGCAGGGCTGCATTCATTTCTGGAGGCCACAGAGGAGAATGGCTTCCTGCCATTTCCAGCCTCTAGATGCCACCACATCCATTGGCTCCTGGCCCCCTTTCTCCGTTTTCAAAGCCAGCAATGTCACATCTCTGACCCTTCTTCTGTCATCACATCTCTTCCTAACCACAGCCAGAAAAGTTCTTTGCACATAAAGACCCATATGATTCGATTGGGACCACCTGGACAATCCAAGTTCATCTCTCAATTTAAAGTCCTTAACCTTAACCACTTCTGCAAAGTGCCTTTTGCCATGTAAGGTAACATATTCACAGATTCTGGGAATTAGAACATGGACATCTTGGCAGGGTGGGGTGGGGGGTGTGGCCTACCACAGTAACCATAGCAAAGTTAAATAAACTTTTCTGGGTCTCAATTTTCTCATCTGTAAAATGGGAGTGATTATACCAGTGTCTAATAGTCCCTGGCAAATAACAGAAATTTCATAAACTCATTAAATGGAAGAATAAATATGTACATTATGAGGTTATTGGGAGGATTAAATTAGATGATGTAAGTAAAATATCTAGTACAGTGCTTAGAACATAGACTTACCCCCAAATCAGCTACTCCTATTATCCACAGGGCACCATTCTAGATGCTTTAAAGAACTAATCCAAGCCCATGAAGCTGTAGAATCTGGATGACATAAACATCAGATCTCCCTAAATAAAGGCTGCAGTACTGAAGACAAGATGTTCTTTTTTAAAGCACCCAACTCTGTGTTGAACTCCTCAACTAAACTACTGCTATGCATGAGTGAATATATTAGCATTGAATTCACACGGCAAAACTACTAACTGCTGGGCAGTTCTCTCTAGTTCACCATCTGCCTAATGTTAATTCCTTTGGACCTGAAGGGCCATGCTCCAGACTGCGTACTCTTTTTCTTTTTTCTTTTCCGTTTTTTGTTTTTTGTGTTTTTTTTTTTGAGTTAAGCAACTGCCACAATTAGATAAAAAGACATCCTGGTAGGTTTCACTGTGACACCCTTCCAAACCTCTTAGCTACCATTATGTTTCTCCGAACTTAAGAAATCACAGTATTAACCAGAAATGTGCTCTCTGTGGTCAAAATGAGAGCTTACTCCAAATGAGCTCCCCAAAACTAGCTATCTCCACAAATGTGGATTTATGCTATGCCTCTATTTCAGAAAGAAAAATCATTAGTTCCTTGGCACTGTCATGTTAATACAGATTTGTGGGTCACCATTCACATAGCATGACTGTTATCACTTGCCAATTTATGTAGTTCTAAGCATCCAAATATTCAATACATTTCCGAGTACACTCTATGGGCCAGAAACTGTTTTCAGTACCAACCAAGAGAAGTCTTTGCCCTAATAAACAAAACAAAACAAAACTGACCATCTAGTTGAATACCTAAATGAAAAAATTTTAATTGATAATATAAATCAGACTGTAAAAAATCCTTAAGCAACATATTTTAAGATTAGAGAGAATTTGTTCATATTTAACTAGTTTCTAAAGATCTCCACCATAGTCATTTTGTACTCTAGCTCCAAGGGCTAACATATTCCAGTACTCTGAATATATGTAACCAAATAGCCTGGGAGTTTCAAGACTTATGAGTCAAACACATGGAGAGATATAATACTTAAAGTTTATAAGCAAATAATAAAGGTATAATTATGTTAAGCAATTACTAAATTAAACTAATATAATTATCTAGTAGAATAAATTGCAAGAAATAATTTTAGCTCTGTTTTTATTCAACTTAATCATTTAAAGGTATCATATATAAAAATCATAGCTCTAAAAAAAAATCATAGCTCTGATATTTGATTACTTGTTCCCTCATACACTCTCCCAATGGCCTCATAATAAAATGGTGAAATTCCAAGAATCAAATGTACTCTGACATTCTGAATTTTTTTCAATCTAGGTAAGGTAACAATAGCCCAGTCTGTTGGTCAGGATAGGCTAGTTTATGTTATTGTAAAAAAATAACCCCCAAATCACATGGCTCAGCATGACAGATGTTTATTTTGACACAGCCCCATCGTCCTCACTGAGGGACGCAGGTTGGTGGTGCTTCCACCATCTGGGACATCGCCAGTCAGTGGAGCATGGAGAAAGGCACTTGGAAAATCCCATCTTGGTTCTAACAGGCTTCTGCCTAGAAAAGACCCTCATCACTTCTGCTCTATTTCTCTTGGCCAAATCAAATCATGTATTTATGTGTAACTTAAGTGCCTGGAATGTGCTTGGAAGGAGAGAAGAATTATTGATGAATATCCTTAATGATTAGGATACAAAAGTCATTTTCCAGTTAAAATTAGCTTCCATATAAAGTAATGTACACTACCTCTGATACTGGTTCTTTTTTACTTTCAAATATTGACATCTTTCAGAACCTTAAGTTAAGATGCTCCTCTCTAACATATGAAGGATTTACTTCCTAAACTGCTAACCTCTAGAATGACTCTGTGCCTATTCAGACACCATAATTTATATGTGCAGCATAATGTCTTACACATAAATACAGACTTGCTGTTCGAATAAAATAAAATTCCAACAGTGTTTCCATTTGGTCATAAAGCTCCTATTATATTTAAGAAAAGCATTCATTGACAGTTTGACAGATAATTATATTTTACTCCCTAATAGTATCAGCTAAAAATTCAAAGGACTTGTAGAGCAAGGGCATAGCCCTGTTGGAAACCAGAATTCAAACTGAGCCAAAATGGACTTCCTGATATCACGGGGTGAGTCTGCAACACAGCCTACCAATCACTAAGCATTAGGATGATTTTTACATTTTCTCTCCTAAAGAGAAGGTCAAAGCATTATCCTCAGGATGAAAATTAAATTTCACCTTGGAAAAGTTTGTTTTTAAAATGATACAGAAATAATTAACTTGTAGATGATAACAGCATAACTCGAATCAAACCATGGGGTCTAGGATCATATGAAGAAAGTGATCCTCCCTAGGTACTTTTATGGAAGTACTGAATGATCAAGAATATCACATGGAATGTTTGAAGGAGTCTGAAGTCTATTCTGGATTCAACCTTCCTAGTGATGCACTCTTCTATTTTCATTTCTTATTGATTCCATCTCTTTTACTGTTAACGGTATTTTATGGAGGCTTCCTTCAGGTATACACTAGCAAGGCATAACCTTGCTGTGGAAAACCCAAACTGTAAATGAAGGGCAATGGACAACAGAGGAATACTGCATCCTGACCAGAACTTAGTACTGATGGAGCACATTTACAAACACTGATAAAATATTTATTACTTTGCTTATAAAGTTCAGGACTTTTTTTTTTTTTTCGGGGGAGGGAGGTTGTACTTTCGGGAAATTTTAAATGAGACTCGGAAACATCTGGGAATTTTCAGCACTGCAGACAAAACAATAAATTCACTCTAAATCAGAAAGCAAGTAGGGTAAGGGCAATAGAGAAGCCTGCCAGGAAAGGTGGGAGTTGGGGTGAAGAAGAATGTCCCAACAGAGCAAATAGCACCTGCAAAGCAGCAGAGATAAAAGGATGAGTGAGCATTACATGTGCAAGCGTCTGAAAGACGTTTAGGGAGGTGAAATTCTGGAGAAGTAGGAGAGAGGCAGTGTTGAGACTAGACCTTGCACAGCTTTTTAAGCTCTTGTCAAGAATTTAGACTTAACTCAAAGGGCAAAGAAAAACCTCTGAAGGATGTTAAGCAGACACATGGCATGATTATGTTCATGGTTATGCTGTTGCTTAATATAAAGACAGCATAAATTTAACATAGTCATACCCTGCTATATCCATTTTAGTTACAAGAGACGAACTTTATCCGGAGTTCCATTTGAAATCCAACCTCAAATTAAGAGGCATTTTTTCCTCATCTCCTGGGTATCGAAGTTCACACTGTCCAACCAGGAGAGGCAAGCCATGATGCAGTTAACTTTATTTACACAACGTGCTGTGTTATTTTCAACGTTCCTTTTGGAGCATTTGGTTTTGTTTTGTTTTAATTAATTTTTATTGGAGTACAGTTGCTTTACCTTTTGGAGTATTTTTGTTTAGCTAGTTTCAGCAGCAGTTTATGACAGTGATCATTTCATTTATTGTTCCCTCCGTGATGTCAATTTGTTTAGTGGATGTGATATGTTTGCATTGTTTTTATTTCCTTGGTGTTTACTGTTTTACTGGGATTTTTAATTAAGTTTAATTACTAAACACTGAATATCATATATGCAGGTTCCAGTAGTGAGCATATTCTTAAATGTAAAAAAAAAAACCCATAATAGTTATAAGAGAAATTAACAAGAGCAGGTACACAGCTTCATTATAGAGCAATTAATGCAGAGAAAATTGCCTACTACTGGATGTTAAGATAACGAATGTTTTCCTAATGTTAACTATTGGAGCAATCATTAATTATTGAAATAACTGAGTTTATTTAATAGGATTTGTCATTTTAGTTTAAAACGGATGCCCATTTGGGGTTGCAGTGATGCATGGAAATGCCTTTCATTTTTAAATAATGATAATTATATCTTTATTTTGAAGAATACACAGACTGCTTTGGAGAAATTTTATCAGGAGAAAAGGCAGATGGTAAGAGTAGATGTCCATTCTGGCACAACATTGTAAATCAACTATACTCCAATAAAAAATTTTTTAAATATATACAAAAGACAAAAAAAAAAAAAAAGAGTAGATATCCCTTTGCCAACATTTGTCAACAGCAACAGAACTGAGAAGTTAAACCAGATCATTCTTTGTTGTGAGGGCTGTCCTGTGCATTGTAAGATGTTTGGATCACCCCAAGTCTCTACCTACTCAATGCCAGTAGCACCCTGTGCCCATCTGTGACAATCACAATTGTCTTCAGATTACCAAATGCCCCTGCTTCCTGAGAACACTGCCCTGAACCCATTAGGGAACCAACTGAGCAGCTGCATTAGGTGGCCTGGACTGAGAGGTGACAGCAGGAATGGAGTAGAAGAGGCTGAGCAGACGTATTTGGGAGGGAAAAGCATCCGGATTGGTGACAGACAAGTTATGGGAGATATTAGAGCAGAAAGGAAGTAAGGTTGACGTTCATGCTTGTACAGTGATCAACTGTGTGGCGCCCTCTATGGAGCTAAACTAGGACTGAGGGGGGCGCTGAGGAGGAAATCATGAATTTAATATTTTGGAGGTGCCAAAGATGCATCAAAATAAAGAATTTTGTTAAAAACAAAAAATTTAGGATGATCATTTTATTATTCTTAATTTTTTTGTTTGTTTGTTTTTGCGGTACGCGGGCCCCTCTCACTGTTGTGGCCTCTCCCATTGCGGAGCACAGGCTCCGGACGCGCAGGCTCAGCGGCCATGGCTCACGGGCCCAGCCGCTCCGCAGCATGTGGGAGCTTCCCGGACCGGGGCACGAACCCGTGTCCCCTGCATCAGCAGGCGGACTCTCAACCACTGCGCCACCAGGGAAGCCCCCTCTTCTTAGTTATTTTATATGCTGTTCCTCATTCTAGGAATTTTAAGGGAAAGAGAAACCAGTGGAGTGTAAAAAAAGAAAGGGAAATAAAGTTTCTTAAATATTTAGATTATTTTACTCATTTTTATTTTTAAAAATTTTTATTGAGGCATAATTGACATACTAGCTTCAGATGTACAACATAATCATTTGATATTTGTATATGTCGTGAAATGACCACCACAATATGTCTACTTAACATCTGGGATTATCATTTCAATGTTGAATTTTACTGGCATAATTCATAGAATATTTGCTCTTACTCAGATCCTACGTCTAGTTCTCCTTCTCTATCAACCTCGTAACTGTGGGCGTCACTGACAGTTTTATTTTCAGCTCTTTTCTCTATGTACTATCATCCAGCTTTAGACTTCAAATATCATTTACGATGTGACGCGATTTTTTATGAATTCCCTCAAGTAACTAGTTTTACAGGCGGCATGCACACACACACACACCCTTCTCAGCACACCTAGAAACATAAAATACAGAATATTTTTCTTTAAAATTATAAAAAATTTAGTCATATTATGTGAATAGACTCCATTTAGACACCTGTTCTGCAAAACCCAATTACGTAATTTATGACAATCTTTTATTCCTTTCCCACAGCAAAACAAAAGGCTCTTGCCGGCCCTTGCTTCTACGTTCAACTTTCAAGCATTTTCTTAAACACCGGTGCGTGCAATGAATCTCATAACTGGCCAGAAACTCCTTTTCATCTCTACTTCATTCAAACTGGAATCTCTCCTCTCTATCAGTGCTGGCTCCATCCTCCTACCTGCTGTGATCTCCTCACTCAGTTTTTCAGAAAGCCCCTGAACAGGCAGAACTATGATTTTTCTAGTCTGCCTTCCACAGACAGCATCCATGCTGCAGGAGCTACTGTGAAGAGTGGGAACACAATCTTTCTGTCTTTTTTATTCTTTTCACCATTGCTTCTATCTATGTGTTGGGTGGGCAGTTCTCATTCCCAATGACCAGTCTTCCAATTCTCTTTTACAAGACAATCCTAAATTATTGTCTCGTCACACGGGAGATGACTCTGAAATCCGTATGTCTAGGCTTCACCTCTGTCCTGCATCCCAGCCCTAAACTTTCGAATGCTGGACACATGCCTGAGCCTCACACCACCAGACTTCTCCCCACCCCCTTAGTTTCCATCCTCGCAACAAATGGCATCACTTAACTCAGCTGCTTTGGCCCCAAACGGTCCACGGTTCACTCACCCACCCCATCTCACCCAACCCCTCCATTAGCAAGTCCAGCTGGCTCCACGTTCAAAACATTATCTAGATTTTGACCACTTTTGATCACGGTCATCACCACCTCCCGAACCCAAGCCACCATCACCACCTACAGGAGCTTCCTCGCTGGCCTCACCACTTCCACTCCCACCTCCACTGAGGCCCCTCTCCTCCCAGCAATCAGAGGGATGTGTTCTAAAGGCAAATCAGAGCATAGCTTTTCCTCGCTGATCGCTCCTCCTGTGTGCTCAGAATGAAAGCAAAGTCCTTATGTTACAAAACCCCTGCTACCCCAAATGGCACGCATCCTCTACCTTCCCATCCCTCAGAGACACTGACTTGAACAGGCATTGCTCATTCCTGCCCCGCAGCCTTTCCGCCCGCTTTTCCCTCTGCCTGGAGTTCTCTTACTCTGGGTGCTCTTATGACTGGCTTCTTCCCATCACTCAGGTCTGTTTCCTTGACCATTCTAACAGCTCCCTTACCCCAGTCACTCTCTTTCCATTGCCTTCTTTTATTTTCCATTTGGTGCTTATTAGAATCTGAATATTTTCCTGCTTGGTGTTTGTCAGTGTTCCCCTACCAGAAAGCAGGCTCCATGAGAGCTAGGGCTTCATCTGTCTTTTTTTTAACCTCTGTATTCCCAGCACCTTGAATAAGGTAAGACACTCATTTACTCATTAAACAAATCAGTATGCCACAGACAGCCAGACTCAACCATTTCAAACTCGTCTCATTTTTTTCTTTCATCAAAATCGTTCATCCCCCTAAGGTCGGTTTTAGTTAAATGGCATAACCATCTACTTTGTGGCTAAAAATATGAGAGTCGTCTTTACTCCTTTCTCTCAATTCATACTCAATTATTTCTCAAGGCCTTTCCATTCTACCCCTAAAACATCTGAAGTCTACCCCTCCCCTTCCCTTCTCAAGGTCCAAAACATTTAAAGTGGCTTCCTAATGGGTCATTCTCTACCTGCCATTACTGAGTCTCTAAGCTACTCAACAAAGTTACCTTTCATAAAATATGGATCTTGTTTCTTCTTTAAAAAGGTTCCACTTACCCACAGGAAAAAAACTTTTAAATTCCGTAATATGGCTTCTGAAACTATTCCCAATCTGGTCCATTACCTTCTTTTGCAGCTGTGTTTCTATCTAGTCTTTCAGCTTCATTTCTATGGACTGACATGCACTGTGTGCTTCTTTAGACTGAACCTTCTGCCATTCCTTGAAAACATCATACGCTTTAAAATAGCTATGTATTTGTTCAAGCTATTTCTATGGACTGGGATTCCCCTTCTCCTTTTCACACCGTGAAATCCATTTATCTTTTTCAAATCCAATTCAAACTCCATAGCCTCTGTGGAATTCCCTTATCCTATCTGTCAGAAGTTAATTCCTTCCCCTGTGCTCCTAGAGCCCTGACAGGGGCACTTCTATCACAGGGTCTTACACCATCTGACCTAAATTAAGGCTACATTGTGTGTGTCATCCCAGTAAATTACGAGCATCTTAAGGGGTGGAGACTGACTTGTTCACTCGTTCATCTTCATAAGTGTCCCATGAAACCATAAAATTCTCTGGATAGACAGGCCCTCTATAGATGTTTGTCGAAGTAAACTCAACCTCTGAAGAAGCAGGGAAGCCTCTGGGACCATCTCAGCCAGGGACTGACAGGCACAGTCATTTGCTGAAGAGCACTAATAGCTTCCCTGTCTTGTGCTGGGCTCCTCTGCTTCAGTCCCTTCATCGATCTTCACATCCCACTCTGACATTCCATCATCTCCTCACCACTTCCGTCCTCATTCCAGTATTCTAGCATTCTAATTATATTGGTACTCTTTCATATAAGGTACCTCAAATCCTTTTTCAAAGAACACTTGTCAGTAGAGATTTATTTCATTTGAAATCGCTGGTTAACGGGGCTCACGCATCACTTCAACTGGCAAGCAGAAAGCAAATGGTGAAGGCCAGAGTTTGAGTTATTAGCTACTTACGGATACAGACTGGGTTCTTAAAGGTTCAAGCAGTAACAGCCAGACATCGTGTGTCTGCTGATGTATGCACTCGGAAGCACACAGAACCACCTATGTGATATTATTGTCCCAAAAGTTGAACTAGAATCTAATCAAACCTCTAGAAAAACTCCCATTACAGAAAATACAAGGAAGAACAGAACAAGTTAAATAACATCACAAAGAGAAGAAAAAACCAAAATGGAGTAAATTCTACAATAAAACTGATCTAGATTTTGTAACAAGTCAATGGGAAAAGGTGGAAAAAAGGTTTTTTTAAGAGTAAAGAAGTTAGAAACCAGTGTCAAAGAAAGAGAAAAAATAGAGCTTTTAGAAGGACCCACCTATCATGAAATAGGTCTAAGCAGCTATGGAAAACAAAGAACATTTCCATAACCCCTTGAGTCAGAGACCCTGCTTTCCTGAGCTGTGGCCTCAACGGGAGAAAAGTAATATGATCACTAAGTTTTTCCTGACTCTTCCACTCATCTTTGGTAAATCTGCCGAAGTTTCTGTACTTTGGTTTAATTTTCTGCAAAACTGAGAAAGTAGCTTGTGGAGTATGGGGGAAAGCAGGCTTTTCAGTGCACTCAACTGACTGAATGTCTTTCTTCAAAACAGGTGACACCCCGAGCATCAGACTCTGTTAGAGCAAATGAACTAGTGGCCAAATTCACTGTTAAGCAACCAAAAACAGCTTTCCTGACTTGCCTCACTGAGTTATAGTGTGTGACTGAGAAGTTTAAAAAGGAAATAAAAACAGTGCAAAAGACTCCCAAAAAGGCTCTCCATTAATTGACCTTCCTATTTAAAAATGTAGTATCTTCCTTACCATTGCCAGCTTCTTGGGTCCTACTGATGTCACAGTCTACCTGTCCCTGACTTAATTTTCCCATGACCTACCTGGATGCCAATGCATTATGGTTACAGGAGAGCAACCAAGTTCTTAAAAGAAAAAAAAAGAGGGGGTGGGGGCATTGCTCTTGCCTCCCCTATGCCTTCATGCTTCCATCCTCAGGTAATGCTGAAAGAAGGGGAAGTTCAAGTATCTGCCCTGTGCTTTCAAGTGGAAAGTAAGCGCAGAAAAAATACATGAATGACATGAGGCTATTTAAAGCTGTTACTTACTTTTAGGTGTTGCTGTGATGCATGTAACCATATAAGCTTGCGAGAAGCTGTGATGTGATAGAAAGAGTAGTAACCCCAGGGTCTTGCCACTAGAGAGAGCTGTGGTGAGCAACCTCTCTGATTCACAGCTAAAAGGGAAATCGTGCGGCCCATCTCACCTGGAAATGGGGTAGTGGACATGACGGCACTTTGTGATGACTCTAAAATACTATCTAAATGTTAAGAGCTGTTACTACAAGGTTTGTTGCACCCCTGAATATTAATGGCTATCATAAAGTTGTGTTAGAAAAAGAGACTATTTTGTACTGACCATGTACTAGGTAGAAAGTCAAATCCCTACAAGTCTAGCAATCGAAATTCTTAAACGTGCAGGACATTTCTGGTGTATGGATTCAATAAATTTGTCAACTACAATTACACTTAAATAAAATAACCTATCATATTGGTAAGCAGTATGTGCTTGCTTTCCTTTTGGAGTCCCCATAGATCGTTAATTCTCTGAAAGATAAAAGATATATACCTAATTTCCTTAAGCAGATGAAAAAATATCAAACCCTGTAAGTATGCCAACACTTGCACTCAACAATAAATTAGGACCTTAATGTTTTTTTATTCTAACAGCACCTGTTGCTAAATGTTATCAAAGACCAAGTCGAAGTCATGTTATCCAGTAACTAGGAAAACCCACTCTTTTCTTATTCTACTATTTGCAATTGCATTCTCCTCTGACATAATAATAATAATAATATGACCTGGCATATGTTATGCACATACTATGTATCAGACATTATTCTAAGTTTTCCACACATATTAACTCATTTGTATTGTATATATTAACTATAAACAGTTTTCACTCTATTTTAATTAACTTGGAAAGATCTTCTCTTTATCACCTTATATTTTGTTTTATCCACATTTTTGCCAATTCTGAGGTTGAGTGAAAGATGTTCTCATCTACTATCAAAAGGGGGTTCCCACCCCAGTACAATGAAATGACATATATTTAAACGGACTCCAAAAGACTATAACTTTATCTCAAGTTTTATATAAAAATAAAAAGAATAATTTATCCTCACCACAGTATGCGAGTCAGTGGAGCTAAAATTACTATATAATTACTGAATCCAAATTTCTGAAGTAGAAATGATAAAAAGTGGGTATCTTTCTTTATATAAATGACAAAAATATATTCTACTTCTCATTAATAGAACATATTAGTTATAGTTTTCTTACAGAAAGTTAAGAATCTGTAAGGAATTCTCTATACCTTAAATACCAAAAAAGATAATTTCCATCAGATTTAATTTTGTAATACATATCTCTACTGAGATTAGTCAGAGATTCAGAGAAATTAAAAAGGAGTGGGCAAATGTAGATGGTTTGAAATAGCCACCAAAGCCAGGAAATAAATTCTGTACCTAATGAAAAGCAAATAATTTCAAGATGCAAACTTGAAAATTGCCATCAGTGCATTTAAGGACTTGACACACCTGCATGCTTGTGAACTAGCCCCTGCTCGCTGCTCACCTGGCTTCTGACTATCACAGTCGATGGGGTGGGTGGGAACCTGCCTCAGCCCCCTGCCCTCCCTTCCCAGCCCAAAGGCTGCTGTAAACAGAGAGCTGTATATCTTTCTCCAAAAGCTAAGTGATCACTTTAAAAAGGCACAATGCACATGGTAAACACTGTGCTTAGCAGGTTACAGATAATTACCCCAATTCTTTCAAGGCCACCTATGAAACAGTTACTCTCTGTATCAGTGAGGAAACTGAGGCTTCGATGGGTCAAGTACCTTCCTGAAGGTCACACAGTAAAGGGCAAAGAATAAAATCAAATCTAAGTCTGTCCCATCCCAGAGCCCACTTTCTTAACCTCAACACCGAATTGCCTATATATGACAGGCTCCAATAGAGAAAATTATAAATCGGGTATTGACTGCCTGATTCAGGTAACTTATGCATCTTATTTTATAGAATAATGTATCTCACATGATAGAGAATTACCTATCTTTTGAGATAATTACTCAAAAGTATAAATCTCTGAAAATCTCTGTTGATTTTGAAGTGTGTGTCAAGGATAACGTTTATTCCAAGTATAAGTTTTGATTACTCTTATAAGCAGTAGTATCATTGCTTATGTATTAAATCATTCAGTGATCATTTAAATTCACGAACAATATCCAGTTCTAATTAACGACTCTAAGGAACTGTGTAAGAGTCTTATTTGTGCTGTTTTCCCCATGCTATTTTTAAAAAGATTATCCGAATGTAGTGATTTAAGTATCATACTGGAATTTAGGAAACTAAAGAGGTAGACCTCTTCAGCTCCATTACTAAATTTTTCCTAAAACATTATTTCAGTTTAAGTGCTCTGCACATTGAGAAATGTAATTGGCAGAATAAATGGACCGTGTGTGTGTGTGTGTGTGTGTGTGTGTGTTTAAAGTGAATTGTAAATAACACCCTTTTCATTATAAATTTAAGAACCTATATGACTAATCATTTCTGACATAAAAATAAATTTGCCTAAGTAATTGTTCAATGAAAAAAAGGTACTTATTTACATACTTCACTATTTGCATAGCTATTCATCATACACTTTTAAGTTTTCCTCAAATTCTAAAATCCCTGGTCCATCCCTTGTGACAGCATGATGCAAATTCCAGGGATAGTCTGGTATCATCATCAATACATAGCA
This sequence comes from Globicephala melas, assembly GCF_963455315.2. Classification (NCBI taxonomy): domain Eukaryota; kingdom Metazoa; phylum Chordata; class Mammalia; order Artiodactyla; family Delphinidae; genus Globicephala; species Globicephala melas. The sequence continues at coordinate 23,989,497 of NC_083334.1, read as the reverse complement.
TCAAATATAATAGCAAGGACATTTTGCAGGTGCAGGTAACCCTGGTCTTCATGACAGCTGCAATCTTGGGTCCATCTTTAATTCTAATTACCAACACTCTCATGAAAATGATGACACTGGTCAACCATGGCCTAGGTACTTCCATAACTAGCTGTTCACCTTAGTGATGACTTTCTCTACAAGACCTTTAGGTTTAGAACTCCAGAATTGGGATCACCTCTCTATATACCAACCTGCTCATTTTATAAATGAAAAACTGAGAATAGGGGATATAATTTGCCAAAGGTCACTCCTTTTATAAATTTGACTTTGATGCTGAGTTTTGTAGAATCACATGAGAACTAAGCTGAGTTGAAAAACAATCAGTGCACCTTCTGGAGAGGCTCAAATTTGGGAAATTCTGTATTAATTAGAGGATCAGTGGGTGGGTTTTAATTCTAGCTCCATATTTCCCTAAACTTCGGCAGTTCGAATAAATTCATGGATCTCAGTTTTCTATTCCATAAGGTAGCAATCAATTACTCTTGAAATCTCTGATACCCTTGAGCAAATGAAGAAGGCAAAAATGTTTATTTGCGATTGTTGAATACAGAAGAAAACTTAAACACTAGATTGGAGGCATTTTAATTAGAATATAATAGCTAACATTTATTGATTATTGACTATGTTCTAGATACTGAGCTAAATGTTCTACATGTGTTTATTTTATTTAATCCTCACAACTTTGAAACAGAAATCATTGATGTTGCAGGTGAGAAATTGAGACTTAGGTTAAGTAACTCAGCCAAGGTTTCCACCTATTAAATGGAGCAGAAAAAATTTAAACCTAGATTGTCTAACTCTAAAGCAATGCCTTTCAATACTGCACTGCCCTTTGGAGAACTCATTTTGCTATCATATTTCTTAACTAGTCACTCTTCTGGACTTTTTTTTCTTCTGAGAACAAACATGCTTGTCCATGACTCCTGATAAAATCCAATTCCTATCTCTGTGGGCAACCATTCACTCCATTTCCGTTCCTGCTGGCATCTGTAAATTAGCATCTGGTAATTATCTGTGTAGGAAGCAGCAGACAGTGTACAGAACAATGTAACTGTTCCTCAGATTCCAACATGAGAATTTAGCATTCCTGAGTCATAAATCAACCTACGATGGCTCAACTTGAGGATGTATTTGCTTTAAAAATAGGCTTAATTGCATAGCTGTGGACAAATACACCTTCATACACCTGAAACAGTAAATCCTCAATCTTCTAGGAAAAAAAACAGGTGTTCACACCTTATCCTCAAAGACAATTGGTTCCCACTCTGTTTGAACAGATGGTGAATTCAATGTGTGGGCATCTGTCCTCCCCCAAGAATGTACTATATTCAATTCCAGAAGTCATATGCAGATACTTGAAATGCAGCCCTAGAAATAACTTTCATTCAAAAGTTAAGATTTAGACTCAGCAGCAGAATAACTTCCTAAGAGGCCTGAAATTTCACAGTTATGTTTCATTACATTCCTACATGGTGGAACACTCATTATGTTTTATTTTAATTTATAAACATTGTTTCTCTTTAAGGGAACTGGAGGACATGGAAGAGATGAAACTGGAAAAACCCAAGAGAATAAGTAATCTTGGGCTTAAGGCAAAGGGTGGCAAACTACAGGCTATTAGCCAATCTGCCTGCCATCTGTTTTTGTAAATAAAGTTTTATTGGAACTCAGTCCCACCCATGTGTTGACATATTGTCTATGGCTGCTTTCACACTACCGCAGCAGAGCTGAGTAGTTGCAGCAGAGACTGGATGACATGTAAAGCCTAAAATATTTATTATCTGGCTTTTTATAGAAAAAGTTTGCTGACCACTGGCTTCCATGATGAACTGGAAATCTTAATGTACACACTTCTTTGGAGTTTCTTATAAGAATACATTTGTAAATGAAAAAGCAGAAGTGCTCAGGTCAGGTTACCTATTTGATCTCACTTAAGAAATGAACCTAGCAATTTAGAATCAGCTCCTCTGACATCAGTGCCATTAGCAGATGGTTACTGTGCTGTTCCTGTAACTTCGTACTCTACCATCAAAATGGTTCAATCCTCCTGGTAGAGGTATCTCATTATACTAAGTAGTACTTATTAAAATAAGATGGGAAGGGAAAGATAGGAAGGATGCCAGGCACAATGGATAACACATTTGAGGGCATGGAAGACATCATTTGTTTCACAGCTGTTCCTAGGTTTGGCCTTACTGTCCCCTAATGAAGTATGTCAAAATATAGGAGACCATGTAAACCAAGGCTAATCCAGGGCCTGAGATCAGGTCTTAAAAGTGAAGAACAGAAAACATGACTACTGATCCTTTGGTCCAAGTAGAGATGGAAGACGGATTCAAAGAAATAGCACTTAACAAAAATGAGTCAAAGAAATAGCACTTAGCATAAGCAAACCAGGTCCTGTGAGAAATGATGGTTACAATTTTCTACTGAGGCTCTCGTCTTTCTTTGGACTCCTCCAAAGTAACTATCTGTTTTATTCCTGAATGATGTTGGGATTCCACTGAGAAAGTACCAACATAAATTAAGAGTGATAGACCACTAAGGAAAAACCTAATTGATATTTTAACTTTGAAACAGTAGACTCTTGAAATTCTAAAACTTAAAAGTTTCCTGAAGCACAAACTGGTATCGCACGCTTTGTAAAGCTGCTGAACGGAATAAGTCATTGAAGTAATGAGTGAGCACAACTGACAGCCCAGCTCCCACATCTCACAATAGCTTTATAGTTCTCCATTCACCTTCCAGATAAAGCAACACTGCTGAAGTGATTATAAAGATGGTGCCCCCAAGGAAAACTACCTGCTAGTGCTCATAAAAGAAGAGAAAAAAGTAAAGAAGGCTCAGGAAATGATGGTTCAAAGCCGCAAAAATAGAAGGCTTCTATGAATACGTGCTGTATAGTGATAGTCATGAATGTGAGCTTTCTAAAGCTCTACTGGGTCTACTCCATGCTCATGCCCAGAGACGGAGCAGGACAGGATGCGTGTAAAGACAGAAGAAATCTAGTTATGGTCCTGTGCATTCTGGGACTTGAAGGGTATCATGTATACACTGGTTCAACATATCAAAGAACTGGGCAGCGGGCTACAGATGCCTCCGTGGTAGAGAAGAACACATATGTGAATATGTCAGATCCCAGAGGGAAATTAACCGTAAATCAAGTGCAGGGAGTAGGGGCAAATGCAATCTCTACAAACTGTATGTTGACATACAGTGAAATGGAAAGGACTCAGCACATATGACAGTCAACAAAAAGAAAAAGTAGCATGGAGGCTATGGGGAAAAATAGAGCAAGGCAGTGAAAGAAACTGTCATGAAGGTCAAATGAAGAATAAATATCCAGAAGTTATTCACTCCAGGATCCAGCAGGAGACTTCGGATAACTACTTGGCACTCTCAATAAAATATAAACCATGAGAGTACTGCTATATGGAGAGAACAGGTTCAAATAAGAAATTTAAAAGAATGGATATATGTATAACTGGATCACTTTGCAGTACATCTGAAACTAACACAACATTGTAAATCAACTCTACTCCAATATAAAATAAAAATTAAATTAAGAAAAAACTAGAGAGGAAAAAATGTGATGAAAATGTAATGGGACGAGATGGGGAAGAGGGATCAGCGGGGGTGCAGCATCCCACTCTGAGCATTCGCTGGGATATTAATTACCTGCTCACCAGCTTTCTTAATTTTTATTGTTTATTTTTATTACTATTACTTTCCTGTCTTCTGATGAAAACATGTATGCATTCTGGGAGTATACACCAACCACTGGGTCCTAGGATATGTGCATATTCAATGTTAGTAGATACTGTCAAATAATTTCCAAAGTGGTCATGCCAGTTTACACTCGCATCAGCAGTGTGTGAGAATTCCAACTGCTGCCCTGCCCGCGCCCACCCCGCCCCGTCCACTTGACCTTTACAGCCGTTTTCAATTTAGCTATTCTGTACGTGTATATGTATGTATCGCCTTGTGATTTAAATTTGGATTTCCCTAGAAAAATAAATAAGGAAACAAATTTGGATTTCCCTGATGGCTAGTGAATTTGACTACTATTTCATATGTTTCTTACCATTTGGATATGCTTTTTTAGGTTTGCATATTTCACCTGTTTTCTACTGGTCATTCTGCCTTTTTCTTATTAATCTGAAGGCATTATTATATTTTATGGATACAAGTCTCAAGTGAGGCTTGCCCTTTCACTATCAATCATTTTTGAACACATTTTTAATTTTAATATGGTCCAATTTATATACAATGTTTCATTTACGACTGGCCCTTTTGTGTAGTATTTTGTATACCATTAAGAAACCTGTCCTCGATGGATCTAGAGACTGTCATACAGAGAGAAGTAAGTCAGAAAGAGAAAAACAAATATCGTATATTAACGCATATATGTGGAACCTAGAAAAATGGTACAGATGAACCGGTTTGCAAGGCAGAAATAGAGACACCGATGTAGAGAACAAACGTATGGACACCAAGGGGGGAAGCTGGCGGCGGGTGGGGATGGTGGTATGATGAATTGGGAGATTGGGATTGACATGTATACACTAATATGTATAAAATGGATGACTAATAAGAACCTGCTGTATAAAAAAATAAATTAAATAAAATTCAAAAAAACATAACACCAAAAGCACAATCCATGAAAGGAAAAAATTTTAAAAAAAGAAATCTGTCCTAGACTCCCTCTTCCCAGATTATAAAAATAGTCTGGGGAGTATATGATAAAGACAGATAAAAGAAATCACTACCATGACCCTTGAACTGGAGGGTTAGGGACACTGATGGGGCAGTCAGAAGTCCACATATAACTTACAGTCAGCCCTCCGTATCCAAGTACCCATATACAGGGATCCACAACCACGAATTCAACCAACCGTGGTCATGTAGTACTACAGTATTTACTATTGAAAAAAATATGCGTATAAGTGGACCCTCACAGTTCAAACCCCTGTTATTCCAGGGTCACACACAATGTATGTCCCTTAAAGCAGACCCTCTCCATTTTAAATTCTCTGGAGTTTATCAGGCCTGGCTCTTCCGGTTGGGGAAGGGATGTGGTCAAACTGTATACCACAGAAACCTTCAGGTAACCCTCCCTCCCTGTGTTTAGCCCCTTGACTCAATCTCATCCTCGTGGTACCTGTCTCTGGCAAATCCTGAGCAGGTCTAAATTCTCATCAGCAGCATTTGGTTTCCATCTTCCTCTGTTCTGCTTTCAATCTATCAAAAATGTGTTGACATCTCTCCTGTCCATTGCTGGCTCTTCTCCCATTCTCTAAAATCCTACGGTTTCACTTATTTTACTATCAATTTAGTGGGAATCGGGAGGGGCAGACAGACAATGTCTTCAATCCATCATTCAACAGCACTTTTATCCTTACCTTTTTTTTTTGAATAATTTTTTTTTTTATTGGGGTATAGTTGCTTTACAATGTTGTTAGTTTCTGCTGTACGATGAAGTGAATCAGTTGTCTGTATACATATATTCCCCTCCCTCTTGGATCTCCCTCCCTCTCTCCACCCCCGATCCAACCCATCTAGGTCATCACAGAGCACCAAGCTGAGCTCCCTGTGCTGTACAGCAGGTTCCCTCAAGCTATCTATTTTACATATGGTAGTGTATTTATGCCAGTCCCAATCTCCCAATTCATCCCACCCTCTTTCCCCCACTCCATGTCCACATATCCACATCTCCTTCTACAAAGGTACTTATTTTCCCAGCTGCCCATATTCCTACGTGTTCCCTTTTAGCCCATGTGGTCAACTCCCCATTCTTCCCTCATCCTGCCCATCTTGATCTCCTGTTAACCTCTTTCTGTGGAGAAAGTCCTGGACATCGGATTCAGATTAAGAATAGACTAGACAAAGAAACATTAAGCATACTTTGAATTTGGTGGGTTTTTTCTGAGAAGCCATCTGACTCCTTCCTTGAGGAGAGGCTGCCTTCAAAGTCCTAGGGAGCAAGTCTGCTCTGGGGGCCAGCCCATCCCTCATGCAGGTTTCCCAGGTCACAGTTAGGTCCAGTCAGTTTATCATTCCTGGAATGTTGAGGTCTCCATGGTAACTATTTCCATGGATTCTCAGTTTTTCCATTTTTAATAAGCGTATGGAAGCCTGCAAACTTTTCTGTAATTCTCTCTGAAATTTCTTTCTGCTTTAGGACATTATACTAATCCCATCATATATCAAACCTGAATTCCTGAAAGGTTCTTTGGACATGCACACTACCTAGTACCTACATATACACATACCTTCTCTAGCTACACTCTCGTCCCAGGTGCTCTCATCTAGTTTACGGCTTTAAATACCATCTCTGTGCTGCTGGCTCACACATTTAAAGTTCTGGCCTCAAGACGTGTATACAACTGTCTACTACACATAGCTACTTGGTTGTCTAATCCAGCCAAAACCAAGCCCTCAATTCCAACACACTTCCTCCAACCTGTTCCTCTCGTAATCATCCCATCTAAGTAAATGGCAACTCCATCTTTCAAGTTGCCCAAGCCAACTAAATATCTTGGAGTCAAATGGATAAAGAAAATGTTTGTGTGTATATATATATATATATATATATATATATATGTATATATATGTATATATATGTGTATATATATATATATACACACACACACATATACACACACACACACATTGACAGATATACATAATGGAATACTATTCAGCCATAAAAAAAGAAGGAAATCCTGCCAGTTGTGACAACACAGATGGAAATTTAAGGGCATTATGCTACGTGAAATAAACCAGATTGAGAAAGACAAATACTGTACGATCTCACTTACATATGGAATTTTTAAAAACCAAACTCACAGAAACAGAGATCAGATTGGTGGTTGCAGAGGAGGGGGAATTGCACGAAGGTGGTCAAAAGGTACAAACCTCCAGTTATAAGATAAATAAGTTCTGGAGATGTAATGTACAGCATGATGACTGTGGTTAACTGCACTGCATTGTATATTTGAAAGTTGCTAAGAGAGTAGACCTTAATAGTTCCCAGCGCAAAGGGAAAAAAAAAAGTGTAATTATGTGAGGTGATGGATGTTAACTGAACTTATCATGGTAATCATTTCACAATACATAAATATATCAAATCATATGTTTTACACCTTCAACTTATACATTATATGTCAATTGTATCTCAATAAAACTGGGAAAAAATAAATTTTTAAAAATATCTTGGAGTCAATCTGGATTCCTCTCTTTCTCCCACACACCATAATTAATATACTAGCAAATTCTGTTGGTTCTATCTCAAATATATCCACTTCTGCCCCCTTCCACCCTAACATTCTATCCCAAGTCACCATCATCTCTCCCCTGAAATAGGTTGAAAGCCTCCTAACTGATCCCCTTGCCTTCCATCCCTCCCTTCATGTAGTCTAGTCTCAACAGAGAAGCCAGAACAATCCTTCCAAGATTTAAGTCAGATCATGTCAGTCACCTGCTCAAAACCTTCCACTGGATCCCCATCTTACTCGGAGTAAAAGCCTACAAGCCACAGGTACCCTGGATCCCGTATCCTACCACCCTCCTGGCTGCCTATTCCCCCCCAGCCGGGCCTTCTGCCATTTGTTAAGCACACCAAGTGCTTAACGAGCCTCAGGGTCTTTGCACTTGTTAAACCCTCTACCCGGAATGCTCTTCCTCCAGACAGTCACAAGGATAACTTTGTCCTTGAAATTTCTGTTCTAGTTTTTTCTTATTAGTATGCATTATTAGTAAGTCAATTTATATAATTTAGCAAACATTCCCCAATTCTCTGCCAGGGCACAGACACACACACACACACATACCCCTTGCCTAATTTTTCTCTGTAACATCTATCACCATCTAATATGCTACATGCTTACTGTGTATCTCCCCCCATCCGAATAGAAGAGCTACATGATTATTTTGTCCACTGCTCTATTCCTAGCATCCATTCTAGAACAATGCTAGGCATAGAGAAGTCATTCAATAAATACCTATGGAGCGAATGCATGAATGCATGCTAGTATATGTATAGATTCTTTCCGAGAACATACAGAAGAAAAGCCTAAGTGATAACCTTAAGAGAAGGAGAAAGAGAGAGATGGAGGGTAAAGTGGGAAGGGACGTTTTGTTCCTCTTTCATGCGTTAATATATTCTTTGAATTATCTGCATTATGTCATACAGTAAACTGTACTATATTTTATAATTATATTACATTTTGTTTTGGTGTTGTAATTCTGTACACTAAAAATAATAAATGATTTTTAACAATAAGACAGATACTTGCAATGACGCTGTTTCCCCTACTTAAGTGGCCCAGCCTTTCCACCCACCACCACCCCACTGCCCACCAGTCTTCTCCCTCCAGGAGCCCACTCTACGGCAGCCATGACCCACTCTAAAGGATCTGCAATAATTATAAGAACACAAAGTCAGAAGAGCGCCCTTATTACCAACAAGCATCACTGCCATGAACTCTGGGATGGCCCCAGCCTAAAAACATTTGAGTCCACCTCTATTCCCCAGCATAATATTCCACCCATGAGTTATAGTACCTTCATACTGTATGGTTCCCATATATGACAGCTTCCCTTTTATGTCCACCTCCTTCCCCTGGGATCCTTCATATCTAAGGTGCTGAGGGCCAGCACAGCACAGGTGGGCCAAAGACCTTACCCCTCCTCCTTCCATCCCCTCCACTTCTCCCCTAGGTGTACTTCTCACTGATCTATTTTGCCTCCTTTATTAGGTATTAAATCTTACTTATATTGTTACTTTTCTGAATTATCAATTTATTCACTTATCTACCAGTACTGTGCAGATATAAATGTTATAGCTTTATAATAAGTGATAATGAACATTTTAAATAGAATCCAGCAGCCGCATAGCACAGGGAGATCAGCTTGGTGCTTTGTGTCCACCTAGAGGGGTGGGATGGGGAGGGTGGGAGGGAGACGCAAGAGGGAGGAGATATGGGGATATATGTATATGTATAGCTGATTCACTTTGTTATAAAGCAGAAACCAACTCACCATTGTAAAGTACTTATACTCCTATAAAGATGTTAAAAAAAAGAATAGGAAAACAGACAATCCAATTAAAAATGGGCAAAATATGTGAATAAACATCTTACCAAAGGGAAAAAAAAAAAAAGAATCCAGTACGATGGGTTCTGTCGCATTATATTTCTTTTTCAGCATTTTTTCAGTGCTGTTTTTAGTGCTTCATTCTCCAGTGGAGGACAGGGTTTATCTCCACTCTGGAACTCATGTGTCATCCATATATTTGCTATTTATTTCTCATTATGTTTAATTAACATGATCTCAGCATTTTTTACTGTGTCATAGGCACCTGTTTATTCCTCTAAGTGATGTTTAGAAGTATTTTGGTCTGAAACACAAATCTCTCGATATCAACAACACTCAAAAAACAAACCATCAGGGCTTCCCTGGTGGCGCAGTGGTTGAGAGTCCGCCTGCCGATGCAGGGGACAAGGGTTCGTGCCCCGGTCCAGGAAGATCCCACATGCCACGGAGCGGCTGGGCCCGTGCGCCATGGCCACTGAGCCTGAGCGTCTGGAGCCTGTGCTCCACAACGGGAGAGGCCACAACAGTGAGAGGCCTGCACACCGTAAAAAAACAAAACAAAACAAAACAAACCATCAAGGTCTCTATATAAACCCTAAATGTTCAACAGAAGAGTCTTAATCACTGGGGGACAGGTAGGTGTTTCCTAATAGCCATTCTTCTTTGGTCATAACGGGTTTGGCTGGAGCAAGCAGAACAAAGGGAAAGATGAGAGGGCGGCAGCCTGGGAAAAAGAGGCGAAGTGCTGAGGTAAGAATATGAGGTTCCTCACATTGGGTACTTTCCAATGTGATAAGATAAACCCATATCACCGGAGTCTGTGGGACTGAGGTAATCAAAATTATGCTATGGCTTATGCATAGAATGATGAACGGATGTCTTCCATCTCCTCTGAGGAGCCAGCAAGTAGGAAAGGAAACACACTGCAGCATAAAGTATGTAACAGTGTTTCTGCAACTTTAATGTGTATCAGCATCACCTACTGAGTCAGGACCTCTCAAGCGGAGGGAAGAATTTGCATTCTTAGCCAGCACCACAGGTGACTCACATAGAGGAGGCCAATGGACCACATTTACATACACCACGTGCATAAGTGAACCAGAAGGAAGAACTTCCTAGAAGTTGGAAATTAAATCTCTGGAGTAAGATGGTGGGAATTCCTAAAGAAGTAGAACAGGGATCCTGCTTTCCTAGTGACCTGTGCAATAGCTCTGGGATTTTGAGACAAAAATGTTCTTTTTTTTCAGAATAAAACCTCATTGGCTGCATCGGCAGGAGGTCAAGAAGTAAAAACCAGAGTGGAAAGAGGTCTAGACACGTCTGTATGACATAATCCTACTCCCTCACTTTACTGAAACTCTCAAGTTTAAAGACATAATGTGCACTACTTGGCCTGTAATATTCAAATTGGTGGTAAAGTCAAGCCTCAGTTTAATGCTCTTTGCAGTCAGCATGTGTAGTAAAATGTAGTTCTCTCCCTGAACCTTTTCTACCCACCCAGCATTATGTGACTATCCTGCAGTAGTTGAAGAACTGGATTAAGCCACTTCCAGGGTTGGGACCTGATTGTTTTAACCTAATCGGGGTGGTTAAGGTGAACCAGACCTTAGCCACTGTGTAAATCGCATTCCTCAGGTCAAAGCGATTGATTCAGAAACCAGCATCTGACCCAATTCAGGCCATTTAGCTTTGGGGGGAACATTACTACAAATGAAGTTCCCTCAGTCTTCTGAGAGCCCATCTTCACAAAGATTGATGCTAAGCTTTGAAACATCTCAGCATCTGATTGAACTGAGGTAATCAGTCCCTGACCTGACTGCCTTCCAGAAGCAAAAGTGTATCATCACTGGAGAAAAATAACAGTGTCCAGAGCCTCAACTTCTCATTATAATTTTTCATGCACTATGTAGAGGATACAATCTAAAAGTATCAGGACCAAAAAGATAAGAATTGTCTGAAAATTAAGAAAAAAACATAAGATAGAAACAGACCCATAGGAAATCCAGATATTGAATTTGTCAGACACGCAATTTAAAATAACCTTGAGTGACATACTTAACTTAAACAAGCAAGATGGAAAACTTCAAAACTGTAAACTTTTGGGAATTCCCTGGCAGTCCAGTGGTTAGGACTTGGTGCTTTCTCTGCCAGGGCCCAGGTTCGATCCCAGGTTGGGGAACTAAGATAAGATCCCAGAAGCTGCGTGGTGCAGCCAAAAAAAAAAAAAAATTGTAAATTCAAAGAAAACTCAAATAGAAATTCTCGACCTGAAAAACATAATTACTAACATTAATCACTGAAAACAGATTTAATGACAAGAGGATAGAGTCGTCCCTCGGTATCCACAGAGGGACTGGTTCCAGGACCCCATGCAGATACCAAATTCCACGGATGTTCAAGTCCCTTATATAAAATGGCGTAGTATTTACATACAACCTAGAAACATCCTCCTGTATACTTTAAATCATCTCTGGATTACTTATTATATCTAATACAATGTAAACTCTATGCAAATAGTTATAAATACAACATAAATGCTATGTAAATAGTTGCTGGTGTACAGTAAATTCAAGTTTTGCTTTCTGGAACTTTCTGAAATTTTTTTCTGAATATTTTCAATCTGCCATTGGTTGAGTGCATACATGCAGAACCCACAGTATAGTGGACTGACTGTAATTCAGAAGGAAGTATCAAGTGGATAGGAAGACTCAATATTATTAGGATGTCTGTTCTTCCCAACTGGAACTAGAGATTCAATGTGATCCCAATCAATATCCCAGCAAGTTATTTTGTGGATACCAACAAACTCATTCTAAAGTTTACATGGAGAGGCAAAAGACCCAGAAAAGTCAACACAATATTGAAGGAGAAGAACAAAGCTGGAAGACTGATATTACCAAATGTCAAGACTTACTTTTAGCTACAGTAATCAAGGAAGTGTGGCACTGGCAAAAAAAACAGACTAACAGATCAATGGAAGAGTACAGAGCCCAGAAGTAGACCCACATAAATATAATCAACTGATCTTTGACAAAGTAGTAGAGGCAATGCAAAAGAGAAAAGATTGTCTTTTCGACAAATGGTAAAAGAACAACTAGACATCCACAAGCAAATAAATAAACCTAGATACAAACTTTATACCCTTCACAAAAAAAAACTCAAAATGGATCAGAGACCTAAATGTAAAATTCAAAACTATAAAACTCCTAGAAGATAACATAGGATAAAGCCTAGATGACCTTAAGTATGAGGATGACTTTTTACATATAACATCAAAGGTATGATCTAAGAAGAAATAACAGATGAGCTGGGAGAAAATATGTGCAAAAGACACATCTGAGAAAGGACTGTATCCAAAAGAAGTAAAGAATTCTTAAAAGTCAAAAATAAAAAAACAAACAACTTGATTAAAAAGTGGACCAAAAGTCTTAAAAGGTATTTCACCAAACAAGATATACAGATGGCAAATAAGCATATGTAAAGATACTCCACAACATATGACATCAGGGAAATATAAATTAAAACAACAATGAAATATCACTACATACCTATAAGAATGGCCAAAATCTGGAACACCGACAACTTCAAATGCTAGTGAGGATGTAGAGAAACCGGAACAGTCATTATTGATGGTGGGAATGCAAAATGGTGCAGCCACTGTGGAAGACGGTTTGGCAGCTTCTTAAAGAACTAAACATACTCATACCGTACAATCCAGCAATTGCATTACTTGGTATTTACCCAAAGGAGCTGAAAACTTATGCCCAGATAAAAACCTACACATGGATGTTTATAGCAGCTCTCTTCATAATTGCCAAAATTTGGAAGCAACCAATGATCTCCACTATGTGAGAAAATAGAAAAACTGTGAAATATTGTTCAGTGCTAAAAAGAAATGAGTTATCAAGCCATGAAAAGACACGGAGAAAACTTAAATGTATATTACTAAGTGAATAAAGCCAATATGAAAAGGCCTACATACTGTATGATTCCAACCATGTGACATTCTAGAAAAGGCAAAAGCATGGAAACAGTCAAAAAGATCAGTGGTTGCCAGAGGATGGGGTGGGGGTGAGGGGAAAGGATGAATAAATGGAACACAGAGGATATGGGGGAGCAGTGAAAATACTCTGTGTGATGGTATAATGATGGATACATGTCATCATACATTTGTCCAAACCCACAGAATGTACAACACCAAGGGTGAACCCTACCATAAACTATGGACTTTGGATGATTAAGCTGAGTCAATGTTGGCTCATCAATTGTAACAAATGTACCACTGTGGCTGGGGATACTGATAATGATGGAGGCTAAGCATGCACAGAGGTAAGGAGTATACAGGAAATCTCTGTACCTTCCACTCAATTTTGCTATGAGCCTAAAATTGCTCCCCAAAAAAGTCTTTTTAAAAAAGAAAATATCCAGAGTGAATCAGAGAGAGAAAAAATTTGAAAATATAAAAATTTGAGACCAAAGGAATATAATAAAAATATATAACACATGTAATCAGGCTCCCAGAAGAAGAGATAGAGAATGGGAATAAAGACATATCTGGAGTAATAATGCTACAAATAACGAAAGACATAAATCCACAGATTCAAAAAGCACTACAAACCCCAAGCAAGATAAATACAAAGAAAATCATACCTAAGTACATCAGAGTAAGATGTACCTAGTTTATTTACAGAGCTAAAACTGCTGAAAAACAAAGGTAAAGAGAAATTTTTTTAAAAAAAAGATTACCTTCAAAGGAGAAACAATAAGATATAGGACAACTTTTCAAAAGAAATAATGAAAGCCAGAAGATGATGAAATAATATCTTCAAAGTGTTTTAACCTAAAATTCTATACACAGTAAAAATACTTTGCAAAAGTGAAAATTCAATAAGCTCATTGTCAAACTAAAACTGGAAGCATTTATCACCAGGAGACCTAAAAAAGAGAATAAGAGAGAGACAGCAAGAGTGAAAGCGAGAGGCCTGAGCAGAAGAGAGCTACTGCAGCCTCCATCTACAGTTTCCTCCCCCAGGGCCAAATGAGGTGACCAAGCCTAATGAGTGGACAGGATCAGCTGCCGGTTATCGAGCTTCTATAAAGTAGCCCTCACTATACACAGAGCTTGAGGCATGTTGTCTTATCCTCACAAAAGGAGGTAAATATGACCTTCAGCTTGCAGATGAGGAAACTTGTAAAGCAAATTGTTCTAACAGCCTAGTTAATAAGTGGCCAAGCTGGATTTAAGCCAAAAAGTCTGACCCCAAAGGCTACACTCTTAACTATGATGCTAACCCCTCACCAAACAATCCCAAGCACCAATGCTGTGCCACACAAGGCTAGAGGCTTTGTAGGCGTCATCTCATTTTCGCCTCCAGACAACTCCACGAGTAGGCATTAGCTCTGTTTTACAGATCAGGAAAAGGCATCAGGAAGCACCTTGCCCAAAGGCATAAATGTCAGCACTGGACTTCAGTTTCTGATCTAAAGTTAAAAGTCTGGATTATTTCAATGTTTAAGTGTATGCCTTTTTTAAGTGAGCAAAAAACAACAAAATCTCGAGGCTACTGAGCAGATCTGGGCCTTGCTAATTCTGAACGAGATAGCTTGTCTTCTTATCTCCCCTGGTTCTCTATACCTTTCCTCACCTTTCCCCTTCTTTTATTACCACTTCTCTACTCTACTTCCTCGAAGCAGCTACATGTAAAGGAATCCATGTTTTACACCTTGGGATGAATATAAGACAATACTTTAACCTTCCGGGGACATGCACTTTTAAGTCTCATTACAAATTGCAGAATCAAGGGCCTTGTCCCCAGTTAAAGAATTTTTATTTTTAGCAAACGGGAAAATTGGCAGGAGAGATTCTAGAAGTTTTGCCACAGACTATCAGCTTTCTTCTGGCTCTGTGCAATTGGGTATCTGATAATTTCCTAAACAAAAAATTTATATATACTATATAAAATATACATATATGACAAGTTTTAGGGATTTTCGTTTTGTTTAAGACAGTTGGGGATAATGAGAAAAATATTCTACTGTTCTTCTGTCTTAGGGTTTCTTCAACTCCCCAGTACTTATCATTAAGATAATCCTGAAATGTTAAATCGTCTTAAGGCCACCAATCAAACAGGATTAGGAGCCCTACCCTTACGACCTCATCTAACCATAATTACCACCTAAAAGTCGTATCTCCAAATACAGTCACATGGCGGGGGTGGGGGGTGGGGAACAATTCAGTCCACAGGAAGGACTAAGGGGTGCATTAGAGAGGTGAGGTCTGGGAATAAAAAGCAGCTTGTCTGGTTAAGGAACAGAATTTGATCACTATGTGATTGTGGCACCTGGCTGTCTGAACTAATCTTTATTGATTGCTTTCTCAAATTCAGCGTCCTGGAGGAACAGGGAATAAAAAAGCAATACGTTAGGGCTTCCCTGGTGGCGCAGTCGTTGAGAGTCTGCCTGCCAATGCAGGGGACACGGGTTCGTGCCCCGGTCCAGGAAGATCCCACATGCCGTGGAGCGGCTGGGCCCGTGAGCCATGGCCGCTGGGCCTGCGCGTCCGGAGCCTGTGCTCCACAACGAGAGAGGCAACAACAGTGAGAGGCCCGCGTACCGCAAAAAAAAAAAAAAAAAAAGCAATACGTTAAAAATGTTAAAAAAAAAAAAAAGAAAAGTTTAAAAAAAAATTTTAAAAAAGCAATACACTTTTTTTTTTAATTTTTATTTATTTTATTTTTTTTGGCTGCGTTGGGTCTTTGTTGCTGCACGTGGGCTTTCTCTAGTTGTAGTGAGCAGGGGCTACTCTTGGTTGTGGTGCACGGGCTTTCTCATTGAGGTGGCTTCTCTTGTTGTGGAGCACGGGCTCTAGGCACGTGGGCTTCAGTGGTTGTGGCACACGGGCTTCAGTAGTTGTGGCACATGGGCTTAGTTGCTCCGCGGCATGTGGGATCATCCCAGACCAGGGCTCGAACCCTTAGTCCCCTGTCTTGACAGGCAGATTCTTAACCACTGTGCCACCACGGAAGCCCCTAAAAGCAATACACTTTTGTAAGGCACATAATCAAGCAGTAAATGCTCAAATGGATTATTCAATAAAAGGGTAATTTTTTTTTTTTAAGTTTATATCCTCTCCTTTCTACAAAGCAGCCAATCTTGGCTTCTATTAACGGTCTTCCTTTTGTCGACAGTGTTAGCAAAAGAAACTTCTGCGGAGCTGATTGTTTTGTTTCTGTGAACTGAGTCCGCCACCCAGTGGCTAACATGGAAATTGCAGAGACGTGCGCCGCATACAGTACTTTGGGCAAAGGATGGTCTTTCATTGAACAGCGTAACATAGTCACTGCTAATTACAGCTTCCACCTCCAAGACAAGAAACTCTTTCTGTAAACAGTTTAATCCTAAAATGGGTTTGTCTTGGCCTTTCTAGATTGAGATGAGGATAGAAAACAGGTGGATAGTGGGGTTTGTGGGTAGAATTATAGGTGGAGAGAGGGTCAGCACTCAGCTTTAACTTCCCTCCCTGCTGTAACCCCTCACCCCTCTCCTGATGTCCCACCACCAAGGGTTTCAGCAGATGTCTGCCCATCCAAAGCCTCCCATCTTTGCCAACCTCCACCCACCACTGCCGCTGCCAGGCCTGCCCAGTCTTTTTTACTCCCTCCAGGCATTTCCCATTCCTTTTAAGCAGACATAACTAAAATCTCTCAGTCTCATTTTCTTTCCTCCAAAACTTGCTCCTTCACTGGTATTTGCGTTCTCAGTGATACCACCACCATCTGGTCATCCCCATGGTCCAGGCACCCGGGTCCTCCCATCCCACACGCTCACATCCCACGGTCTCTGAGTCAGGCCCAGGCTACCACTTGACTGTGTTTGCAGCCTCTCCTTTCCTCTCTGTTGTGACTATCACTATAGCCCGAACTGATTTTTCTGTCCCATTCATATTCCGTCTGCATCCCTGCAACCCATTCTCCATATGGCTGCAAAAAAACTCTATACAAAATTGTACTCCTTGGACTTCTCTGGTGGCACAGTGGTTAAGAATCCGCCTGCCAATGCAGGGGACACGGGTTCGAGTCCCGGTCCGGGAAGCCCACGCGCCACAACTACTGAGCCTGCGCTCTAGAGCCCGTGAGCCACAACTACCGAGCCCACATGCCACAACTACTGAAGCCCACACGCCTAGAGCCTGTGCTCCACAACAAAAGAAACAACCACAGTGAGAAGCCCGTGCACCGCAACGAAGAGTAGCCCCTGCTCCACAGCTAGAGAAAGCCCGCATGAGGCAAAAAAGACCCGATGCAGCCAAAAAATAAATAAATTTATTAAAAAAAAAACAAACTGTACTCCTTGCATACTTTTTTGGAGCAGTATATTAGATAATGCAGCTAGGCATAATTTGAGAAGAATACTCCTTACAATAAATATAAGCTAAACCAAAGAACAAAATGAATGGAGATGACAAATGTGAGTATGAATGATACATATGCAGGTATATACATGTACAATGCATAAATACATACAGAGACACACATAGATATATCAAAGAGGAAAAAGCCTTTCTAAAAATAATACAAAATCCAGAAGCCATAAGGAAAAGATTAATCTGACTACAGACAAGTTTAAAATTTTGATAAAGAAAAATAATGTAATAAATGTTTGGGGGCTTTCTTGACCAAAGGTCAGGGAACATGCCCTTTCCTTTGGCATATTTTAAATAAATACAAATATAACCGGTAATGAAAAAATTCAGAATTCAAAAAGACAGCTATCAGTCAGAATCTACTGCTCAAATGATTAATATCTACTCAAATTATTAAGTAATCATCAAGTATCACGAGAGCTGCCTTCTCAAATCACTGCTGGTAGGGGTTCTTTCTTTTCGTTCAAATGTCTAAATGGTGTAGACCTCCTTTCACCCATTTTAGGAACGACCAGCTGAGAGGTCTGTCCACGATCAAGCCCCAATTATGAGAATTGCTTCCTCTTACCCAGGAGTGAAGCTGCCTGACTCCCTCTCACATCCAAGTTGATGAGAGTGATGAGATGAAATTATAACTTTTCTTATTTGGGTCACTTTCTCAAAGAGCAAAAGACATAAGGAATTTAGAGTACGTTTCATTCTTCTGTTCCTTTCTCTTCTTGCAACTTGTATTAATTCACTTTTTGTAATGAAACTCCTCAGGCCTTGCTCTGAAAACAAAAGTGGCAGCCCATCAAGCCCCTGTCTCTCCAGGTGAAAGAAAGAGTGTCAGACCTAAAAGGTAGAGCAAGAGTCTTCATCTGGACATGCAGGATTTTTCCAGAAAAGTCTGCTGACACAGGTACCAAAATATCAGCTTTAATAATCTCCTCCCCACAATGCCTGATGGCCCCAGCACGGGTCTGCCCTGACGCAGCTACTTACTGACTTAACATGGAGAAGTCAGAAAACTGGGGAAGCCCAGAGCAAGGAAACCTACTAGATGAAGGCGAGGAGCACAATGCCTGATGGGAAAATCTTACAGGAAGCAGGACAAGGAACCAGGTGGTGCAGGAGCAGTGACCTCTGGCAGATTTAACCCAGTCCTGACAGAAGCGCAGGATCCAACCGACAGATTCGCCCCTCCCTGGAAGCCGGAATCGTGGGGGAGAAAGTCCCCTCACAAGAGGCAAAAATAATAACAGAAAAGCCTTTTCTTCATCACCACCACCACTAACACCTCCCCACTCTCACACACACACACACACACACACACACACACACACACACACACACACACACACACACACACACACACACAGCCTTTACTCTCTTAGCTCAGTGCTGGAACAACCAGGTCCACAATGAACTGGGAACGTGGCTCACACTCTCTCTCTCAGGAAGAAAGTCTGCAGCGTATCAGAGCAGTTTTGCTTCTTCCACTTCCACAAGACCTCTCTGTCTACACCTATTGCCGCTCTTTATCTTCCTTGGGTTCACATGGAGAGGATTTTTGTACCTAAAGGCTCTGAAATGGCCAAAAGGGAGCATTTATTGAATTAATTTCAAGGCCAAACTGTATCCCCAAGCCTAAATTCACTTCCTACCTATTTCCCATCTCAAATGATGCCCAGCTGCACTGCAACACAGCTGCCCAAGAAGTGTGCAAGAAACAAAAGGACACGCTTTTTCAGCAGCGATACAAATATGCACCAGATTTAGCCAGTATGAATCCCCTCAAACAGTAAGTGTCGAGAAAGAAACTGGACTCCAGAAATAAAATCCTTTCATATATTATAGCTGAGAAAAATCTGTCCCCAAATTTGTCCCCCTCCCAAATTCTATTCTGCGTTGCCTTAGAGAATCTCACCTCCATGCCTGGGTGGAGTCAGGCCCCAGCTTCAGTAGCTACAGCCTAACTTTCACAGAATCGATTCCTTCATAACCTCCAAGTTGAATTAACCAAACTCAAATCTCTCCCTTAAATCTCTTGTCCAAAGAGTCAGAGTAAATAGGAAAAATGAGACACCAAGCATCAGCACCCCAGGCGCAAAATGTAGAAGACACAAAACCAGCTCCTACCATGCGTGCTCCAAACAAAATAATCTTCTCAAAATGCAGTATTTTAAAAATCCAGACTCACGTTAGGAGAAATGTACCATCAAGAAGAAATTGGGATATTATGCATCCCCTTTCCTAGGAAAAAGAATTCCCCTAAACATACTGCACACTCCCCAGAATGGCACATAAGACATTTCTGTCTTCCAGCATCCTGGGTCACAACCTCAGGAGCTTCCTGGGTGAAATCTGAAATTGGCCCCTGAACACGGAAGGCAGGAGAGATGGAAGAAAGAGGCAGACCACTCCAGATTGGTGGGTGGCAGGTTTAATAAGCAAGAGAACTTACGTACAAGGTTTGTCTTGGCAGCCCAAAGTCGACTAGATCTCTGCACCCACTGCCAGAATGTTAAGTTTATGTAGAGGCTTAAAGGGGGTTCAGTCACGTACACCATCCAGGTGGTCTCAACAACACATTGCTCTCTCAAGGCTGCATCCTTGAAAATGGGTCCCACTGTGGGCACAGTGGGCAGAGCACACCTTCCAAGGGCAGGGGAGGGGCAAGGAGCCTCCGATTGCCTGGGTTCAGCTTGTGGGTCATCCTCTGTCACCTCTTCTCCACAATCTCCCCTCATGTAGCGAAATGGAGAAATTTGCAAGGTGGTCCCTCCAAGTCTCCAGGATTTACCTGAGATTCCCTTCTCTAGCCCCAGCATGCATTCCACATATTTTCAAGCCTTTTAATGTCCAGTTTCTCTTTGAGCCTTGTGTTCCTGGCATCTTCAGACTTAACTGGTTCAGAATCCAGACAGGAAAGAATGATATTATATAAACTGATGCTCCTCAAAACACTCAACAATCTATTAACAATCGTAAGATCCCCGCTTCCCAAGCCCAATTCCAAAAGGAACACAGATCTGACATATTTCATATTTGTCTGACCTGACCTCTAAGATCTCAGTCTTTCTCCTAAGGAAATTCTTTTCTTCCTTCATCTCAATTAACAACCTTTTCTTCACTCTCCTTTTACTTCCCAAGTATTCCTATTCTGAAGTCAGGCCTAAAATCTGATGTTACCAATTCTATTCTTCCTTGAGTTTTGGGACAAACCTGATTCGTAGGGGTATTTGTATTCCAGACACAGGCTCTTCAATTTTCTTCTAAGTTTCAGAGTTTAGAGTAATTCAAATGAATTAATTCTCAACCTCAGCAAAAAAAAAAAGATGAGATAACAAGCATACTTTGATGACCCTTGAATTTATAAGATTCAACACTAAATAGTGGTAAAATGCAGAGGTAACAGAGATTAATACGGTTTGTATGTTTTTCGGAGGTAGTTCTTTGCTCCACACATCAGAACAGGTATATCCCTCAGGACTGTGATTTATCTCTTAGGCACATTTGTACTGTCTCTCCCCTAAGTCAGTATATCTTCCTCCAGCTTTGACCATAGCATCCTGCATGTGGAAAGGGCTTGGTGATTTAGGAAGCTCCTATATGCCTTTGAACAACAAACACAAAAATCCCACCATTGTATACTGTGACTCTGATTCTCACCACACATGACAGAGTCAAGAGGCCAGGGTCTAATTTCTGCCCCGACACCAGTAAGTTGTGTGACTCTGCAGGGTGGCTTCACTTCAGGGCAGCCTCTCCCGCCTCCGTTACAAAATGAGAGGACTGGACTTTAAGCCATCTCCAACATCCCTTCCAGCTCCACGTTGCCATCAAGATTACTCACAAGTAGACGTAGAGAACAGACTTGAGGACGCGGCAGGGAAGGGTAAGCTGGGACGAAGTGAGAGAGTGGCATGGACATATATACACTACCAAATGTAAAATAGATAGCTAGTGGGAAGCAGCCGCATAGCACAGGGAGATCAGCTCGGTGCTCTGTGACCACCTAGAGGGGTGGCATAGGGAGGGTGGGAGGGAGGCTCAAGAGGGAAGAAATATGGGGATATATGAATGTGTACAGCTGATTCACTCTGTTATACAGCAGAAACTAACACAACATTGTAAAGCAATTATAATCCAATAAAGATATTTAAAAAAAAAGGTTACTCGCAAGTCTTTTTCGGATGAAGTGTGCATTTTGACTGTGTTAAGATATTGTACTTATGGAAAGAATGTAAATAACTAGGTAATTAAAATATAAGAAAAATTAACTTACTGATTGTCCCATCACAGAGCAGTTAGCAGAACTTCAAAATACATATGTTATTAGATGGGTGAATTTTGAGTCTGAAGTAGGAAATACGGGAGCATGAGTCTTGTCCCGACACTGGTCCACATCAATGGAACCCCGGGTATCCAGCAGGCAGACTGAGGCCTTGGTGCTTGAGAAGAGCTCTCCAAAGACACGGGAGGCTCTCAGAGGACAGGGACATGGGGACCTGGCCCATCATCCTCCCCATCACAAGTCTGCCACGGGACAACCTTGGTCCTGCAGGAAGTATAGAGCTGAACTGACAGTTATGTCCAGCATGACCCAGGGAACCACCGATTGCAGATTCTTTTCCTTTTTTGTCTAGGTAGGTCAATAATTCTTTTGAAACTGTGCTTTTCTCTCTTAGGTTCCTGCACATATTGGGTCCGACTGCTGGCTTTGGTCCCATCACTACTGTCAACACGTCAGCCCACAGTTGGTGCCCTGGTGCGGCTGGATTTCTTCCACGTGGACTATGCTAAGCGCAGAACCAGGCCAACCTGGCCCTTCCTGTTTCTAGCAAGATACTGTACTGGGTCATCTTTCAGAGACAAAAGAACAAAACGCAAGTCATGCAGCTGAAGCATGTGCAGAGGAGAAAACTCTGATCTCAAACAGCCGGAATCAAACCTCCCCAGCCCCGCACCTCACCTCTCACAGAATGGAAGGACACAGACATGACCAGAACCTGAATGCCAGAGCCCTTTGGGGCACGAAGGGTCCGTTGTCCATGAAGATGCAGTACGAAGCCGCTTTACCGCGTCTTACCATAAACACCAAGCTCCAAAGCCCTCCCATAGAAACCTACCCCCCCAGCACTTCTGCATCCAATCCTCCTCCCCTAACTCATCGAAGTTTGACAGAAGCCCAGACTGGGGAGACACATCTGAGCTTTGCCTCCTGTCTCCTTTCTTGGCCATCCTGCAATAAAGGCTCTTCTCTCTGCAAAGGACCATTGCGTCCCGTGGTATCTGGTCCTCTCCTTGCGGGTAACACCATAAATGAACACACTAATTCTATGGGGCTCCTCAGACTGTACTCAGCTTCCTTTGACTTTCAAACACCCTGACCTTGGTGAGAATGCTCTGACACCCCTACCGGTCCCTGAGACCTCAAGGATCCTTGCCTTGATTTACCTCTGCGTTTGTTTCAAAAGTACCTGGTATTTGACAGAGATGTTTTGCATCTGTGCTTTGAGAGATATGCAATGGCCAACCACCCTGCACTGGCTCGGACTTGACCACAGGAACGCGCCTTTGCAGATGAGACCTGGAGGCATCCACAGTTACCTCTGCTTCCTTACCATGCTAAGTTCTCTGCCCCAGGTGAGGATTTGTACTCTGAGAGGCACAATTAGTACCCTGTGCAAAGAAACCTGGAAGACGGCACATGTCCCAGCTGCCCACAGCCCCACCCCTGGAAATCTTCACCCCTTTCCTAGAGCCTTGACGACATGCCTGCCTCCTAAACCTTAAAATTACCCTCCTCCCCTCCCTTCAGAGGGAAGGTGCGTTTAGAGCAGGAGCTCTCCCTTCTCCATTCATTGATCAATGAATAAAGTTTCTATTCAGCTTTATCGAACCTGGTTTCCTTTGATTGGCATTTGCAATTCCAGGGAAAGGACCCATTGAGGGGTCACTGACCCATTGGGGATAGATAACAACTCTCTGCTTCAATAACTGACCCGATATCACTACAGTTCAGAATGTGAGTCCTGAACACACACAGCACACTGTGAGTTCAGGACATCAAAGGAGCAGTTAGGGAGAAAAGCTGTTAGGGGCTGCTGGTGGGCCTGACTCTATAAAACAGGAGGGTTAACAGCACATTTATCCAACAGCTAAGATCAGGAATTAAACCTTAATTCTCTATAAGAATAGCAAGTAGAAACTGGATCACGTTTAAAGAAAAGTGGGTATCACCACTGAAAAGTGAAAAATAAATCAATTCTTCAATCACATTGGCAAAGCTTCCTGGGGAGAAAATTCAGTGGCGTTTTATTTTTTTCTTAACCTATAGCCTCAAACTCTACCCACCCAACTCACCATGTACAATCACACACACAGACATGCATGCACACACACTCACATACGCGCACACTGCTGCAAAATATTTAAACCCCACCACCAACTTCAGTTGTATCGTTACACTGTGCCTATCAACATTTTAGCTTCTGACAAATGCAAAATATTTTCGGATGTTATTTATTCTATTTCTTCTTCCAATACTGAGTGCAATGAGTATTATTTTTTATCTCACTCAATACTCATTATAGTTCTCTCTTCTTCATCAATAAATCAGACTTTTTTTTCCATGTAAGCAATGTCTCTTCAACTCATCGTCCTAGATAACTTATCGTAACCAAAACTTCTCAAGAGAAGAGATTTGCATTAGCTTTAGACCCCTTTCAGAGTTTTTCTAGGACTCTAATGGAAACTCCAAGGCAAATATAAAAAGTCTCCCTTCATGTGGCAGATGAAGTCATTTCTAAGGGGCATATATTAGAAGGGAGTCTTCTTGTGGGAGCCTGTCCTGTGAGACAGGAAAAAAGATACTCTGACAGCCCCTCCGAACAACAAAACTTCTGTGCATCAAGTCACATGGCCATGTGAACATAGCCTAAATAGACACAGGAATAATCCTCTACCAACTCTTATCAACTAGCAGGTACATCCACAAACTCAACACTTTCCTTATTTCCCATTTAGTTGCAAAGAAGTATCTGTCATAAGACGATCATGATCTTTGTTCTGCTGGGTGTCTTCACATAGCTGGGTTCTTCCCACCTGTTCCATGAATGGATACACAGACATACAGTTACTTACAGGCAACCCTCTCACCTACCGCAGATCAGTGCAAATACATTCAGTATTTGGCTTCAGCTACTTCCTAGTAAGTCAGTCATACACTGGAAATAGGACCTTTAAGCCTGCCAATGAAGAAAACACCACAGTTTGAACTATGACCATTGAAGGAACCTAGGAAAAGTAATTTTATTTACAACCTGTTAGCTAGTTAACATAAAACTTATGTTTTAGACATCAGAGGACTGGGCATAAAATAATGAAGTTACTGTTTCAATTCTGATGCCCTTACAATCAGCGAATAGTTAGACAACGTTTTTGTTTTTTGGCTTAAAAGTATCTACTTTATTCTTTTACAAGATGAGTATCAAAATCGAAATAACTCCTTGTCTGTATTCAAATAATTAAGCCATTTTAGGGGATCTCACAAGAGAAACTTTTTTTTAAACAAAGACCTATAAATTGTGATATAGTCATGCCCCTAATTTACACCATTGGTAAATTTCATGTTTACTTGTTAAGATATTTTATTGAAGTCACGCCTTCTTGTATTACCTAAAAAGGTAGTGACTAATCATGAACCAGAGCTTCTGACAACAAAGGAAAATCCACCTCTATCATCCTCCAGTGCTTGCTGTCGCCTCAGAGAAAATGTTGATGGATTTGGGGTATAAGAAAATATAGGAAACTCTACTTCTTGTAACTAAAGATACAACAGGAGCTCCCCTGGAAAGCCCATCATAGTAACACTCCACTAGCAGCCTTTCTTAGCCACAGGGAAAGGCCTGAAGGATAGATCACCATCTCCTTGCTACAACAAGCTAAAATAAGGAAGGTTCTGGATTCCCCACTCCCTCATTTCTTTCTGTGGCCTCTTTGAAAGAAGCGCCTTAGAAGTGGATATATGTATATGTATGGCTGATTCACTTTGCTGTAGAGCAGAAACTAACAACATTGTAAATCAACTATACTCCAATAAAACAATTAATTAAAAAAATAAAATTTTTAAAAAGGAAGCTCCTTAGGAAGTCTGTCCAACTGAAGCCTTTTTCATTGTCAATGTTATTGAAAGCTATTATCGATCACGGTCCTAAGGAACAAAGCTATTGTTTTCTCTGCTTGCTGCTCTCAAACAACAAGGTGACCTCAAGCCCTGTATTGTGAGAGATCTCAAATTCCGGTTCTGTAAGGCGTAGAGCACATGAAACCTTAAAGCAGATGGCCTGAGCAGCATCACAGCCGGTAAAGGCTCTTCTCGGAAATCAGCTCACAGACCGAAGCATGCATCCCAGGAGAGATAAGTCCCAAAGCCCTTCTGGTGACCCTGAGTGGAAAGTGAAATGGATGTTTGTTCTGCAGATGGATTCTCTTCTCATTCTGTTCCCCGCGAATTTAAGGTTCATTCTTCATCGCGAAAGAATGCACAGACGAAGTGACAGGTAAGAATCAGATTTATTTAGAGAGGAACACACTCCACAGACAGAGTGTGGGCCACCTCGGAAGGCAAGAGGCAAGATGCTTCAAAATACGGTGTGGTGAGTTTTTATGGGCTGGGTAATTTCATAGGCTAAGGAGTGGGAGTATTATTCCAACTATTTGGGGGAAGAGGCAGGGACTTCCAGGAATTGGGCCACCACCCACTTTCTGGCCTTTTATGGTTAGCCTCAGAACTGTCATGGTGCTGGTGGGTGTGTCACTTAGATGCTAATGTATTACAATGAGCATATAATGAGGCTCAAGGTCTACTGGAAGTCAAGTCTTCCGCCATCTTGGACCTAGTTGTTTCTCACAAGTCTTTGTCATGTACTGTGGCTATGCCATTCCTTTAAAGGCTGTGCCCTGCCCCCTTCCCTCCTGTTTCAATTCCATTCCCTGTGGCCATTACCCTGGGAACGTTTGGAGGTTGGGTTGATATAAACAGGCCACTAAACAATTGGTGGGTTTGAAAGATGTGGATTCTGGCTACTTACCAAGATCTGAGAGAACCTTAGCTTATGCTGCCGTCAGAGCCCTAACAAATAGAAGAAATCCATACAGGACCCCCAAAAAACAAGCATCAAATAGGCAAAGGGCTGCTTCTCCCCAGGAAATGGGAACTAGTTTGAAAGGAGTAATTCAGAAATAAAGATGAATTTCAGATGGAGCCTGAAGGGGTTCCCTTGGGAACCATTTAGGAAAGCTTGAGTTCTTTAAGAGCAGCCTGGGAAAGGGGAGTGAGTTGCCCTTTTCTCTCACAAATTAAGTACAAGCCTCCTGGATTCCAGGCACTGGCAGGCACCATTTAACATGACAAAAGGCAGAAAAGCCTCAGCTACTTACAGTCCCAGGAGGGAGGCAGGTGGCCAGCACTTTCTGGTCTCCACACCCTGTCACAGAAAATGAGTCACAGTGAACCTAGTTCGGAGCCCCGTGAAACTACATTTATTCAGGAACCACTGTGTGGGCCAGCCCAAGACAAAACCGTGAACCACGTGAGGGTGGCCAGGTATCCTCCCAACGTACACTTTTCCAGCCCCCCCGTTGGCTCCTGAGCACAAGTGGAATGTTATCTCCTCTCCCCTGAGATACATGATTTTTCTGGTTTGTCATATCGCTAGGATGTTTCAAAGAGAATTAGCATCAGGACCACCTCTATCCAAGTCACAGAAACACCTCCAAGCCCAGGACGCAAATCTGCATCCCCAGGTTGGAACTCTCTCCTTAATTCCCATAGCCTGTCTCCTTTGTATTTTTACCTGCATGTCTCAGAAGTACCTCCGAACTCAGCCTAGACACAACTGAGTAGCTCCCCAATCCAATCCTACAACACCTCCAGGATTCCCTGCCTTGGTTAAAACACCACCATCCAGAGAATTCCCTGCTGGTCCAGAGGTTAGGACTTGCTTCCACTGCAGGGGGCCTGGGTTCGATCCCTGGTCAGGGAACTAGGATCTCACAAGCAGCTCGGCCAAAAAAAAACCACCACCATCCAACAATTCACCGAAGGGAGAGTTCCTCCTGTAGGGAAGCAAAATTTGCCACCCCAAAATCTGTCTCTTTGGCATAAGGATTATTGTAGGCTTGTTGTTTAAAAAAAAAAAAAGGTTCAGGAATAACTTTTACCTCTTCCCTCTTAATTGCCTAAAAGAATTTAGATAGGGGACCCATCCCAGGCAGAGAGCCATCTGTAGTATAATAGGAAATAGCTGTGGTAGACACAGAAGAACCTAGCAAACTGCGCGTGTTACAATTTTTCTCTGTGTCCCATTGTTTCTACATGGCCCAGCAAACGTGTGTTTACCAAACATTTGCTCTTTTTTCATCTTCCTGTGACTTGCCTTCCTTCCTTTTGAAGTCCCATACCCCTGTCCCCTTCTCCTTAGTCCAGAATGACATACACTAAGTCCCCTACATACGAACCTTCAAGTTGTGAACTTTCAAAGACGCAAATGTGCCCCTGAATGCCAGCTGTTGTACTGTACTATACTTTTCAAGGTATTGTAAGATTAAAAATGTTTTATTTTTTGTGCTTGTTTTTTATGTATTATTTGTGTGAAAAGTATTATAAACCTGTTATAGTACAATACTATATAGCCAATTATATTAGTTGGGTACCTTTGTTGGACTTACAAACAAATGGGACTTATGAACATGCTCTCAGAACGGAACTCATTCGTATGTAGGGGACTTACCATATATACCTCATTTTGCTTGACTGTTTTTGGAATCTCCCATGTTTGCGCAGATTCTCCATACATACATAATTAAATCTGATTTTCTCCTGTTAACTTGTCTCAAGTCAATTTAATTCATACACCAGCCAGAAGAACCCAGAAAGGGTAGAGGGAAATTGTTTCCTTCCCCAACACTCCCCTCAATCCAGTCTCCAAAGCCTAACAATCTTCTTATCTTTAAAATGTGTCTCAGACTTCCCTGGTGGTGCAGTGGTTAAGAATCTGCCTTCCAATGCAGGGGACATGGGTTCAATCCCTGGTCCAGGACGATCCCGTATGCCGTGGAGCAACTAAGCCCGTGCACCACAACTACTGAGCCTCTGCTCTAGAGCCCACAAGCCACAACTACTGAGCCTGCGTGCTGTAACTACTGAAGCCCACACGCCCAGAGCCCATGCTCTGCAACAAAGAGAAGCCACCACAATGAGAAGCCCGCACACCACAATGAAGAGTAGCCCCGCTCGCCGCAATTAGAGAAAAGTCCACACGCAGCAACGAAAACCCAATGCAGCCAAAAATAAATGAATAAATTTATATTTTTAAAAAAAAGCATCTCTTCTCTCTAACCCCATCACCTCATTACTGAGAACCTTCCAGGTTACAAAATTGAAGTAATTCCATTTAGTTGTGATTATTACTATTATCATTTTTGGTTTTTGCTATTTGGAAGAATCAAAGATTAAGTATTTTTATTTTGGAAGTTAATTATTTCTCTAATAAAAGGGAATAAGTGAGGCTTTATCTGGAACTCCTGAGAAATAAGACCACTACTTTCTTACAGAACTTTCTTCAAGGGACATATATCAACTGAAACAGAAAATGACTCATAAGTTTATGTACATTCACTAAACCAGACAGCACAGAATGGCACATATATATCATAAACCCAGGAGAACTCTGACAATGATTTCTGCCAGGCAGGCCAGTATTTTAGACCATGTGATGCTGGCTATCTTGTATGTGCGCTCTTTTGACTCTCAACCTTTCTCCACCCCAATGTGGGCCCCAGGTGTTCGGCTGCAAGAGACTGCATTAGTGATTGCCTTCTGGCTTCTGGTAGGATTTAGCCAACAGAAGCATCGGGCTGAAATCAGAGGAGAGAAGAAGTGAAGTCTCTCCCGTCCCCCTCAACTCCCTCCCTTCCCAGTCGCTCTGATGGGCTGCCTCATCCTCTCCCAAAGGGGGAGCTCTACCTGGCAGCCTTCTCCCCAGAGCCTCCCTCTTTGGGTTCCAGTAACCACCTCTTCCCCGTGCCTCTTCAGGCCACGATGGCATCAGCTCCCCACAATTACTAACCCACAGTACTACATTATCCTCTCTCGGTTCCCTTAAACCTCATCTACACCTGGGCAAACAATCCATTATTAAACCCTCCTGAAAATGACTAGTTTGAGGTACCATTTGTCTTCTCACAGGATCCTGACTGATAAAGTAATTGTTGCCTGGAGCGGTCCTAGGAAAAAGACTGTAAAGTAGAATTCTGGGATTTGAAAAGTTCACAGATCGCTTGTTAAGAGAAAATGGGAGTCAAGTCACGCATGGCAAGTGTTGGCATCACAGTTACTGAAATTATCACAGGGCATGGGATGCCCTACAGGTTGGCAAGTTGTTGAGAAGGAAACTGTCTGGGACTTATCACTGCTATGGTAACAATCATGCTCATAAAATTAATGGGATTGATGATAAAGATAAAGTGGGGTCAGCTGGCTTCTGATGGCCCTAGAGAGTGCACACAGAGAAAAGAAGAAACTGGAGTTTGTGACAATCCAACTCCAAACACAAGTGGAAAAACAGAGAGATTCTATGGCAGGATTTATAGAGTGTCTTATCCTACGCAGTCGCAGAGAAGATACGGCTGAGTACCGCAAGCCTGATCTTAGGAGACGTCAGTTATAAAACCTAGAAGTCTCAGCCCCACCATGTCTCTGCACCAAGATACGGTTATCAGCTGGTGGAGAAGGAGTGGGAACCTGAGGTACGGGAGGGGGTCACCTGAGCAGTCAGAAATGAGGCTGAGAATGTTGAACCTTCCTTAAGTGTGGAGTCAACCCCTTCCGAGGGAGAAAATAAATTCAGTGACTGTTCCTGTACCTGCTTTAAAAATAAATGCTTCTGGGGCTTCCCTAGTGGCGCAGTGGTTGGGAGTCCGCCTGCCAATGCAGGGGACACGGGTTCGTGCCCCGGTCCGGGAAGATCCCACATCCCGCGGAGCGGCTGGGCCCGTGAGCCATGGCCGCTGAGCCTGCGCGTCCGTAGCCTGTGCTCCGCAAAGGGAGAGGCCACAACAGTGAGAGGCCCGCGTACCGCAAAAATAAATAAATAAATAAATGCTTCTTCTCCTCAGGACCCAGCCCTACAAACGTTTCTTGCCTTCACATTCATAACGGGAGTTCACCACTAACAGAACCCAGACAAAGCACAGTGTCTGCTCCAGGATTCTGAATAGCACAAATGCAAGTGATCTGAAGAGTGTGACACCAGGAGAACTGAAATATAAAGCCTGACTGGACTGCATTTACTGACAAGGGTACACTTCCCCAGGAATTAGAATTTCATGAATTGGCTTCAGCGCCCGGGAATAGTGTTAACAATATACTGGACTGGTTAATTGAAGCCTGGACTCAACAGTGACAAGTAGTCAATGAGGTTAAAATGCCAAAAATTCTCTGGTTTACTGCAGAAGGAATCCAAAGCTCAATGAGATGGAAACGTGGGACCGGATCTATTAGGACCAACCTACTCAGCCACCCCTATCCTAATCTTAGCCTCTAAAAGGACCAGAGGACACACTCTTCACCAAGATATTAGGAAATTAAGACAGTCGTTGATGAGATGGGAAGATACTTATTGGTGGGGAAGCAGGTACCCAGCATATCTGAGAAGCTCTGTGGTAGCTATCCTCTATACGCCACTGGAAATCGGGGGAGATGCCACATGGAACTGTGCTCGCTGGTTTCAGTGGAAATGATGGGATCCCTGAATAGTAGAAGACAGATGGTAGCCTTTGACAGCACAGACAAGGTGAGCACAGTTACCACAATAAGCCACAAAGGCCAAGTTGTTATCAGAGGGTTTAGATTCACAGGACTCTGGAGGATCATCTAATTGATCATGAAATCCCCAGAATGTAAAGGATGCTGCTCTGCATTTATAGGTAGAAAAATTCTAGGTCTGCTGGGAAGACACCGAACTCAAGTTGTTGTAATGAGGAGTTAACAGCCTCTTAAATAGTTCCCACACCTAAATAAGTTCAAAGACCCAGAATTCCTTGGCTAATAAGCAAGAACTTTGGGGAAGGATCCTGTAATGCTGTCACAGATATGCACCATAAATCATCCTTCCAGGATTCCCTAGAGGTGCCTACAGCCATTTAAGAGAATAACTGGACATTGGGAAAGGTAAAATACCAAATCTTCTGGAGTTACTAGATATGGGCTCTGAAGTGACCCTATTCTCCAGAGATCCAAGATTCCACTGTGGTCCACCAGGCAGAGTACAGGCTTAAAGAGATCCTGGGGTAAATGGAGTCTTGGCCCAAATGGACTGTCCAATGTGACCAGAGACCCATTCTATCTATGGTTATTTCCCTAATCCCAGAATGCAGAGTGGGAATAGATATATGTAGTAACCAGCAGAATCTCCACTTGGGTTCCCTGGCCTGTGAAGTACAGGTTATTTGGATAGGAAGGGCAGAATTGAAGCTTTTCCAAGATAGTAAACCAAACACCATATCACGTCCCTGGTGTAATTGCAGCAATTTGTTCCAAAATCAAGCATGTGAGAAATGTAAGAGATGGTATTCTTTTTTTTTAATTGTTTAAAAAATTATGGTAAAAACCACATAACATATAATTAACCATCTTACCCACTTTTTTTTAAAGATATTTTTGTTTGCTTTTGCAGTACGCGGACCTCTCACTGCTGCAGCCTCCCCCATTGCGGAGCACAGGCTCCGGACGCGCAGGCCCAGCGGCCATGGCTCACGGGCCCAGCCACTCCACGGCACACGGGATCCTCCCGGACCCGGGCACGAACCCGCGTCCCCTGCATCGGCAGGCAGACTCCCAACCACTGCGCCACCAGGGAAGCCCCTATCTTACCCACTTTTAAGTGTACAGTTCAGTAGTGTTAAGTATATTCACATTATTGTATAACAAATCTGCAGAGCTTTTTCATCTTGCAAAACTGAAGTGACACCCACTAAACAACTCCCCATCCCCCCCCAACCCTCGCAACCACTATTCTACTTCGTTTTTATGAATTTGACTACTTTCGAAACCAGGGATGGTATTCGTAACACAACACAATTTAACACTTGCAGTTTTTGCCCAGTGGAAAAGCCAGAGAGGGCGCAAAGAGGACTCTAGACTATCACACACAGGAGCAGTTAGTGATGGCGATCACTGCTGCAATTCCGATGTGGCGTCATATCACTGGAGTAACCTAGCACAGCCCCCGGCGATGAGTGAGCACACAGCAATTGTTTTTCGTTCTTATTCCAAGTATAGTCAGAGGTAGTTGCCTTCATGTAGTAGGAAGAACAGTACAGCTATCATGCTTTGCCTCAGAGCTGTACCTACAAAAACCAAAATACAACAGACAGATTGGGAAGACAAAGAAATGATATGGGAAATAAAGCTTAGTAAAAAAACTAACATCTCAGATCAGGATATTTATATCAGAAAAACAGGACCTCTTTAAAAAAGAAGAAAGAGAGAGGGAATTATCTAAGAGAAAAAATGTTAATATCCCTGAAGATATTAAACTGAAGAATATGAATTTCTCAAATGAAAATGTCCATAAACTACCCAACAGAAGTGAATGAGAAAACACACTAAAGCACATCATCATGAAATTTCAGAAGCCTGGGGATGAGATCTTGAAAGCATCCAGAAAGACAAAACACTTCAATACAAAGGTTCAGTAATGGGGACGATTTCAGACATCTCAACAGCACTGAAAACTAGAAGATAATGGAGAATTGCCTTCAAAATTCCAAGGAAAAATATTTCTAACGTAGGAAAACACATGTACATATGTTATGAGCTGAATGTTTTTGTCCCCCCAAAATTCATATGCTGAAGCTCTATTCCCTAATGTGACTATATTTAGAGACAGAGCCTCTAAGGAAGTAAGGGTAAATGTGGTCATAAGGGTCGGACCTGATCCCATAGGATCAGTGTCCTTCTAAGAAGAGACCTAGAGAGCTCGCTGGCTCTCTTTCTGCACCAAGAAAAGTCCATATGAGGACACATCAAGGAGGCAGCTGTCTGCAAGCCAGGAAGACTTCTCAACAGAAGCAGAAGCAACTGGAAACTTGATCTCAGACTTCTAGCCTCCAGAACCAGAGGAAATACACATCTGTTGTTTGAGCCACCCAGTCTGCGGTGTCCTGTTGCCTCCTGAGCAGACTAATATATAGTTGAAACCATTCAAGTAAAACGGTAGAATGAAAACATGCTCAAACACACAAAATCTAAAAAAATTAACTGACATGTATCCTTCTTCTAGAAGTTTCTGGAGGATGCACTTGACCAAGTATGGGAGTAAACTGAGAAAGAAGAAGGCATGGAATCCAACACAGGAAAGAGGCAAAAAGAACTTCGAGGATGATAATAAAAGGAAAACCAGCATTCGGAAACCATTTTGGAGAGAATCTGTCCAGATTGGGGCAGGAGAACTCAGGGCTACAGAAAGTAAGTCACCAAAGGGAAAGAGAAAGAGAGAGAGAACACAAGGGAGGGAGGAGGAAGGAAGGGAGGGAGGGAGGGAGGGAGAGAGGGAGGGAGGGAGGGAGGAGAAAAGAGAAAAAAGAAAAGAGGAAAGAAAAGAAAAGAAGACCCTATGTATTTGAATGTATTGTGATGAAATTTATATATCTGACAGATGCAGTTTGGGACTAAATTAAATATATCAATAGATCTGCAATATTCAGTTAAACCCAAAAATCTTCTCAATCGTCATTTTGGAGGGATCTAGGATAAGCTTGGATAGCCTTTAGTCTATGAGGAGAGAGTATTTTTCCCTCTTTAGAGAGGTTAATGCCCTAAATAATGAAATGTATTCTGACAAAATTGTAATTTACCTTTTGAAACTTTTTGTCCCTTTCTGCTAAGGCTGACAACAAGTAAATGGAATCCTTTTCATAGGCTTCCTTGTTCTCTGAACAAAGTAGAAAATCATCTACATATTATATCAAAACAGAATCACAAGAGAAATTAGATCTTTTACATTTTGATTGAGGGTCTGGGAAAAGTGGGAGTGAACCCTTGGGGCATGACTGTCCAGCTATATTGTCCTCTCCAGGTGAGGGCAAAAAGGAGTTGACTCTCCTGGGTAGAGGCACACTGAGAAAGGCCGAGCAAATATCCCCCACAGGGAAGCACGTGGCTTCAGGAGGAGTTGAGCACAGGATGGTGTTTGGGTTAGGTACCACCAAGAAGTTACAGAAAACAATTCTGACAGAACCGAGACCTTGTACAAATCAATATCCTCATGCTTTTGGTGTCTTACAGAGCATTATGGTCAGGAATGTTACAAGGGCTAGTGCAGAGCATGAGAAGACCTTTGGATATAAAGCATTCAACTGTATGTTTGCTCTGTCCTTCGCTTCTGGTTTCAAGGGATATTGAGGAGGTTTTAGGTAATAGTTTGGTAGCATCTATCTGAACTTTTAGAGGTCCTGATCCTATTATTTTGCCAATGTCAGTGTAATATTTAGCCCATAGAGCATCAGGTACAGCAGTGAGTTCCTTATCTGGGGCGTAGGTTAAATATAATGGAGGACGCAAAGGTATATCCGGAGCAGTCCCAACTGGATTGTGAATAGAAGAACCTCTGGAACTTCAAGAAATAGTCCCTTTGGTGTGCACTTAATATTATTTTATTTTCTGGATAAATCTCCCCTTATTAAATTTTCAGAGGTGGTATCACAGAGCAGGAAAAGATGTTTTTCAATCAAAGGCCCAAGTGTTACAGTTGAGGGATGGGAGAGAGGGAAAATCTGTGAGGGATGTGAAATATCCACCACTGTATGCTATGTTCACTCTGAAGAAAAGGTTTAGCTAAAATGTAAAACCACAAAGAAATGGACAAACTCTTGGAAAGGTACAATTTTGCAAGATTGAACCAGAAAGAATTAGAAAATATAAACAAACCTATCACAAGTAATGAAATTGAAACTGTAATTAAAAGTCTTCCAAAAAACAGAAGTCCAGGACCAAATGGCTTCACAGGCAAATTCTATCGAACATTTACAGAAAAACAGACACCCATCCTTCTCAAACTCTTCCAAAATATAGCAGAGGGAGGAACACTTCCAAACTCATTCTACGAAGCCACCTGACACCAAAACCAGACAAAGATATCTGAAAAAAAGAAAATTACAGACCAATATCACTGATGAACACAGATGCAAAAATCCTCAACAAAATACCAGCTAACAGAATCCAACAACACATTAAAAGGATCATACACCATGATCAAGTGGGATTTATCCCAGGGATGCAAGGATTCTTCAATATATGCAAATCAATCAGTGTGATACACCACAATAACAAATTAAGGAATAAAAACCATATGATCATCTCAATAGATGCAGAAAAAGCTTTTGACAAAACTCAACATCGATTTATGATTAAAAACTCTCCAGAAAATGGGCATAGAGGGAACCTATCTCAACACAATAAAGTCCGTATATGACAAATCCACAGCAAACATCATACTCAATGGTAAAAAACTGAAAGCGTTTCCACTAAGATTAGGAAGAAGACAAGAATGTCCACTCTTGCCACTCTTATACAACACAGTTTTGGAAGTTCTAGCCACAACAATCAGAGAAGAAAAAGAAATAAAAGGAATACAAATTGGAAAAGAAGAAGTAAAACTGTCACTGTTTGCATGATACTATATATACATGATACTATACATAGACAATCCTAAAGATGCCACCAGAAATCTACTAGAACTAAGTAATGAATTTGGTAAGGTTGAAGGATACAAAATTAATGCACAGAAATCTCTGGCATTCCTATACACTAACAATGAAAAATCAGAAAGAGAAATTAAGGAAACACTCCCATTTACCACTGCAACAAAAAGAATAAAATACCTAGGAATAAACCTACCTAATGAAGCAAAAGACTTGTACTCAGAAAACTATAAAACCCTGATGAAAGAAATCAAAGATGACATAAACAGATGGAGAAATATACCATGTTCTTGGATTGGAAGAATCAATATTGTGAAAATGACTATACTACCTGAAGCAATCTACAGATCCAATGCAATCCCTATCAAACTACCAATGGCATTCTTCACAGAATTAGAACAAAAAATTTTACAATTTGTATGGAAACACAAAAGACCCCAAATAGCCAAAGCAACCTTGAAAAAGAAAAACGGAGCTGGAGGAATCAGGCTCCCAGACTTCAAACTATACTACAAAGCTACAGTAAACAAGACAGTATGGTACTGGCACAAAAACAGAAATACAGATCAATGGTACAGGATAGAAAGCCCAGAGATACACCCACGCACCTATGGTCACCTAATTTATGACAAAGGAGGCAAGAACATACAATGGAGAAAAGAAAGCCTCTTCAATAAGTGTTGCTGGGAAAACTGGACAGCTAGCTACATGTAAAAGAATGAAATTAGAACACTCCCTAACACCATACACAAAAATATACTCCAAATGGATTAAAGACCTAAATGTGGGCTTCCCTGGTGGCGCAGTGGTTGAGAGTCCACCTGCCGATGCAGGGGACACCAGTTCGTGCCCTGGTCCAGGAGGATCCCGCATGCCGCGGAGCGGTTGGGCCCGTGAGCCATGGCTGCTGAGCCTGCGCATCCGGAGCCTGTGCTCCGCAACGGGAGGGGCCACAGCAGTGAGAAGTCCGCGTACAGCAAAAAAAAAAAAAAAAAAAAAAAAGACCTAAATGTAAGACTGGACACTATAAAACTCTTAGAGGAAGATGTAGGAAAAACACTCTTTGACATAAACCACAGCAAGATCTTTTTTGACCCACCTCCTAAAGTAATGGAAATAAAAACAAAATAAACAAATGGGACTTAATGAAACTTAAAAGTTTTTGCACAGCAAAGGAAACCATAAACAAGACAAAAAGACAACCCTCAGAATGGGAGAAAATATTTGCAAATGAAGCAACGGACAAAGGATTAATCTCCAAAATACACAAACAGCTCATGGAGCTCAATATTAAAAAAACAAACAACCCAATTAAAAAATGGGCAGAAGACCTAAACAGACATTTCACCAAAGAAGACACCAAGAGGCACATAAAAAGATGCTCAACATCACTAATTATTAGAGACATGCAAATCAAAACTACAATGAGGTATCACCTCACACCGGTCAGAATGGCCATCATCAAAAAATCTACAAACAATAAATGCTGCAGACGGTGTGGAGTAAAGGGAACCCTTTTGCACTGTTGGTGGGAATGTAAATTGATACAGCCACTATGGAGAACAGTATGGAGGTTCCTTAAAAAACTAAAAATAGAACTACCATATGACCCAGCAATCCCACTACTGGGCATATACCCTGAGAAAACAATAATTCAAAGGGACACATGTACCCCAATGTTCACTGTAGCACTATTTACAATAGCTAGGACATGGAAACAACCTAAATGTCCAACAACAGATGAATGGATAAAGAAGATGTGGTACATATATACAATGGAATATTAGCCATAAAAAGGAACAAAATTGGGTCATTTGTACAGATGTGGATGGACACAGAGACTGTCATACAGAGTGAAGTAAGCCAGGAAGAGAAAAACAAATATTGTATATTAATGCATATATGTGGAATCTAGAAAAATGGTACAGATGAACCTGTTTGTAGGGCAGGAATAAAGACGTAGGCATAGAGAATGGACATGTGGGCACGGAGGGGAAGGGGAGGGTGGAACAAATTGGGAGATTAGGTTTGACATAAATGCACTACCATGTGTAAAACAGATAGCTAGTGTGAACCTGCTGTATAGCACAGGGAGCTTGGTGCTCTGTGACAACCTAGATGGGTGGGATGGGGGGGTTGGGAGGGAGGTCCAAGAGGGAGGGGATATAGGTATACATATAGCTGATTCACTTCATTGTATAGCAGAAACTAACACACCATTGTAAAGCAATTTTACACCAGTAGAAATAAATTTAAAAAATAAAATTTTAAAAAAAGCGTTAGCAAAGGGTTACAGGTCTTAATCCAGAAAGAGTAGCACCCATACTACCAGGAATAGATGAGAAATCAATCTACGTCTACCAGGAATCAATAGGGTGCTTTTTCCATTCATAGAGCACCTTCATTGATGCGAATTGAGGGATTTTTCTTTGTCTTGGTTTTTCTTTCATAGGATGGAACAATTTTTTTCCCAGTGTCCTTTCTGTTCACACTATCTACAAATGTTTTTGTCAGTAGGTGATTGGCTGGGGAGTGGGACCACCAAGCTGTTTAATCTGCAGTGCCACAAGTTTGTGTCTCATTTTTGTTCTAAAGCCCTTCTGGAATATTCTGTCAGGTGGTGTTGTTCAGCTAAAGGAGATATTTCCCATTCTGTATTAGACAGGGTTCTCCAGAGAAACAGAACCAATAGGATTTATCAATATCTTTATCTATACATCTACATATCTATATCATATATATGAGGAGAGAGAGAAAGATTGTAACGAATTGGCACATGTGATTATGGAGGCTGACAAGTCCCCAGACCTGCTGTCAGTACGCTGAAGACCCAGGAGAGCTGATGACATAGTTCCAATTCAAATGCCAGCAAGCTCAAAACCCCAAAAGAAACAGTGTTTCTGTTCAAGTTCAGAGACAGGAAAGAAACGGCTGTCCCACCTCGAAGGCAGTCAGGCAGGAGCCATTCCCTCCTACAGGAGGGAGTCTTTTTGTTCTATTCAGGCTCTTAACTAGATGAGGCCCACTCACACTAGGAGGACCGCCTGCTTCACTTAGTCTATCGATTCCAATGTTCGTCTCATCTGGAAACACCCTTACAGACACACCCAGAACAATGACCGACATCTGAGCACCCCACGGCCCAGTCACACTGACACAAAATCAACCATCACATTTTCTAATTTCTGCCTTTAAGTTAAGTCTCCAATTCTAGGTTCATCTCCTAACAAAATGAGATGCAAGGATGCTGTTCCATCAGCACCTTCTTTAACGTTCAAATGTTGTTGGAAGGTATTTTCTAGTCTATCCCAAAACTCTTCTACAGTTTCATCTTTTTGTTTGCCTGACTGACTTGCGGTTCAATCAGTTTTTATTGGAAATGTTTCAGGTATGGGTTTAAGAGACTTTGACCTAATTTTCTAGCCCTTTTTGGACCTTGAGGTTTATTGTGAAAAGAGGGATCCTACAGATCCCAACAGGACCCGGGGTTCTGAGTTAGTCCAATCAGCTTTAGCCATTCAGAATTTAGCATCTGAGGCTCCACCTAACATGTGTACAAGCTGATGCAAGTCAGATAACCCTGGGTCCTATGCACCCAAAAGAATTCTAAATTCTTCTGTGAATATTTTCTAGTCATGTTTGGGTTTAGGGAAATCTTTCAGCATAGCTCTTAATGTAACTCAGACCCAAAGCTGACGTTCCACAGTTGCTTTCATACCTGGCTCATGGGAAGGATGGATCTTCAGAAGCAACTGACATTTGGGGTTTTTAGGAGCACTGCTGGAAAAAGGTAGAGTCTGGACATGGGCAAGAGGAGAGAGATCAGAAGGTTAAGGGGCAAGAGGGCTGGAGGATACAGGGAGGAAAACAAGAGTGGGTGGGTTACCAGGGGAGTGAGTCTAGTTGTTTTGCTTACGTTTGTCCAATTGCTCTATAGCCTTGGCCAA
The DNA here is from genome assembly GCF_963455315.2 of Globicephala melas. Classification (NCBI taxonomy): domain Eukaryota; kingdom Metazoa; phylum Chordata; class Mammalia; order Artiodactyla; family Delphinidae; genus Globicephala; species Globicephala melas. The sequence goes on along the minus strand of NC_083334.1, from coordinate 23,949,237 downwards.
AGAATCTTTTAATGAAGCAGTTTTTTACTCAGAATATTTCTGGGGAGGCCTCTGCATACCAATCCAAACAACGCAGCCCACTGGGCCTTTGAAACCTTTTCCCTTTTCTTTTCTAAAGCACCTCTTCAATAAACAATTTTGTTCAAATCAAACGTTCCCTGAGTGGCCACCAAAGGCCCAAATAAACCCCGGTAAAGTTATGCCATTTAGAAAGAGAAGCATAAGAATTATTATTTTGATAAGAGCACACAGAAGATGTAGGAGTTTTTCCTGGCAAAGCAGAGGATTTAGACTTAGACAACCCCATGAAATGTGGCGACGGTCAGCATGAACATACGATAGTCCCCCCTTATCTGCAGGTACAAGACTCCCGTGGATGCCTGAAACCATGGATAGTACTAAACCCTACACATACTACGTTTTTCCCTGAACGTACATACCTATGATAAAGTTTAATTTATAGATTAGGCACAATAAGACTAACAACAATAACTAATAATAAAATAGGACAATTATAACGATATACTGTAATAAAAAGTTATGTAAATACGGTCTCTCTCAAAATACCTTATTGTACAAATTTATGCCTTTTCCATCTTTAACTAAGATAATTTTAACTGGTCTTTAACTGCGACCATAACTTTTGTACTCTGAGGTGCAACAGTAAATCTAACATGAATTTCTTTTTCCTTTCACAATGTCACAGAGAGAAGATTCGTTCTTACCGTAGATCTCAGCAACCTCAGCATATGATTTTCTTTCCTTCTTTGGCAGAGAACTTTCATCTTTTCACTTCAAGGAAGCACTTTACAGCTTCTCTTTGGCATATCTGAATTGCCAGTGTCACTACTCTGGCGCTTTGAGGCCATTATTAAGTAAAATCAGGGTCACTTGAACGTAAGCACTACAATACCGTGAGGCGCTCAGGGACAAACGGCAGGACGCGCTGGGCAAAGGGATGACTTCCGTCTGGGCGGGACCAAGTGGGATCCCGCGAGATTTCATCACGCTTCTCAGAACCGCGCTCGATTTAAAACTGGTGGGGGCTTCCCTGGTGGCGCCGTGGTTGGGAGTCCGCATACCGACGCAGGAGACGCGGGTTCGTGCCCCGGTCCGGGAGGATCCCACATGCCGCGGAGAGGCTGGGCCCGTGAGCCATGGCTGCTGAGCCTGCGCGTCCGGAGCCTGTGCTCCGCAACGGGAGAGGCCGCAACAGTGAGAGGCCCGCGTACCGCAAAAAAAAAAAAAAAAAGTGGAATTTTCCCTTTGATATGGATATTTTCAGACCACGGTTGACCCCAAGTAACTGAAACCACAGCAAAGTGAAAACGTAGACCTGACAATGTGTACCCCTAACCCCCGACCGCAGACGGATAAACCAGAGCATGCTCTCTCTGCATGAAAGCCAAGCTCTCTGGACCCAAAATGGACGTAGAAAGCAAAACCTCAGCTGGTTTTTTTGGTGATTCACAGCAAAGTTTGTCCAAAGAGATGCCAGTCCAGTGAGATCTGCAAAGTCTGTGTGGTAGGTTCAAACAGCAGGTTTATGTGTTCTGTGTGTTCTACGGTGATTCTCCTTAGGACAAACACTTTGAGACACCACAACACAAAACAGCAACACGAAAGACAGCTAGGTGTGATGAAAAGGAACGGCCTGACACCGCCAAGGATGCTAAACAAATGGGAACCGATAATGAAACCCGGTACCAACTTGAGAATAAATAGTCAAGAAACAACGCGTGGAGAGCGGAGTTCAGACCCAGTCCTGACTGACCATGTCCTCCCGGACTCGACAAGCCTCCAGCAGAAGGGACGGGGGTCTCTGTGGGTGCTACTGACCCGGGGTGAAGGCTGGGGTCTGCAGTGACAGTACAAATCAGGTTTCTGCGGGACCTCAGGATAACTGTGAAATAAACCAAGACCACCAAAATGAGAGCAAGCAGCGGCTATTTATCCGGAGCCTGCTGGAGCAAGTCAGGCAGCCACCTTCACTTGGGTTTGGCAGAGACTCGAAGGCAGGCAGAGGAGGGGGAAAGCTTTACAGCGGACAAAGGAACGAATTCAAGTACTCCCTGACTGGAGGCTGCTGGCAGGCGGAATCTGCAGAAAGACTAAATCGGAGGGGGGCATCCTAGGTGATTGGCGAGGGGGCGTGTTTGGTTTTCTCTAATTGGTCCTAAGTTGGAAGCAGGGACAAAAATTAGGTTAGCAATCAAGTCCTGGTTGTTTGGGGCCAACCGTTACAGGGTTTATTGTTTGGCTTCCTGGATTGTTGGCTAGAAAACAGCAGTCTGATACCCAGAAGCCCGACTTGCAGATTGTACGCTGGCTTCCGGTAGGTAATGGGTTGGTTTCCTGGGCCAGCTGCTGTGGATTGTGGGTCGGAGTTCTGTTTTTACATATGGTCTGGCCACTGTTTGTGTGTTCAGTATCTCCCAACCTTATAGGGGAGGTACTATTATTCTCATTTTTGCAAATGAGGAGAGTGTGACACAGTGCCACAGTTCATGGTAGAGCAAGAATTCAAACTAAGGCACTCTGTCTACAGTCTGTGCCCTCAGCCCCACAGGCAGCTGCCTCCAGTGTTCCCGTCTTGGTGGTGGGTCCATTCTAGAAATTTCTTTCCTGCAAAAAAGTTTAAATCTCTGTTCTTCTCCCCAGTTGTTTGGAGTCCTACCCACCTTTTTTTTTTCTTCTGGCCGCACTGCACAGCTTGTGGGATCTTAGTTCCCAAGACCAGGGATTGAACCCGGGCCCTCGGCAGTGAGAGAGCAGAGTCCTAACCACTGGACTGCCAGGCGCATTTTTGCAGCTCAACCAAAGAAGACGAGAGCTTGACTTTGGCATGCTAAAGCACAAGGCCATGTAGTGTATTGTTACATTAGTAACTAATGAAATCATTTTTTTTTTGTTTTTTAGTTTTGTTTGTGATTGTCTTCCCTGATAAGACTAAGAAAGGAGAATTTTTATGATCAGGTTCCCTGGAAGCAGACCCTGAAACAGAGATTAGTATGCAGTAAGTGTATTAGAGAAAGGTCTTGGACACAACCCCTGTGTGAGGCAGAGGGGGGAAGCAGAATGAGGAGAGAATGGGAGAGAAGCTGAGCTACAATGCGGCCTTGACAAAGGACTCGGGCCCCCCCACCGGCCCCCTGGAGCACAAGGAAGCTGCGATGGCCCTTCCGAGTTGGCCTGCACTACAGCAAGGGCGTCTGGCCTTCTATTCCTCCAGAAACTGGTCAATAGATCAGGCTGCCCCCCCCAACAACAGCTGTGGGCAATTTCCAGAGGGAGCCGAAGGCTACAGGCTTTTCTGGCTGCGCTCCCAGAAGCTGGGAGAATATAGGGGAATCAGTGTCATAGTATCAATGACAGAAAATATGTGTGAAGCAGAAAATATCTTTAAGAAAGCAGAAACTCTAAGAAATTATTCCTCAGAAACTTCTAACGATTTTCAAAAGGTCTTTAAAGTGCTAATTGCTGGTGGTGTCATAGTTGGCTGCACTTAAGATGCAAGCAGTGGAGCCCAAAAGGAACAACCCCTGAATGCAGATGTGACAGCCGTCTGGGTAAGTGAACTAAGAGAAATATGTGCCCTGAAATGTCAGGGATGGTGGCTTATTGCCCTAGTTTGTTCTGAAGATATCTTGGGTCCCAGCTTGATCCTCATTCACGCCGCAAACTTTACGGTTTCCTTAGGACACCAGTATAAGTGCATGAGATTTGGTTCCTGAACTGGAGTTAGACCAGAGCATGGGTAGGTCAGTGAGTCCTTTGGATTTAAGAGTGGCTTCTCTACCTACTCGAGGTGTAAGTTTTGTGATCCCTGAGCCAGGGACGTCTCCCTCGAACTCTGGGTAACTCAGCTGCGATCTGGAAAGAGACAGAAAGCTCCTTGAGGAGGGGGTGGGGCAACAGAATGGAAGAAGAAAAGGGAGTGGGGCAGGGTTACAGGGAAGAGAAAGGGAGAAGGGAGAAAAAAGAAGTAAAATAAGACTAAAAAGAGGGAGGCTGCTTACAGTGTCCTACCTGAACACCAGGGACAGATTAGAAAACATTCCACGATTCTTTCTTCCTCATGGCTCTAAGATTAAGTTGGCTTTGCAAGTAATTTCCTGGTAGAGATCATATGCCCCTCTCCCCACCTACCAAGGCTGGTTTTATTTGGGGAGAATAAAACATTATTCTACCGACCAGCATTTTCCTAGGGGAGAAAGCAGGAAACCTTTATAACATTTCCTACCCGTCACTTTTAGCAAATAATCTACAGAAAGACACAAATCATGCAACCAAACCCTCCCCACTTATAATAAAGAAAATGGGTGAGAGACAAAGCCAGGAAGAGTAACACCCCATAATAACTCAGTAGGGAAAGCTAAAAGCAATCTTTTCAATTCACACTAAAAGTAAGGCTATGAAAAGGAATCATCTATTTTTCAAGTGATTTGCTCTTTATAACAAAGTGTTCAATGCAGGGGAAAAAATGCTTAACAGTTCAGAAAATAACTTTGAAAGTTCATATACGAGAGCATTTTCTCAAAATGCTTCACCAACCAAAAAACCTATACCATCTGTGGGAGAAAATGGAGTTTTTCAAATGTTGAAGAGCCCAATAAATGCATCTTTTAGATTTTCTAAATATCTTAATAGAAAATCATTCTCTTTATGACACTGAAAGATCCCTTCAGAATATTAAGCATACATTTCTTCCAAAAGTGCAGTAGCTTGCGATTTAGATTTTTCTACTTTTTCACAGGTCTCTTAGCAAAATATTTAGGTTCTCCTGGCCTCCTGCTCAGACAGCTGAAGTCTTTATAGTTTCAGGCAGGTTTTGGAAACTTGCTTTTTTTTTTTTGCGGTACGCGGGCCTCTTACTGCTGTGGCCTCTCCCGTTGCGGAGCACAGGCTCCGGACGCTCAGGCTCAGCGGCCATGGCTCACGGGCCTAGCCGCTCCGCGGCATGTAGGATCTTCCCAGACTGGGGCACGTACCCGTGTCCCCTGCATCGGCAGGCGGACTCTCAACCACTGCGCCACCAGGGAAGCCCGGAAACTTGCTTTTTTGACTTACAACTACTTCTCGTATCGTTTTCTACAAAGTCATTCTTACACAGACTTAGCTAAAACTCAGGTAATCTGAGGCACACTCATATTGGAAGGATGTTAGAAAGTATAACCCTTGTGCTATGTAACAGGATTATTTCTTCCTCTTAGTTTTATTGTTTGGAGTTCAACTTATAAAAGCTTAGAATATATGAGGGATCCTTATAATGATTAAAGGTTACTAAGACAGGTCATAGGTATTTGGGAGCCAATTAAATATTGGTTATTTGCACAAAGTTGTTCTTTGTGGTCACTTCTGAAGAGGTTTTTGTTTCATTTTGTTTCTCTTTATTTTGATATTAGAAGAGCCTCCTTCCTTGGTGCAGGGAAACTTTCACTTTTGTATTAAGCCATCAAAGTTTTTTTTCTTTTTTTTTTTTTTTACATACTTAAACTGGAAATTTTATTGAAGCAATTCATAAGGTTGAACCATTTAGCCAAGAATTTGCTGTAAATTTTCACGGTAGGGGGTAGGGGCAGGGAGACAGTTTCTAATTCCCTTTCCTTCTTACCAAACTCTGCTTCTAACACCATCACCAAGTCTGCCTCCCCTGGCGATGACGGTGTCATCTCTAAATGTGGCAGATCTTACTTCTTTATTTAGTGTTAGGTGGCAGTACTGTTACTATTTTCACAGATATAAAAAAAATGGGTTCATGTAGGCAGACATTCCCCAGTGACCATAAAATATTATACAAAGTAAAACCCCAGTTTCATTGACATTCTGGGACTCTGGAATTTCACAGTCACGGTGTCTCTAATTTAGCGACTTCTCCACCTCAACAAGGTCCTGAAATTTTATATGACCTATTTCTATAACTCGTTCCATTTTGTGCAGTATTATGTATCCCCTGGCAGACATCACTTGGAAGGAAGGGACTCTCGGCATAGAGCAAAGTACCATATCACAAAGAAGGCAAAATGCCCACAGAAAATGCAGGGATACATTGATGTAGGCAGTCTGTCCCAGGCGGGGAGGGTAAATAAAAACTGATCACTTCAGCTGTGCTCCTGTTTCCTAAATGCTAGTCTTGTAAAGTGCGGACCCTTGCTGGGCTGGTGAAGGTGACAGTTCACGATTTCATCGGCCTCAGGGCTAAGAATTTAATTTGCTTTTCCTCCAGGTTTTGAAGTGATACTGCTCTCCTTTTCCCATGAGCACAGAGAGACCGACATCAATGCAAAAGAGAGAATTGGTTTGTTTCAGTGTTAGCAAATCACCCCAGTTGTGCTTAGTATAGATTTTGGTGAAATTCTATGGTCTGTTTTGTACTAAGCCAAGAAAATAACTAAGGTGCTCCGAGAGTTTAGAGGAGTCAGAAGTTTTCATTTCAGTAGATCCCTCAAGGTTTCACAAGGGAGGTGACACTGGAACTGGGCTTTGAAGGGAGAGCAGGGTTTCAATCGACAGAGAGCATTCTAGAAAGACAGAGCAGCATAAAAGTGCTGGGCACCATGGCAAACGTGGTTGGGTACAGGTGCACAGACTTTTCTTTTTTTTTTTAAACATCTTTATTGGAGTATAATTGCTTTACAATGGTGTGTTAGTTTCTGTTCTATAACAAAGTGAATCAGCTATACGTATACGTATATCCCTATATCCCCTCCCTCTTGTGTCTCCCTCCCACCCTCCCTATCCCACCCCTCTAGGTGGTCACAGAGCACCGAGCTGATCTCCCTGTGCCATGCAGCTGCTTCCCACTAGCTATCTATTTTACATTTGGTAGTGTATATATGTCCATGCCACTCTCTCACTTCGTCTCAACTTACCCTTCCCCCTCTCCGTGTCCTCAAGTCCATTCTCTACATCTGCATCTTTATTCCTGTCCTGCCCCTAGGTTCTTCAGAACCTTTTTCTTTTTTTTTAGATTCCATACATATGTGTTAGCATATGGTATTTGTTTTTCTCTTTCTAACTTACTTCACTCTGTATAACAGTCTCTAGGTCCAACTACTTCACTACAAAAAACTCAATTTCCTTTCTTTTTATGGTTGAGTAATATTCCATTGTATATATGTGCCACATCTTCTTTATCCATTCATCTGTTGATGGACACTTAGGTTGCTTCCAAGTCCTGGCTATTGTAAATAGAGCTGCACTGAACACTGTGGTACATGACTCTTTTGAATTATGGTTTTCTCAGGCTATATGCCCAGTAGTGGGATTGCTGGGTCATATGGTAGTTCTATTTTTAGTTTTTTAAGGAACCTCCATACTGTTCTCCATAGTGGCTGTATCAATCTACATTCCCACCAACAGTGCAGGAGCGTTCCCCTTTCTCCACACCCTCTCCAGCATTTATTGTTTGTAGACTTTTGGACGATGGTCATTTTGACCAGTGTGAGGTGATACCTCATTGTAATTTTGATTTGCATTTCTCTAATGATTAGTGATTTTGAGCATCCTTTCATGTGTTTGTTGGCAATCTGTATGTCTTCTTGGGAGAAATGACTATTTAGATCTTCTACCCATTTTTGCATTAGGTTGTTTGTTTTTTTTGATATTGAGCTGCATGAGCTGCTTGTATATTTTGGAGATTAATCCTTTGTCGTTTGCAAACATTTTCTCCCATTCTGAGGGTTGTCTTTTTGTCTTGTTTACGGTTTCCTTTGCTGTGCAAAAGCTTTTAAGTTTCATTAGGTCCCATTTGTTTATTTTTGTTTTTATTTCCATTTCTCTAGGAGGTGGGTCAAAAAGGATCTTGCTGTGATTTATGTCAAAGAGTGTTCTGCCTATGTTTTCCTCTAAGAGTTTTAGAGTGTCTGGCCTTACATTTAGGTCTTTAATCCATTTTGAGTTTATTTTTGTGTATGGTGTTAAGGAGTGTTCTAATTTCATTCTTTTACATGCAGCTGTCCAGTTTTCCCAGCACCACTTATTGAAGAGGCTGTCTTTTCTCTATTGTATATTCTTGCCTCCTTTATCAAAGATAAGGTGACCATATGTGTATGGGTTTACCTCTGGGCTTTCTATCCTGTTACATTGATCTATATTTCTGTTTTTGTGCCAGTCCCATACTGTCTTGATTACTGTAGATTTGTAGTATAGTCTGAAGGCACAGAGCCTGATTCCTCCTGCTCCATTTTTCTTTCTCAAGATTGATTTGGCTATTCGGGGTCTTTTGTGTTTCCATACAAATTGTGAAATTTTTTCTTCTAGTTCTGTGAAAAATACCAGTGGTAGTTTGATAGGGATTGCATTGAATCTGTAGATTGCATTGGGTAGTAGAGTCATTTTCACAATGTTGATTCTTCCAATCCAAGAACATGGTATATCTCTCCGTCTGTATTATCTTTAACTTCTTTCATCAGTGTCTTATAGTTTTCTGCATACAAGTCTTTTGTCTCCTTATGCAGGTTTATTCCTAGGTATTTTATTCTTTTTGTTGCAATGGTAAATGGGAGTGTTTCCTTAATTTCTCTTTCAGATTTTTCATCATTAGTGTATAGGAATGCTAGAGATTTCTGTGCATTAATTTTATATCCTGCTACTTTACCAAATTCACTGATTAGCTCTGTAGTTTTCTGGTAGCATCTTTGGGAATCTCTATGTATAGTATCAGGTCATCTGCAAACAGTGACAGTTTTACTTCTTCTTTTCTGATTTGGATTCCTTTTATTTATTTTTCTTCTTTGACTGCTGTGGCTAAAACTTCCAAAACTATGTTGAATAATAGTGGTGAGAGTGGACAACCTTGTCTTGTTCCTGATCTTAGTGGAAATGGTTTCAGTTTTTCACCATTGAGAATGATGTTAGCTGTGGGTTTGTCATATATGGCCTTTATTATGTTGAGGTAAGTTCCCTCTATGCCTACTTTCTGGAGAGTTTTATCATAAATGGGTGTTGAATTTTGTTGAAAGCATTCTGCATCCATTGAGATGATCATATGGTTTTTCTCCTTCAATTTGTTACTGTAGTTTATCATATTGATTAATTTGCGTATATTGAAGAATCCTTGCATTCCTGGGATAAACCCCACTTGATCATGGTGTATGATCCTTTCAGTGTGCTGTTGGATTCTGTTTGCTAGTATTTTGTTGAGGATTTTTGCATCTATGTTCATCAGTGATATTGGCCTGTAGTTTTCTTTCTTTGTGACATCTTTTTCTGGTTTTGGCATCAGGGTGATGGTGGCTTCATATAATGAGTTGGGAAGTGTTCCTCCCTCTGGAAGATTTTGAGAAGGATAGGTATTAGCTCTTCTCTAAGTGGTTGATAGAATTCGCCTTTGAAGCCATCTGGCCCTGGGCTTTTGTTTGTTGGAAGATTTTTGATCACAGTGTCAATTTCAGTGCTTGTGATTGGTCTTTTTATATTTTCTATTTCTTCCTGGTTCAGTCTCGGGAAGTTGTGCTTTTATAATAATTTGTCCATTTCTTCCAGACTGTCCATTTTATTGGCATATAGTTGCTTGTAGTAATCTCGCATGATCTTTTGTATCTCTACAGTGTCAGTTGTTACTTCTCCTTTTTCATTTCTAATTCTATTGATTTGAGTCTTCTCCCTTTTTTCTTTTCTTTTTTTTTTTTTTTTTGCGGTACGTGGGCCTCTCACTGTTGTGGCCTCTCCCATTGCGGAGCACAGGCTCCAGACGCGCAGGCTCAGCGGCCTTGGCTCACGGGCCCAGCCGCTCTGCGGCATGTGGGATCTTCCCGGACCGGGGCACGAACCCGTGTCCCCTGCATCGGCAGGCAGACTCTCAACCACTGCGCCACCAGGGAAGCCCTCCCTTTTTTTCTTGATGAGTCTGGCTAGTGGTTTATCAATTTTGTTTATCTTCTCAAAAAAACAGCTTTTAGTTTTATTGATCTTAACTATTGTTTCCTTCATTTCTTTTTCATTTCTTTCTGATCTGATCTTTATGATTTCTTTCCTTCTGCTAACTTTGGGGGTTTTTTTGTTCTTCTTTCTCTAATTGCTTTAGGTGTAAAGTTAGTTGCTTATTTGAGATGTTTCTTGTTTCTTGAGGTAGGTTTGTATTGCTATAAACTTCCCTCTTAGAACTGCTTTTGCTGCATCCCATAGGTTTTGGGTCATCGTGTTTTCGTTGTCATTTGTTTCTAGGTATTTTTTGATTTCCTCTTTGATTTCTTCAGTGATCTCTTGGTTATTTAGTAGTGTATTCTTTAGCCTCCATGTGTTTGTATTTTTTACAGATTTTTTCCCGTAATTGATATCTAGTCTTATAGAATTATGGTCAGAAAAGATACTTGATACGATTTCAATTTTCTTAAATTTACGAAGGCTTGATTTGTGACCCAAGATATGATCTATCCTGGAGAATGTTCCATGAGCACTTGAGAAGAAAGTGTATTCTGTTGTTTTTGCATGGAATGTCAATTAAGTCCATATTGTTTAATGTATCATTTAAAGCTTGTGTTTCCTTATTTATTTTCATTTTGGATGATCTATCCATTGGTGAAAGTGGGGTGTTAAAGTCCCCTACTATGATTGTGTTACTGTCGATTTCCCCTTTTATGGCTGTTAGCATTTGCCTTATGTATTGAGTTGCTCCTATGTTGGGTGCATAAATATTTACAATTGTTATATCTTCTTCTTGGATTGATCCCTTATTCATTATGTAGTGTCCTTCTTTGTCTTTTGTAATAGTCTTTATTTTAAAGTCTATTTTGTCTGATATGAGAATTGCTACTCCAGCTTTCTTTTGATTTCCATTTGCATGGAATATCTTTTTCCATCCCCTCACTTTCAGTCTGTATGTGTCCTCAGGTCTGAAGTGGGTCTCTCGTACACAGCATATATACAGGTCTTGTTTTTGTATCCATTCAGCCAGCGTATATCTTTTGGTTGGAGCATTTAATCCATTTACATTTAAGGTAGTTATCGATATGTGTGTTCCTATTACCGTTTTCTTAATTGTTTTGGGTTTGTTATTGTAGGTCTTTTCCTTCTCTTGTGTTTCCTGCCTAGAGAAATTTCTTTAGGATTTGTTGTAAAGCTGGTTTGGTGGTGCTGAATTCTTTTAGCTTTTGCTTGTCTGTAAAGGTTTTAATTTCTCCATCAAATCTGAATGAGATCCTTGCTGGGTAGAGTAAGCTTGGTTGTAGGTTTTTCTCTTTCATCACTTTAAATATGCCCTGCCACTCCCTTCTGGCTTGCAGAGTTTCTGCTGAGAGATCAGCTGTTAACCTTATGGGGATTCCCTTGTATGTTATTTGTTGCTTTTCCCTTGCTGTTTTTAATATTTTTTCTTTGTATTTAATTTTTGATAGTTTGAGTTACATGTGTCTGGGCATGTTTCTCCTTGGATTTATCCTGTATGGGACTCGCTGTACTTCCTGGACTTGATTGACTATTTCCTTTTCCATATTAGGGAAGTTTTCAACTATAGTCTCTTCAAATATTTTCTCAGTCCCTTTCTTTTTCTCTTCTTCTTCTAGGACCCCTATAATTTGAATGTTTGTGCATTTAATATTGTCCCAGAGGACTCTGAGACTGTCCTCAATTCTTTTCATTATTTTTTCTTTATTCTTCTCTTTGATAGTTATTTCCAATATTTTATCTTCCAGGTCACTTATCTGCTCTTCTGCCTCAGTTATTCTGCTATTGATTTCTTCTAGAGAATTTTTAATTTCACTTATTGTGTTGTTCATTATTGTTTGTTTGCTCTTTAGTTCTTCAAGGTCCTTGTTAAACGTTTCTTGTATTTTCTCCATTTTATTTCCAGGATTTGGGGTCATCTTTACTATCATTACTCTGAATTCTTTTTTAGGTAGACTGCCTATTTCCTCTTCATTTGTTTGGTCTGGTGGGTTTTAACCTTGCTCCTTCATCTGCTGTGTATTTCTCTGTCTTCTCATTTTGCCTAACTTACTGTGTTTGGGGTCTCCTTTCAGCAGGCTGCAGGTTCATACTTCCTGTTGCTTTTAATGTCTGCCCCAGGTGGCTAAGGTTGGTTCAGTGGGTTGTGTAGGCTTCCTGGTGGATGGGACTGGTGCCTGTGTTCTGGTGGATGAGGCTGGATCTTATCTTTCTGGTGGGCAGGACTGTGTCCGGTAGTGTGTTTGGGGTGTCTGTGAACTTATTATGATTTTAGGCAGCCTCTCTGCTAATGGGTGGGGTTGTGTTCCTGTCTTGCTAGTTGTTTGGCATAGGGTGTCCAGCACTGTAGCTTGCTGGTCATTGAGTGGAGCTGGGTCTTAGAGTAGAGATGGAGATCTCTGAGAGAGCTTTCGCCATTTGATATTACCTGGGGCCGGGAGGTCTCTGGTGGACCAATGTCCTGAACTCGGCTCTCCCACCTCAGAAGCTCAGGGCTGACACCCGGCTGGAGCACCAAGACTCTGTCAGCCACCCAGCCAGGTATGTGGCGAGTTTCTTGCCTTTTGAGAAGTCTGAGGTCTTCTGCCAGCATTCAGTAGGTGTTGTGTAGGAGTTCCACATGTAGATGTATTTTTGATGTATTTGTGGGGAGGAAGGTGATCTCCACATCTTATTCCTCCGCCATCTTGAAGCTATCAACTTTTCTGAACTCCTGACAGATAATAAAATATCCTTCAGTTACTTTTAGTCATAAAAATAGCTTCAATTCAAAAGTTAAAATACCTAGTCGCATATTAACAGTAAAAGTCCCAGAACTTGACTTAGCCATACATTTTCTCCCTCCCTCACATTTTGCTGACTTCAGATCAGAAGTGGGGAAGCGGGTGTGTGTTTCTTGTGCCCTTTACTGTCTCCTAACTACTTCCTCTCCTATGGGGAAGCTACAGTCTAACCCCTCCGGGGCCAAAAGTGGGTGGCAGTCAAGCGAGGTTCTTGCTTGACTCATATTTCCAGAGGAGTCTGGCTGTTAATTACACATGGATTGTGGTGGTACTTTCCATGGGCTCATCAGAAGGTCCCTGAATTTCCCATGACCCCAGAAAGCTCCCTGGCAACACCTTCAACCCTTGGGCATCCAGAGGTGCACTACCAGCCTCCTCGTGCTGAGTTTTCCTCACTCTGTCAGTCCACCCTACACCACAGGCCCCCAAAAGGCCCCACACCAGGCATCTCTCCCGCTTGGTCCACATGTATCCACAGGAAACAATCACACATCCTTAGTCAAACTCTAGGGGAGAAGGCTGCTCCCAGTACAGCAAGCACCTCTCCCAGCTCTGACACCAGAGCAGCTTTGAGTCCTTCTCCCACCCTCTGGAATTCCCATGCAGCTGTCAGACCCCAGTCCTCTGTGTCTCCCAGGTGTGGGGAACACATTTCAAAGCTGTCCAGTTGGCTCCATGGAAACCCTTGCAAATAAAGAGTTAGAAAAGAAGACTGTCACCTCTTTCCTAAAAGGGACAATTGTCTGTGCATACGTATCCATCACTGGAAAGATAGAATAAATGACATTTATTTAAATGGGATCACACCACTTTTTAAAAATGTATTGAATTTAATTTCACTTGAATTTAACGGACAGAAAATTGTGAAATCAGGTCAGTGTTCTTTCTTCTCAAGAGATACTGTTTCTTAAAATATCCTTCTAAGGATAAGAAAAAAGATTGAGGAAAACTTAGTTTTCAGTCATTCTTTCTTTTTTCTTGTATTTTAAAATTTTAGACATAATTGACTAACTCTCTGCTATGAAAGAAGTTGTTTTCACATATCCCTTCTTCCAACTGCTTGATTTTTCTTAGTTATATTATTGTTTTACATTGTTCAGATTTATATCATTTACTTGGTATTCTGTAACCATGATTCTTATGGGTTTTAGTGTGAGATCTATATTTAAATGGATTCAAGATACCCACCAGTGATTTTATCACAAGGTCTCTATTCTTATGTCCTTTATTTTGATTGAACACTTATTTTTCTAGATTCATTGATAAAGAAATTTTCTTGAGTATTGCATGTCTTGAATGCTTTATGTTAGGCAATGCCTGCCAGAAGTCTTTATTTGAAGGGCCTCTTCATTGGCTATAATATTCTTTGGTCAAAATTTCTTCCCTTCAGAATTTTATGGATATTATTCCATGGTCTTCTGGCACTAAATATTGGGGAGGTGGGGGAGGTAAAAGGAGAAGAGAAAGAAAATGAAAAAGAAATACATTTAAAATCAAACTAGGACCTTTTTTGTTTGTTTAAAGTTGGTTTGGCTTAGGGTTTAAGAAATTGTTATGAAGGTGCAATTCAATTCATTATTCTGGAAATTAACCTGACTGGTTCAAGTTTGGCATTCATGGTTGGTTCACTGTGTCTCAAGATTTTGATTTATAGGAAATTGTATAGTCATGTGCATGAAAACACACACAGACACACATACACACACACCCAGTAAGCACTGGATCCCAGCAAAAATGATAAAGATGACTTGACTTCTGTTTCTCATCGCAAATCATTTACCTGACTTAAAAAATGCCCATAAAGGAATTCCCTGGTGGCACAGTGGTTAGGAATCCACCTGCCAATGCAGGGGACATGGGTTCAATTCCTGGTCTGAGAAGATCCCATGTGCCATGGAGCAACTAAGCCCATGTGCCACAACTACTGAGCTTGCACTCTAGAGCCCACAAACCACAACTACTGAGCCTGCATGCCACAACTACTGAAACCTGCACACCTAGATCCCGTGCTCCGCAGCAAGCCACCGCAATGAGAAGCCCACGCACCACAATGAAGAGTAGCCCCCATTTGATGCAACTAGAGAAAGCCCACGCATAGCAACGAAGACCCGATACAGCCCAAAATACATAAATAAATAAATTTATTTTTTTTTAATGCCCATAAAACTGGTGGCTTCTGATGTGGTACATATATACAATGGAATATTACTCAGCCATAAAAAGGAATGAAATAGGGTCATTTGTAGAGATGTCGATGGACCTAGAGACTGTCATACAGAGTAAAGTAAGAAAGAGAAAAACAAATATCGTATATTAACGCATATATGTGGAATCTAGAAAAATGGTACAGATGAACCAGTTTGCAAGGCAGAAATAGAGCCACTGATGTAGAGAACAAACGTATGGACACCAAGAGGGGGAAACAGGAGGGGTGGGATGAATTGGGAGATTGGGATTGACATATATACACTAATATGTATAAAATAGATAACTAATGAGAACCTGCTGTATAGCACAGGGAACTCTTCTTCACTGTACAGGTGAAACTAACTCAACATTGTAAAACAACTATACCCCAATTAAAAAAAAAAACTAGTAGCTTCTGAATAGGGCATTTCATCACCAATATCAGGGTTAGAGCTATCTGAATTAAATATGTTCTTCCCCATTAGGGAAATTGAAATTTTGGAAGCAGGCTAACTGGTAGGTTCTGAAATCACATATCTCTAAATGCAAGGCAATTTTCTTTATTATGTTATATTGAATTAGCACACTTGAAAAATTAGTTACCTTTTTCATATCGTTAAAGCCAGGCAACACATTATTTTATTTATAATTCAATACCTCAGTTCACTTGACAGAACTCTGAGCAGACTTACTGAATGATCAGCAGGCAGGGATCCTGGCATATGAATTATGGAGGAGACCTGCCAAGGTACATAGCAAGATTAGGTAGTAAGGATATAACAATCTGGTTGTAACATTTTTGAAGGGCAGAGTTCATCTGATTAATTACAAAGTTACAGTGGAAACCCAGAGCATTTCTGGGAATTGATGGTCATCTGGTAATTTCGGACTTTGTTCACCCCCATTATGCCCAGCCGCTCACTAATCCCTCTGGAATTCCATGTTGCTGATCTTACTGTACTGTTGGAATCACTTCCGCAGTCGTCCTCCAGCCCTTCCACCACCACGACCACCATCACCTTGCCATTTGAAATTAATCTAGAGTTCTTGAAAGAGAATGGCTGGGTGATGCAGTTCCTGGTGTTGGTAGGAGAGAGGAGACGGAAATGATACGTACCCTAGGCTTCAAAGATGCTCTCTATGACAGTGCAATTCTACCTTCAAGACCTAGAATCTGTGTGGAGACTAGACATAATCATGAGATTCATGAAGTGATGACTAAGCATTGCTCTCATTCTGTATAGGAGGCTGTGGGTTGAGTTCTCTGTGGTGGGGAGGGCCGGGGTAGATGAGAAAAGAAAGTTTAAGAAGCTCCTTTCTAGACTGTGAGGAGCCACACACTTTTTTCAATACAGGTCAAAGGAAGATTTCCACTTGAGATCAGGTAAGTAAATCTCATGCCCTGCAGGTAGGAACTAATGAACAGACTTAGATTCAAATTCTGGCTGCTCTATAAGTGACTAAACAGATCCCAGTTTTTCTGTGGCTTATAAAAACTGGCTCAGAGTAAACAACTCTTCCTTTCCCTCCGAATCTTGACACATTAGCCGAGCACCACGTGAAGAGAAAACCGAAGCAAATTATATCTGATTTTCCTGTGTACCGTATCACCTGACATTTCCAAACGTGAGCACTAGGTGGTGCTCTTGAACCACTGAGGTCAATGTTCCTTTAGTTACTCCCCGTGCGAAAATGATGAGACAGAGGTTCAAAAAGAAAGGAACGGATGGGGTTCTTGGTGCTTAAAACTGTATAATTCAAAGGAGTCTATAAAAATAATGAACTGACCCTATTAGGGACTAAGACAAAGGGGGTTTAGGGGCCTTGCCAAGTCCCACATCTCCTCTAAGGCTTAGGGTTCCAGCAGCCCCCTTTTCTCTTTGTTCCTCATTCTTCTGGGTACACTGCACTCCCCAGCTTAAATATCCCTACCCTTAATCAGCTGCAATAAACCTCTAAGGAAATTTAAAAGTTTATATTCAGAAATGTTAAGACCGTGCCTTGGATAACCGATTCATGAACCAGGGTATTTCATCAACTTCCAAATAGTTTATTATTCCAATTATTTTCTTAAAAGTTTCTGGTATACCCACCCTTTTGTATCTTTTGTTAAATGAAAATACTTACTCTGGTACAATCTATCCAGTGCCCTTAAATATTAAAATTACCTAACTCCCCTTTCTTTGACCAAACCACTAGGTAGCTTCTGATTATATGTAATGTGGCTTCCCCTGTAGCCTTCCTATAGGCAAAGAATGAGAACAGCTAATGTTTATTATTCCTACAGCATGCTTAGAACTATGATAAAGGCTGTACTTCATTTAATTCTCCAATCACTCTTCCTCTTCTGTAAAATAACGTTGATAAATGAGGCTTAGAGAGGATTGATCTGCTCAAGGTCACAGTTACAAGTTGTCAAACCCAGGCTAATTCCAAAGTTCAGCAAGGCCTTCCCTGACCCCGTTTGAAACACCATCTACCCGTTCCAAGCTGCTTTCCTCTCCTATCACGTATCACCATGCAAGACACAACGTTTTACTTGTTTCCTTTGTCACTGTTATATCCCCAGCACCTAGAACTGTGCCAGGAACATAGGAGGTACTCGATAAATATTTGCGGAATATTTACTTCCATCTCTGTCAACTTGGATGAGAGGCTGAATCTGCCATTGAAAGAAGGAGCCACTTTGGGGCGTTGACACCCCAGATTTCTGAGCAAACACAGTAAGGGGCACATGCTAGACCACAGTGATTTCTGCAAGTAGTGTCCACCAACTACTATATAGGGAGGTAACTGCCTTCCTCTGGACACCCAGCCACTAACTGAGTAATGAGGAATGTTTGTCTACAACTTCAGACTCCTACAAACATATATCGAATGGATATGTTGGGGTATAAACATCAACTTTTACTTCTTCTAACTTCTACCAAGTATCAAATCGCTTTTCCCCTTGGGTGGTGGCCCCCTTTATATCTCAGCCCAATCTCAGAATTTTCTAACATTTGGGGACATTAGAAAAGTGTCAGTTCAGTTGTTGAGTCTTCAATCGCTTGTCTGCTTCCAAGTTCCCGTCACATCCGCCTCCAACTTAGACAGGTGGTTCCAGTTGTCTCTTTCACACCCCCTCCCTCTTCCATGCACTTACCTTTTGGAGTTAAAGTGGGGAGAAAGGGAAGAAAAACAAAAGCATGTCACTGACCAGCAGGATTGCTTATTCCCTTTCTTTTGGTTGTGGTTCCTTCTCTGGCTAATTGACTAGAGGTTGCTCAGTCTGTTGGCAGGTTATCCAAATGTCGGCTCTCTTTGGGGTTTATTCGTTGGTCCTCCCAAGGGTTCAAGGGGGTTCACCCCTCTCCAAACCCCTGCCAAGTGTGTTCTTGCTGCTGGGATGCACGCACCCCTCAGGTCGCCTTCTTCTGAGGGGACCATAAGGATGGCCTTTAAACCCAGCTCCTTCCAAGTTTCCCTCGGGAAACACACATTCTTGCTGTGTCATGTGTGGAGGGCAGGCTGTCCCGCTGGCCCTTGTATTCTCAGCCCCACCGTATTTCGGGGCCCCAGGAGCATCAGGTACTCCACTGGACCAGCAGGTCAGAGCTTCCAGAAAGAGACCGTCACACTCCTTCATCTAGTGCCTGGTTCCAACACCTTCAGTCTTCTGGAAATAAGGATGGGAGGCCCAAGTGAAAAGCCTCCTTCCTCACAGTAAAAAAAGGATGAAAGTTTTGTTGCCCTCTGTTCCCTTGCAAAGCAAGTTCTCTCTCTCACCCAATACTGTTCTTTTGCAAAGTGCGAATGAGGGAGAAGTGATGGTGCCAGTTTTGCTAAAAAGACACTATAATTCGAATAGCTAGAAGGGCTCTGAATTTAGAATTTGGAGCATTTAGTATCTTTTGTTATCAATTCTAGGTTTAGTCAAAAGTCAGAAAAAAAAAAAAAGAAAGTTCCGCTTGAAAAAAGGCAAAGTCCCACTTGAGCTCTAACCCCACCTGGTTATATATCCATGAACTGTGATCTCCTTCCTGACATGTATATTATGTGTACACAAACAGTCCAGTACATGACTCCAACTCTACATGTTATCCTGAAGGTCAACTGCACAGGTTGTGACACACAGCAAATGCTAAATAAATTATTAGTTATGATTGCTATCATTATGATCCCTTCCTATGATCTTTTTTTTTTCCTTTACAGAGAAAAATGTCTTTCTCACATTTCTTCTTATATCTTACTGAGTATGTGAAATAAATATTTTCTTTAAAAATGTTGTGTTTCCAGGGAAGTTTCCCTGGCGGTCCAGTGGTTAAGTGGACTGCAGGGGCATGGGTTCGATCCCTGGTTGGGGAACTAAGATCCTGCATGCCATACTGCACAGCCAAAAATTAAAAAAAAAAAACATGTTGGTTCCTGTAAGAAAATACTTTTGCGAGATGCTCTTCTATTAATTCTTCACAGAGTAACCTTCTCTTCTCTGAAGCATGGGAACCATATTGCTGCTGCTTCTCCTATTTGTTCCATCTTTTATGAAGTCAGCATATTGTCTTGAAAACTATAAATGCAAATATTTATTGACTGAAACATAATGAGTACATACTTCTCAATAACCTTTTTAAATTGAGTTAGAAAATGAAGCTGGACATGAGGCTGAAGTTTTATTAATTTTTCTGAAAAACAATGAAAGCTCTGGGTTTAATAAATAGATATTAATATTAACCTTAGTATTACTAGTAAGTATATTAGATTTTTTTTCTTTCTCTTATAAGGGATATTTGTTGACGATACTATTTCTATGCAATAACAAATTTTAAAACTCCTATTAAATATCCCAATAATGTTTCAAACGGTAGGATTTCAACTTAAAAATAACAAGCATATATTACTAATTTTTCAATGATACGTTTTAAATGAGTCACAAGAATAATCTGTTATTCTAATAAGCTAAAATATCTCAAGCATTACAAATGCTTACAATATCAAATATGTACTTATCATTCCTTAACCCTAAAATATTACAACCAAAGGTTTAATTTACTCTGTATTCTACTTATTTCTCATCTTTTCTGAGGTTTAAACATGCTTATTACCCAGTATGGAAGTTAACTATGTTATCCCAATGATTTTTGGATTGCCTTCCCAAGCAAAATGATGGGGACATCTTCTCAGATAGCTGAGACGACTTCAGTTTGCAGCTCCCATCAAGACTGTAGCTAACTTTCTTACAGTGTTTTTGTTGGTTTTGCATTTGCTTGCTCCCCATAAGATAGATGAATGTCTAGTTAGCTCTAAAATGATTTTAAGGTCATTCCACTGGATCTTTCATGCTCTCAGTTAATTCTAAAGCAACCTCTTTGAATAGGAAGAATCCTCTATTCTTTTCTCCTTCTAACTATCTAGACCACAGTTTTCTGAATTCTAAATAAATGTCAGGGATTTGTCTGACTCTGTTATCATGGTCCTATGGTCCAATGACAAATAACACAGAAGAGAAAGTAATTAATATTTTTGGAGGAGACAGCATAAGAATAGTACGCTAAAAGAAATTCCTTGGGGATTTCCCTGGCGGTCCAGTGGTTGGGACTCAGGGCTTACACTGCCTTGGCCTGGGTTCAATCCCTGGTTAGGGAACTAAGACCCCGCAAGTCGCGACCCGGCCAATAAATAAATAAGTAAAATTCCTTGTTTTTAAGAATGAAACCGGCCAATAAATAAATAAATAAAATTCCTCGTTTTTAAGAAAGAACCCGGGAAAGAAGGAAGGAAGGAAGGAAGGGAGGAAGGAAGAAAATTCCTTGTTTTTAAGAATGAACCCGGCCAATCAATCAATAAAAGAAATTCCTTGTTTTTAAGAATGAACCTGAGGCAAACTTGAGGCCTGAGGCTGCTGAAGAAAGATGCTTCATCCACGAAATTAGAGTTCAGTCCATATATTCTTATGGTAAATACTCTAATGTTCTGAGGTCATTCTGTGCCAGTTATTTGCACCTGGTGATGAGGCAGATCTATATGACACAGCTTCCAAAACACACTCTGGTGGGAGGGTGTCAGGCAAGGGGAGGAGGGAGGCAGGGAGGATAAAAAAAACAAACCCAGAAGGAGCTCATGGAAAATGGAGAAGTTGGGCATCTAGGAAGCCTATGCCTCCGCCTAGGAGCAATAACCAATCATATTTTCCATCAGTCATTCTTGTCAGTAAAAACGATATTCCACAGGAAAAAAGCAACTAGTTCAATTCACAACTCAAACAATAAAACAAGTGCTTTTCTAGAAGACAACCATCATACTTTGGTATATAGCACAGACGCTTTATGTGTAGTTGCCATTTTATCACAATGAATATTGAAAAAATGTGTTTAAGAAATGAGAATTAATAAAATCAATAATTTGCTGCCACTGCCTTGATTTGCACTAAATTGCTAGTGGTTTTACTCACCGCATCTATGCACCCTCAATGCAAATCTCAACATAGTACAAAAGGCAAATGTTATATCATCTTGGTATTATAAAAATAGTTTTGCCTCTGCAGATCCCCTGAAGGGTCTCAGGGACTCCTAATGGACTGCAGACCACACTTGGAGAATCACTGCACTATAGAAAAGCCCCCCAAAAGATTCTGTGAAAGTCTATTTAATGACATGGAAAAACATGTTCATAATATATTCAAGTGAAATGTAAGTAACAAATAATACGTTTGTGCTTAATTCTTCTAACTGTACTTCTAGAAACAATCTGAAATACAGAAAAATGACAAAACCACCAATAGGAAGTGATTATATAAATTATAGTATATTCACCAAATAGCATAGTAAATAGCTATAAAAAACAACTAGAGGGCTTCCCTGGTGGTACAGTGGTTGAGAGTCCGCCTGCTAATGCAGGGGACACGGGTTTGTGCCCCAGTCCGGGAAGATCCCACATGCCGCGGAGCGGCTGGGCCCGTGAGCCATGGCTGCTGAGCCTACGTGTCCAGAGCCTGTGCTCTGCAACGGGAGAGGCCACGGCGGTGAGAGGGCTGCGTACCACAAAAAAAAAAAAAAAAAAAAAACAACTAGACCGATATATATACTGACATGCAAAGATCTTCATCATAGATTAAATAGAAAAAGGTTGTTGCAGAAAATTAAATACAGCATGATCTCATTTGTGCAAAAAAAAAAAAAAAGATTTATGTCAAAGAGTGTTCTGCCTGTGTTTTCTTCTAGGAGTTTCATGGATCCTGGTCTTACAATTAGGTCTTTATTCCATTTTGAGTTTATTTTTATGTATGCTGTGAGAAAATGTTTTAATTTCACTCTTTTATATGTAGCTGTCCAGTTTTCCCAGCACTACTTATTGAAGAGACTATATTTTCCTCATTGTATATTCTTGCCTCCTTTGTTGCAGAGTAATTGACCATAGAGCATGGGTTTATTTCTGGGCTCTCTATTCTGTTCCATTGATCTATATGTCTGTTTTTGTGCTAGTACAGCACTGTTTTGATGACTGTAGCTTTGTAGTATAGTCTGAAGTCAGGGAGTATGATACCTCCAGCTTTGTTCTTTTTTCTCAGGATTGCTTTGGTTATTCAGAATCTTTTGTGGTTCCATGTAAATTTTAGGATTATTTGTCCTAGTTCTGAGAAAAATGTCATGGGTATTTTGATAGGGATTACATTAAATCTGTAGATTGCTTTGGGTAGTATGGACATTTTAACATTCTAATCCAGGAACATAAGATATCTTTCCATTTTTGGTAACATCTTCAATTTCCTTCATCAATGTTTTCTAGGTTTCAGAGTATAGGTGTTTCACCTCCTTGGTTAAGTTTATTCCTAGTTATTTTATTCTGGGCAACTTTAAAACTTTTGTTTTCTTACTTTCTCTTTCTGATAGCTCACGATTAGTGTATAGAAAAGCAGCAGATTTCTATATATTAATCTTGTATCCGGAAACTTTACTGAATTCATTTATCAGTTTCAACAGTTTTTTGGTGGAGGCTTTGGCATTTTCTATATATAAATATCATGTCATCTGCAGAGAGTGACACTGGAATATTACTCAGCCATAAAAAAGAATGATATTCTGCCATTTGCAACAATATGGACAGACCTGGAGGGTAATATGTTCAGTGAAATAAGACACGCAGAGAAAGACAAACATTGTATGTTATCACTTATATGTAGAAAAAACAACAATAAAAAAGAATGAATATAAAAAACAGAAACAGACTCACACATATACAGAAGCTAGTGGTCACCAGAGAGAAGATAATGGGGAGGGGAGATATGGGGGTAGGGAATTAAAAGGTACAAACTACTGTATATAAAATAAATAAGCTACAAGAACATATTGTACAGTACAACAAATATAGCCAATATGTTATAATTTTAAATGGAGTATAATCTACAAAAATATTGAATCACTATGTTGTATACCTGAAATGATTATAGTATTTTAAATCAACTATACTTCAATATTAAAATTAAAAACACCAAGAATGTATGTGCAGCTACACATGCAGAGGCACGTAAATGCAGAAGAAATGACTAGAGAACGATACGTCACATATTCAATAGGAGTTACCTTCTGGAAAGGGGCTGGTAATGGGATGTGGGGAAACGGGAATATGGGGGACTTTAATGTTTTAAGTATAGCTTGAATGCTTTACAAAGAATATTCATTCACGTATTATTCATAACAAACTAAGAAAAGAAGTAAATATAAAAAGGCTTGGCAGGGGACTTCCCTGACGGTCCAGTGGTTAAGACTCCACACTTCCACTGCAGGGGGCATGGGTTTGATCCCTGGTCAGGGAACTAAGATCCTCCATGCCGCACAGTGCGGCCAAAATCAATCAATCAATAAATAAAAGGCTTGGCAGGATACATGAAAGGGGTTAACTGATTACCTACCAGTGGAACTTTTGTGATTTTTTTTTTTTCATTTTTCTGGATTTTCTATTTCTTCTACGGCAAACATATATTTCTTCTTTATTAATGACAATTATTTTTATTTATAAAAAAGTCAATTAAATGCCATATGGTGAACTGCTTAAAGTTATATCAACTATGATTTACCCAATTCAGTGTCAGTATGTGTTTTGTATATTTCAGTTACATGTGCTACATAAAAAGGTATTAGAATCAAATTCTGACATCATCAAAAATTAAAGGTGCTCAAGGTAATTCAGTATATGAAAGTTTAAAATACATATCTTTATAATATTCAGTACTAAGGACTTTTTATTATTATTTGAAAAATAATAGAAATCGTATATAACATACAAAGTGCATAGTTGTCTAGTGTAATTGGTCTCCTTTGTTTTATTCTTTCCTCTACACAGAACCCGAAATGTTTCATTTTCACTGGTCTGGTTCACTAATATCATTTTAAAATGTGTATAAGAGTTTCTTCTAACAATAGAAAAAACAATTTGTAAAATAACTATGAGTTCTTCATTTATAAGACAGAATTTTGGTAATACAAGAATATTACATATCACACACATAATCACTTACAACTGATAATCTGTTATCTATATTAAATCACTGCACATTACATATTCCAAACATACTGCTGAAGTAAGTAAAGAGATTAGAAAACAGGGCAGTAACATGATTTCTTAAAGCAATCTCATAGGAAACTAAGATTCTGTTCTATGAGGTACTCACTCAGGCTCTCAGAAGACTCAACTTTATGTGAATTGCAAAAGGCTGTTTTAAGACACCAGCTGTTCAATAAATAGATGAGTTTTACTTTGAGATTAGAATAATTTTTAAACAAAAATATTACTCCCCACTGTTTTCAGAAATGAAATACAGCTTCCCTGTTATAACACAGCAAGACACACATAATTCCTCTGGCAGTTGCCAGTTTAACTAAAAAGACCCTTCTTTTTAGTTTTGGCCGTTGATTTCTTGCTGGCATCAGGTAAGGTCTCATTTCTTTTGGCAAACCACTCAGGTAATTTTCTCTTTGAGGTTTCAGACGAAGTCTATAGGAAAGAAAGAGAGAAAAAAAATATATATATATATATTTGTACTGCTGAAAATGTGTCTCAGTTGCAAAGTAACATAGGTTATTGAATATACACCCACAAGCCTTCCCTTTCCAAATAAAACAAAATAATGAGATCTACAGAATTTATTTCTGGATCCAAAAATAAACACATGAGAGACAAAATCAACTGTATCATTTTTTTAGGCAATTACCTGCCATCCTGTTAACCTATTTTTAGACACTCAAGTGTAGACTCTCATTTGGAAAGGAAAGAACTGGATATTATTTCAGATCTATGTCCCATGGTGTATTTGCTTTAGCTTGGCCAAAATGGTGAATTTAATGTTCCAAGAAAGGCATCTGCCTAAGCATGTGTACACACACACACACACAGAGTTATATTAGGCATTTAAAAAAGCATACAACTTGTACATCTACAGTGGTAGACAGACTAGGAGAGTGGTTCAAGCATCATCAGGACCTTGCAGAGTTGCTGAGACATAACAGGTACTCAAAGAACATTTGCTGAATAAATGAAAAAAAAAAAGGGTTCTGTTTCATAGACTCTTTTGAGAATCAGCTAAAAACTAGAGGTCCACTTATGAGAAAAAAAGTCAAACGTACACATGCACGATATTTTGCCTAATTTTAGGGGACCTGTGCACCAAATGAAGCTTCAGAACCCTAGTTAAAGGTCCCTGAAAACAAAATTAAACCCAAAGGCAGTGGTTGTGTACTTATATTATCTGTACATTAAATTTTAACAGGTAATTTAATACCTATTAAAACTTTTAATAGGTAAGTTCTATAAGCTCAAAATGGTATTAATTTGTGTCATCTCAGCTTGAACTCTAGCTCCTTAAACCAACATGATGGAGAAATCATTCTAACATGACTATACTTTGGAATCTGGGAGAGTTAATTTATTTATTGGAACTATTTGAGGGCTTTAAGGTAAGGTGGTCTCATCTAAGTTACAATGTGTCTGTTAGCCTAAGGTATACCAGTATAATTTATTCCATTTCAAGAATGAAGACTACATCTATGAATTGTTCGTTAACTGCTTGCTATGTTTTATTATGTTTTCTGTGTTTAACAGTGGCTTCAAAATATTTAAAGGTGGGAAAAAAGTAAAAACTCCTTGACAAAAAACTGTGTGACCTTATATTTTTAAAAGGTAAAAGCTGTTAGCTATTCCAACTTAAATAAATCCAGTGCCAAAGAAAGGGCTATTCACACTTTAGCAAAAGCTAAAGAAAAAAACCAGCCAAGATAGCAACTTTTCTCCCAGGCACCTATTTCCTCACAGGGAAGAGAAGACCAAGAGAACAGATGAGATTTATACACACTGTATGATACTACAATGTTTGACTTAGAAATAATAAGTATTAGAGATATAAAGTGGCACGGATAAAAGGCATTTGGGTAGAGATGAAACTGGCCCAGAAATACTCTTCCCCCCAGAATTTTATTATCAAAATTCATTGCAGCCACAGACAACTATCATTGCTTGCAATTAAAGTTTAAGGGCAACTGGAGGAAGGAAACCAGTTAAAATTATAACAAAGCCAAAAAGTAAAACAGAGTACAAGATCCGAACAATAACAGAGCCAAGGAAAAAACCTGAAGTCCTGTTGTAGCCGTAGCCGAATACTATGGAATAAGCAGGGACTTTAAAACCAGACAGGCTCTGTGATGACCTAGATGGGTGGAATGGGGAAGGAGGGGTGGGAGGGAGGTCCAAGAGGGAGGGGATATATGTACACATATAGCTGATTGACTTTGTTGTACAGCAGAAAGTAACACAACATTGTGAAGCAACTATACTCCAATTAAAAATAAATATAAATAAATAAAATAAGCCTAAGTAACTTAAAAAAAACAGAACTAGGTTTGAGTTCTAACTGAGCCACTTGCTACATGTATGACCTTATGAATGTTATTAAAGCCTTGATTTCTTCACACAGAAAAAGAGAATAATAGTATATAATACTGTATCACTGGATTATTTGGAGAGTTACAAAATATCAAAACACATCCTGATTTATTCTTGGTATTCATTAATTGGTAGCTAATATCATTTCAGGTCTTTTATCTCCTATAACATTTTTATATTGATAGAATATGATATTCAGCATTTATCCTATCATTATAAAAATGAGCTTATTTCATTGAGAAAGGGGTAAAACACTTGCTTACACTGAATGTATCTTTTGAGTCTCAACAATAAGTATCTGGAGGACTTTAATTATGAGGTCTAATAACAGAAACAATGCTTTTCAGTGACTATTTCCTTCATTAGTAGAAGGCTAAAATTCCCAGCAATCATAATAGAAATTTAAGTAAGTATTTACTTAAATTTAAGTAAGTACTTACTTGGTACTCCAAGTTCTATTAATAAGCCACTATCATTAAGTTTAGAATATAAAACATTAACTCATTTGCTGATTATATGTACCCATATATATGTAAGCAAATACGTACATTATATTTGCATTTAATTTCATCTAAAAACTAAGATAAATCTAGGTATATTAGTTATCAAGCATAATATATTTGTCATGAAAACTATTTTATTACATCAATTTTACCTGTAAATGAGAATCTACAAAGAAATCTTCAATTTTGGGATCGCTGAATGGCTGATTCCAGGAAGTTAGTTTTAGTGAATTTCTGTGACTCTCATCTTCCTGTGAAAAATCACAAGAATGTTTTCCATCAACCTTTAAAATTTGGGGGGAATACGAAATAGTTACTACATGCACTATTTCCTTAGAAAAAAACAAACTATGCCTAAAAAAGCAAAGCTTAAGAAAATTCATATTATTCTGAGGTACTCAATTTTAACAATGATTATAATAATATTACCCCCCAGCATTTTTCCTGAGTATCTTAAAGTAGTTTATAAAAATGTTGTATGTTTTAATTTATAATGAAACTCAGTGGCAGGGCATGAGACCTCTCTCTCTCTGTCTCTCTCTCTCTGTCTCTCTCAGGCAGTCAAGAAAAATAAGATGGAAAAAAGTGACATATGAGGAGAGGGTTCTGGGAAGATGGTGGCAGCAGCAGCATAGTTTTTTAATCTCTCTGAATCCCAGCATTAAAACAGATAGAATTAGGGAGCAAAACCAAAAATTCATCATCTACATTTACAAAGAAACTAAGTTTATTAAAGGTATCCTCAGGAAACTGAAACTACAAGCATGTGAGGAAAAACCACCAACAGCCCTAAGACCTGCATGGTACAGCATCTGTGTAGGAGAAAGCAGAGGCAGGCAGTGAGGTGCCTGAGAACAGGAGAACCAAACAGCCCACAGGTATACACTGGAAAGGTTTCTTTGAGAACAGCATCTGAAAAGTGGGAGTGCCTTTGCCCAACCCAACAGCAGGCGATGGAAAAGGGTCCACAGCAGTGTCTTAAGTGACTAGAGCAGCTGGCACCTATGAACTTCCAGGTGAAGGCCTGACACTGAGAACTGCTGGGGTTAAATCAAAATCAAGCAGGACGGGTATAATAGAGGCAAAGGGAAGAGAAAGCCCAAGTAAAAGTAGCAGAACGGGGTATGTCATAAACCAAGTTTCCCTATTTTAAATGCTACACAAAAACAACAGGAGAGCTCTGGGAACTTGGAAAAACTATCCTGAAGCATGCCGTCTTTTGAAAGTGCAGGAAAACTAATGTCACACAAAAAGGAGCAACAGAAAGTTATGAGGTCAAATCTGACACCGACTTGCTAAGATATAGAAAACTGTAACCTCCTAAAATGAGCTGAAAAACATTAAGGAAATAATTCAAAACAAACATCATAAATTAAAATCAGAAAAATTCAAAAGTGAGGGGAAAAGCTCTGGAAAGAATTAGAAATAAAAGAAAAAATTATACAAGTGAATATTAAACTATAAAGAACATAGCAATAAATACAACAGATTGTGTCCAAACAGAAATAGAAGGTGAAAAAGAAGAAAAGTTTAATTTAAAGAGAAATGAAAAGCCAAAAAGAATTCATGAGAAGTGACAGATATTGTAGCTCAGTAAAGAAAGAAGATCCAACATATAGAGAGCAGAAATCCGTTAAGAAGAACTGCAAAGCAATGGGACAAAAATACTGAAAAGTAAAATTTTAAAAAACTTCCTGAAATAAACAAAAATTTTAAATCTACAATTTAAGAAAACTTTCCAGAAATAAAAAAAAACTACACATTTAAAGAATCCACTGTGTACCTTCGTATATTGAATCAGAACTACCATTATCAAGACATAATGTTCCTCCAGTAAACATAGGCATGACTGAGCTTCTATCTTAACCTCAGTCACAATAGATGTAAACCTAACAATGCATCAACTAATAAGAAGAATTTGTTTTGACATTATTTTTTATTAGAAACCTCATAATCATAAGATGAAATAGACTAAGGGATACAATCCAGGTCAGTAGAGAAGATGAAGTTAACACATGAAGGATCCTGAAACCAGGCCTCCAACAGACTCTACAGTGTTCAGAGTAGCTTTCTATACTGCAAGGCAGACGAAAGAAAAACACTTTGGCTGGCTCACTCACCCCTTAATCTACTTCCTAGCCCCCATATTCTTGTTCCCCTAAATGGGGAAAAAGAAAAGGCTGAATCCGGTAGGCTTAATTTCCACCCACCCCCCACAAAATACCTCCACTCTTTTTTCAGAATATGATGTTATTTCAATAGGAGGAAAGCAATAATATTAATGTGTGGTTATAACAGTATTTCACTATAAGTGTGCTTCAATATTCAGGAAAAATAACAAGTTACACCTTTTCCTATTGACATATACAGTTGGGAAAAAAATAAGGTCTTAGGCACCTGGTATAGATTTCAGAAATAAAAGGCTGGGAATAGCAGCCAAATTTCACTACCACCTGCCCAACGTGTACCTCCTTTAATGCCCTTTTTTTTTTAACATCTTTATTGGAGTATAATTGCTTTACAGTGGTGTGTTAGTAATGCCCTTCTTAGAGCTAATTCAATTGCCAAAATAATGTAAAGAATTCCTTAATAAAATTTCATTAGGTTATCTAGTACATGACTATATACAAATCTAACTGAAGGACAGAATTTTAAAAGATCAGTTCCTCTTACTTTTTAAGCTATTGAGAAAAGGAGTTTAACTGTTGGAAATCCTATAAAGATTACTTAGAACTGAAATAAAGTCCCTAATTCTCTAATATAAATAGTAGCAACCACCTGCCACCATGCTGAATTTATCATCTAGGAACTAAAGTAATTTTTGAGTTAATTATAGTTTTCACAAACTTTTATCATGGAACTTTAGACCTGGAAGATATTAAAGGTCAAATTTTCAAGTCTTTGCAATCATTTAGTAGAGTCACAATGTCAAAGAATAGTTATTCTCTGATGACTATTTATTTATCTCATATAACACACAGAGCAATAATATTCAAAGCATCTGATTTTAATAAAATATACCGTGTAAAAATAATACTAAACTCATGGTCTTTCTCTGATCATGCAAAAAGTGCACTGGGATATGGCCAGGACCATGAGCAACAATTATCCTTGTACCTGAGAGATTCACTATAACAGGAACAGAGCCTGAGGAGTAACAGAATGATAGACAAATTCCAATATCTGGGGAGGTATATATCATAGAATTTGGTCTTATTTTCATTAACCACATAAACTACCATATGC
The DNA here is from genome assembly GCF_963455315.2 of Globicephala melas. Classification (NCBI taxonomy): domain Eukaryota; kingdom Metazoa; phylum Chordata; class Mammalia; order Artiodactyla; family Delphinidae; genus Globicephala; species Globicephala melas. Next base: position 23,918,723 of record NC_083334.1, on the reverse strand, counting down.
TTACAACCAATATTAAATAGGTATCTATGAAAGAAAGAGAATTTCCAGACTATATAGTCAATATAAGGTAGAGGTAAAATTTAAGCTGACATTCCCATACAATAAGCTAAATAGATGGACTACATTCCTCTTTTCCCGCTGTTTAAAAAATCTCTTTTCTCAGATCGGATTTATGAAAAGCAACGGAAATACAGCACCGAGATTTTCTAAAAAGTAACCTTCTATCAGAATTTATAACAGTTCAAAAAATACAGCATTCTGGTATTAAGATATGCAAATTGAGCGATCTGACACTACATGAAAATTCTACATATAATTAACACCTTGGTATTAGTGCCCACTTCTTCCTTCTTTCTCTTAGAATTTGAACAGCTCTCTTCAGAGTTGGGGAAACATCTCTTTTTGCTGGAATCACATGAAGATTGGCATAGCATCCTGTTTTCGCAGCCTTTTTCCAGGATCTCAGTTGCCATGTAGATAAGGTAGGTGTCAATGTTTTCAGGAACATACATTCTAATTAGTTTAATTTTATTTGTATCTGTAAAGGATGAAAAAAAAAAGATTTAAAAATAAATTACACAGAACACTGCAGAAAACCTATGAGCTGGAAATAGTGACATGTTTTGTAGAAAGGAAGGAGGAAGGTGGCCAAAGAAAATGTTCCTCTTTCAAATGCCTATCCCCTTACAGAACAGAAATGGAGTAAAACATGTCCCCTCACTCCTGCACCACCTGCACCCCTGCTTCCAAGACCCAGAGTCAGGTCAGGCTATCGACTCTGCTTAACTTTTGTTTCAAACCGTCTTTTGAGGGCTGCCCTGAGAATCAAAACCACCATCCACAGAAATTCCAAATATCAATTATAAGTTAATTTTTTGAAAATAATTTAGCCTTAAAATAGAAGCTAATCATACTTGTAAATAAGATGCTAATAAAAAGGATTCTTTCAATGGCTATCGAAGCATAACAAAACACGTCAACTATTTAAAATGCCTATTATTTAAATAAGTTTTCTGGGAAAGATATTTTATTTTCAGATCTTATTTGCCCTAACTTTCCACACAAGTAAGTGCTGAAAATATCTATTGGAGAGTGAAATAATGAGCACTGCCTGCATTCTTTCAGTGCTTAGAAGAAATCATATTACCCCTGCTTTTGTGGCAGGTCCCTTGGAAGCCACCCTTAATTTTCTAGTTACATGCACATAAATAATGAAAGAACAAAATTATTAAAAATACTTTCCAGGTACCTCATTAAATACTTTGCTTCATTTATTATTAAGCATAGTTAGAATCTCAACTCCATAAAAAAAGCAGCTTAAAGTCATGTAAACATGGAAGAAGCTAAAAGAATAAAAAGGTACAGAATTCCTTAAAATATTGTTACAAGGACAAAACCTACTTAGCAAATAAGATAGCATGAAAATAATAGATATAATTTCTCAATTCACAAATACTCTATTTTTAAGATTAAGATTATGCCATAATAAAATATAGAAAATTCTCAATTCAAGATTGTGCAAAATTTAAATGCCAACAAACTTGTTCATTAAAACACCAAATTACGTGATATGGCTACAGTTAAGTAAAAGGTGAAATATCATATCTGAATCATTAGTATGGCATAGATATCTTCATTTCTTATTATAATTTATAACTCAACAATGTTTCCTCCAATAAGAGAACAAATAGTTTTTTATTAAGGAAAAATACAAATTCAAAAATACAATTTCACATCAATAAATGATATATTACAGACTATAACCATACAATCAAAACAAATAAAATTTAGAGCTCATGATACTTATCTTTCTCAATTTTGGCTTTGGAAGTAAATTACAATAATATATTTTTTCGTATTATTTGTACAACCTATATACAGTGTATTGACAGAAAGATGAAATAAGTGTTTAATAAGTATAATTTAAATTCCATTGTTCTCTGGAATTTCAATTTAATATTTAACTGAATGAAAATTTATTTGCTATACTCAGTGTATAATAGTAAAGACAATAGGGAAAAGGGAAAAAAAGTGCACAAACTCAGAGAATACTGCATACTATCAAACAGCTCATCAAAGATATATCTTTCTCTAAATCCTGAGAGACAATACATACATAAAGGAAAAAATAATTCTAGGGTATTAAAATCAAGAAGGCATCTGAGTCTTTGACTTTCTCTAAAATACTATTTCATTCTGCATTGGAGAAAGAGAGGTTTTATACAATCCCAATTCTAACCCTGCAATTAATTACTGTTGTCCTTCCTCTTCCTTAATTTCTAGCAAAATGGTTGCTGAAGTTAGAAAGACTGGAGAATGACCAGGAGAGCTTGCTGGCTTCCTCACAAGATGACTCACAGCTAAGTGACCCTGGATATTTTATCGCAGTACAGGATTTGGCTCTCACGTTTTCAGATTTACAAACCTACTTTAACCTTAATAGAGCCACATTAACCAAGCTCACAAAATGCCAATTCATTAATTTCCAATTATGAATTCACAACTATCATATAGATAAGTACCCAGAATAGCAAGACTAGAGCATATTTTCCCTATAGACAGACCTACACGGGAAATCAAATCATAACCAGAAAGCTGTGATACAGAAGCAGAATTAGTTGTTAAGGTATCTCCCTCAAATAAGATCTTGACATAAGCTATCAACAGGCCCTGAAAACACTTGGAAGTCTCATTGACCAGGATTAGAAATTGCATATTTCTTTCCTTTAAATAGTTGGCAGTACAACTTTAACATGGTACAGTAAAAAGAGAAACTTCGGTTTCCTGGAACTAACTTAGAGGACCACTGCCCAAACTTGCCTCTGTCTCTCTCCTTGCCTCCAAGGTTGAGCAATGGAAGGAGAGATGGAGGTATCCTTCAGTCAAGTCTTGCTCAAGCCTAGAACAAATGCTGCCTTCGAAGGTGACTTAAATACCTTTGTTCTGATCAGTTAAGTATAGTATTAATTGTGATCTGTTTTCCCTTACTTCTAAATCTGGGGGGAGAACTGTATACTCGTTTCTGAGTGGGAAAGAATTTGAGGTAATAAGTTTAACTATTTGCACTGCAGCTTTGGAGATAAGGCTTTTTGTACGTCCACTGCTCTGTCCCAACAGTCAAAAAAAACATCAGATTTACTGAATTATAACACACCTAGTTTACATTTGTACATTAGGGTGTGAAAGTCCTTCTAATCCACCTCATCTTTACTTTTGTAAAAAAGGGATCATAACTTTAAAATAGGCATATTTTTAAATTTTCTGCAAGGCAAACAAAGGGGCTTGATCTCCTTGAGCACAGTTGAGGTTCTGTAGCAAAGTGACAGGAGAAAACCCTGCTACAAGGGGCCCAAGAGAACTCAGTCCATCCCTTCAATGCCACAGTGCCTGACACTATTGACTGTACTGATGAGAAAGGCTACTTAGGTAAAACCAGTGACAGGGAATCAGAAAAAAACTAAGTCAGTGAGCTATGGGGAATGAATGTGTTTTTTTCAAGTGATGAAGTAGAAATTAGAAAAGGATGAAAGAGCACTGTTTGGGGGATGGGTGTGGAAGTTGTAACCTGAAGCTGAAAAAAAAAGCCAGAATTTCTCAGACTCAGACTTCTCTCTGAGTGGTAATGGGAAGAAAGGTTGTTTTTCTAAAACAATAAAAAGCATTACAAAAGTAAAGTTTTCATAGTAGCATAAAGGGTTAATGCGATCAGAGGGAAAAATATTAGTGGATTGCTTGTTTACTTCATCTGGGTTCAATGACTCAAGTCATTAAGGCTGCAGACCAAGGTCATGGTTATCACCTGAGTTGATGGGAGGGTTTCGGATAACATCAGCAATAATCTTCTGAATCTCTGGAGTCAGACCTGCTCGCTCCATATCGAGTGGGTAGCCAGCTTGCACCGCTTGGGACAAGTGCATGCCAACTGCTGCGAGAGGCAGAATCCTGTTCTCAGCTACACTCTTCTAGAGAAATAGCAGCAAAACAACCAGTGAGTTTTTTTTAAGTTTCCACTGTACTGTATAGAAATACAAGGTTCAAAACCTTCAGGTAGTAAATGTTCACAGAGAAATAAACAGTGGACTAAACCTTCATTTAAATTTCTCATTTTAACTAATTCTTTAAAATGACTCACATGCTAGAACTCCACAGTTGCTACTTTTTATACTTACTATATTGAATAAAGCAAAATCACCCAGGTTTAGCTAAGAAATCAATCCTCATCCCTCTGTAATTATTCACCTTAAAAACCTATTAGTGACAGAGAGTAGTCATTCTACGTAAGTCTAATAGCTGCCACAACCTTTTAAAAATACAGTAAACTGAAACCCAATAATGTATATACTTGAAATAACACACGGTACTTCAGTTACATGAATTTCCAGGAAGACAAATCATAAAATGCTTAGCAATAACATAAGGCTCCAAATGTACTCTAGAAAAGGTTCTCAAGAAGAGTTTAAAAAGTGCTTTAAATTGGCTCTATTCATAAAATAATAATAACCACAATTTACAAGTGGCTGTCATCATTTGCCTAGCATTGAATTTAACATGAATTGTGCTAAATTAAGGACACTGTTACATATTTATGTAGCTTTTAAACAAATGTAGCTCCAAATCCATTTAAGATGTCTGTTAGATAAAACATTCTTTTAAACATTCAGAAAGTTTAGTCACTCAGCTCAAAATTATTTCATGACACTCTTTTATAACACACCTTGAAAGTCTGAATTTGGACTGTATTTGTATGAATGCTGATATTTTCACAAAATAGAGCATTTAAAGCAATATTTTCATCCTTCAAAGGAAGGTTTTAAGTTACTTTCACTAAATGTCTACACTTTTTCTACTAGAAGATGTGTACCATGTGTGCATAATGTCAGGGTTATTTGATACCAGGCATCGTATTACCTAATTGTATTATTCCTCCTGATTAATTAGTCCTTAGGCATGTTTAATTTTGTGGGTAACTGGCAAGACCCCCTCAGACTCCTAGGATGTACAGATAATTACACCACAATATTTCACAATAATATACAACCAAATAATAGCAAAAGACACAAATGAAGATATACCACTCCTCACATTTTTAACCATGAATATGTAATATAATACATGAAACTTCATATCCTGGCTAAGTATGAGAATACAATTTATTTTAAAAATTTGGAGGCTATTCCATATTTTCTTAGTAATTATATACAGTTATACCATACATATTTGGTCAAATTGTGTTTATACAAGCATGTTTTACATGTACATGTAAGTTACTGTTTAAATAAGAGAATGAACTTAAAATTCCTATTTATCATGTAATATGTTTCAAAAATAGTTCAATGGAATTATTTGGTTCTTTGTGTAATGGCTTTTGTACTTTTAATTAAGGAGTTTGGCTATGTAAGTAGAACATATATTAAGTGACTACAATAAGCTATGGACTGTTTATTCTTATTTATATTGGATATTAACCAGAATAGAAAGTGTGTAACACAGCCTAGTGGATGGAGACACAGAACAGGAAAAGCAGGCCCTGGACCATACAGCCTAATCTAAACCAATTTAACATCAGAGAGGACAGGAATGCAAATTAGTGAAACTTAGCTGGAAGCCTCATTCTGTCCCTATTCCACTAAGATATCCTCTTCATTTTGTATATTTAAAAACTCTCAACAGCCTTAAGGACTTATGCCAAAACAATGAAGAAACATTAAGCATGGCCATTTTTCACAGTAATCAGATTTTTTTCAAAGAGCATCAAGCAGACATGGTTAAAAAAAAAACAGAACATTACACTAGAGGAGATAGAGTGAAAAGCAAGTTTGTTATTTTTTTTAACTTATTTCTAGCTTCTTCGACATCCTTCAGAGATATTCTATGCACTTTTGTATACATACCCAAGGATATGTGAATATATAAGCATGCAAATACATATACATACACATTTATGTATGTTTTTCACAGTGCTATGCATCTTCCTTTTTTTACTTAACAATGTATCTTGGAGATTATCTCTTATCAGTACATACAGTAATCGTTTTTTAACTATTAATCCCATTAAAAAAAATGGAGTCTTAAAATATGGCTGCTCCAATATCCCTAAGCTATAAATGCGTTTATCAGTACCTCTGATACAACCTCTATAAGATAATCATGGTCAAACTATACTTGCTGTTTTTACTTAATTAACAGAAAAGGGCTTAGCAGAAAAAGCAAATGACATTCTGTTCTAAAATTAATTATAAAATGAAACCACATAAAATATTCTAGGATTAGAAGAAATGTATCCCAAGTCTCAACTTTGATATTGAAAAGCTGATAAAACACGTTTAGATAAACTTAAAAATTCCCTCTAACTTGAAAGTAACACTTACCAAACACATTTTCTTTTCTTGGAATAAAGAATATGTGATGGCTGCAGACTGTGAAAGTGAGCTTGCTTTATTTTTCACCACCAGACTTTTCTTCTGTTCTTCTTGTGGTTTTGTACTTGAAAAGAGGTCTGTCTACAAAATTTTAAATGTAGCACAAATGATCAAAAATAATATCAATATAATGATTGATAGAATATCAACATGATCATTAGCTATTAGCGAAAAAAATAACATAAATAAAACCTCTAAGGAACAGCTCCAAATTCCCTTTTTATGAGGAGCTCAAAAAGTTTTTTTTATTTTTTACATATTGATTTTAAAAGGTAAAATAAGGCTAGAGGGAATAAGTTTTGAATAAAATATTTGTAATTACAAACATGGTTGTAAAACTAGAAATTCCTAGTCTTCCCTTTAAGCCAATAAGAGGGACTAAAAATGAACTATAATGTGGACCACTCTGCCTCTAAATTAGTCCCCTAATCCCCCAGAAGTGAATAGTGAATGAATGAATGAAGCTTTAATTTCTATCTACATTTGAAAGTAAAATAATTTCTTAGTCTAAAATACAGTACTTATTCAGATTTAAAAACGAAACCTCTCAACAAAATAAACCGACATAAGCAGGTTTGACAACTATTACTTCAGAATCATCTTAAAAATTAGGTAACTAGTGGTTATCAGTGGGGAGAGAGGTGGAGGAAGGGGCAAGATAGGGGAAGGGAGTTAAGAGGTACAAACTACTGGGTATAAAACAAATAAGTTACAAGGATGTAATGTACAGCACAGGGCATATAGCCAATATTTTATAATAACTTTAGAGTATAATATATAAAAATATTGAATCACTATGTTGTACATCTGAAACTAATATAATATTGTAAGTCAACTATACTTCAATTTAGAAAAATAGGTAATTAACATGTTTTTATAACTGATTTACTACAGAAACTATCTGATTCATTTTCTAAGTGTCCAGCATAGAAATGAAAAATGCTGCTTTTGAAGGGTGTTTTGTAATTGTCAAAAAAAGTTTATTCTCTCAGAGCTCCTGCAAACCATAGTATTTTACCTGAAGACTATTTATTTGACAGAAATGTTTGATGACTTCCAACAGAGGGGCCAACATTCTGGCTTTGCCTTCAGAAACACCATCGATCCTTTTCACATTTTCAACTGTAGTAGGTCTGTCGTTAAAAAAATTAAAGTCAAGAAACCACTGAAACGTTACCACTCCAGCAACACAGCTAATAGATATTTAGCTTCAATACTGACACTCAATAAACATGGATTTTTTTCCAGCAACCAAAAACAGTGTATAAAACAAGTAATTGTGTTTTATGATTCTTAGAGGACAACTAAGAGGCTAAGAAACTCAGAAGAAAATCTTTCATTATTTACAAAGTTTTTACCTGTAACAATAAACTAGCTAACTAACTACTTCAGGCTTTTAATAGTTCTTATTGTATCCAATATGAAGAGAATGTCTGATGTCTTCTTTCTAAAAATCTGCCAATCTAATGATTACTCCTTTTCCTTTAAATATCTTCACTGAATATTAAAATGTGGTCTTTGGATATTTATTTTTAATGAAATAATTATTATAAGGTATATGCACTATGTAACATTATTAGAAAATTCTTCTCTAAAGTAACATCTCTTGAATGAAATTTAGCAACAGAAACAATTTTTGAAAAGGAAGTATACAAGATGAGTACAATCACCAAGCAACAATTCTTTGGAAATAATTTCTTCGAAATATTTATTGACCACCTAGTGATTATTAGGCATTGTGCTAGGTACTTTGGAAAACACAAAAAGATGAGGAATATAACATCTTCATCACAGAGTTTAAAATCTAGAAGACACATATACATGAATACCAATAATAACAAAAAAATAAAGCATTATGTAATAAGTGCCATAGAATCATCTTTTAAATTTACATTTAAAAGTCCTTTATGAATTCCACAGAGGAATCACTTTGCTGATAAGAACATGGAAGGCTTCATGGAGCAAATAACAATAAAGCCAGATCTTAAAGGATTTCCTAATAGGAGTTTTGGGAAATCAAGGAAACTACAAGTCAGAAGCAACATTGTAAATAAGTATATCGAAGTTGAAAAGGAGACAAACAAATGGTAAACCGTCTAGGTAAGATTAAGCATTAAAATTCTGTGACTCAGATGGAAAAGAAGGTTTAAGTCCATAAATGGAAGGCCTTGAATTGTGGGCTAAATAAGTTAAGACAGTGGGAAACTAGTTAAGCAGAAGTACAACATGATAAAGATTAATTTGGTATTCATATATCAGAGGTATTTGGTATTCATATATCATATTCATATATCAGAGAGAGAGAGAGGCTGAAGAAAGAAAGAGTAACTAGTTAGAGGCTTTTGCAACAGTAAAAGGATAATGGTCTGAACTACCATGGTGTCACTAAAAAAAGAAAAGCATAGACAGACACAGAAGAAACACTGAAATGAAAAAGTCTAAAAACTATATAATAAGAGAAAGATGGGAATACATGTTAGAAGAGTAACAGTAACATCAGAGGTATTAAACAGGCGTGACTAGGAACATGATAGTATGACTAACAAAAATAAGGAATTCAGAAGGAAGAGTTTTGGCATTTGCATGAAATGCATGTACGGAGGTTTGGTGGGTAGTGAGTTAGATTTTATATACACTGGATCTGATTGCTGAAAACAGTTGGTTTCATGTGGGACTAAAGCTCAGTGAAGAAACAGACCATTGGCAGCAACATGGGAGATTTAGGAACCACCTCTTGGATGTGACTGCTGGAGCCATAGTCATATTATCGCTAAATGATGTATTTTACAAATCTATTATGTTAGAAGAAAATAAGTTAGAAATATGCAAATAGTTTACCTCATTTGGGCCATATCCACCAGTATCTTATTTGTTGCCAGAATAGCTGGAGGAAAATTCATTTTATTGGCATGTTTCTGCCTAGCTTCCACCAATTTGCCATATAATGTAGTCTGAACGAAAAGCAAAGAAACAACATTTGTTTAAATGTACTTAGAAAAATCCAGCCCTTTATTTTTAGAGCTTCAGATATTACATTTCCCCCTTAGGATGAAAAATGAACTGTATCTTAGACTCTTAGCTAAAGAACAATTTTTTAAATACTGGCAAGAGAATTTTAAGCATGCATAGACTCATAACTATCTTCTCAAAAACGAACTGCCGTTTTACAAAAGCCATACCTGAGTCTCCTGCTCTTTGGCTGAAATAACAGGTTCTGAGGACTTGTAATATTTTCCTGGTGATGGCACCATGATGCTAAAACATTTAAAAGAAAAGAAATAATAAAAGCTTTTCTTTCTCCAAGTTCACTTTTTATTTTGCCCCCAGAATGAGAATATCTTTCCAAATCAATATTAACATTTATTTGTCACAATACCAGTAAGGCAACTATTACTTAAATGACAGCCTAGATTTTAAACATTTTGTATCAAATACATTCATTATAGAGGTAAAGTTAAAACTATGATTTGAGTCAATCACAAAATTGGTGCAATTAAGAACAGCAGTTGCCTCCTCCTCCTCAATCAAATACTTTGAAAGAAAATACTCCTTATCTATACCAAAGTAAAATTTTTTCTAACCAAGAATGATACAATCTATAATTCTTCTCGTGATAGCACTATTTTTTGGCTGTTGAAGAACATTAGCATGGAATTAATCAAATTATTCACATTTTTCTTCAGAATCAAACTAAAAAAAAATAAGCCAAAAGGAGTAATTTTGCCTTTGACGCCTCGAAAGAAGAATTTAAAACACCCAATTAGTAATTAACATGGTATGAAAGGCGCAAGACAGCAAACTAGATAGAAAACCAGGTTTTACAAGAGGCAACTTCACGGATAAATTAATTATAAAGAGGAAAAGTTACAAAAATGAAATTGTATAGAATAGCCTATGTAAAAGGTGTCAAATTTAAATAAATTTCTGCTTTTGGGGGGGAAAGAGAAGAACATGTTTGATATTTAAGAAATGTTTATAAATTTCCCTGTTTCAAGAATTAAAAATTTATAGTGTAAAGTAAGACTTCATTTTTACAATTATCAGATTTTATCACTAGAATAAAGAGATTTGAACATGAGGAAAGAAAACTCCAGTTCAAAGAATTAGTCATAGCAGGTGACTCAAGACAACTATAAATTTGTTTTAAATAATAAGATATTTACCTTTATCTTAGTATTTATGGAAATCTTTATACTAATGGACTATTTGCAAATTGGTATGTTAAATTATTTCACAAAAAATTTTATTATCATATATACTGGCAAAATTCTGTGTAACATATCCCTGAAGCAGAAAAGTATGTGGAAAATGTTTGCTAGAAAATGTTTTGCCTATGAATGCTATTACAAGTGCACAGAAGAAAAGTACAAAATATATAATAAGGGACTTCCTGGTGGTGCAGTGGTTAAGAATCTGCCTGCCAATGCAGGGGACACGGGTTCGAGCCCTGGTTCGGGAAGATCCCACATGCTGCGAAGCAACTAAGCCCCTGCGCCACAACTACTGAGCCTGTGCTCTAGAGCCCGTGAGCCACAACTACTGAGCCCACGTGCCACAACTACTGAAGCCCGCTCGCCTAGAGCCCGTGCTCTGCAACAAGAGAAGCCACCGCAATGAGAAGCCCATGCACCGCAATGAAGGGTAGCCCCCGCTCGCCGCAACTAGAGAAAGCCCATGTGCAGCAATGAAGACCCAATGCAGCCAAAAATAAATAAGAATAAATAAATTTATTTTAATAAAAAGGAATCTCAGTAAGTCTGGAATAAATTATGATAGAAAAATCATGAAAATCTTTAAACAAACCCCAAAATATATAATGAATATCATTGAAAAGATAAGTGGAAATCTTGTAACCATGAATCAAGAAAAGACTGCTATACATGATTAAAGAAAGAGAATAAGAACAAATAGTTCTTAGAAATTAAAAATTTGATATCTAAAATTAAAATGTCAACAGATGGGAGGGGACATAAAGTCAAGGAACTCTCCAAGAGAGTAAACAAATAAAAACAGATTGAAAATAGGAGAAAATAAAAATTAATAATAGCTTACTCAGCCATTAAAAACAACGAAATAATGCCATTTGCAGCAACATGGATGGACCTGGAAATTTTCACACTAAGTGAAGTAAGTCAGACAGAGAAAGACCAATAGCATTATGATATCGCTTATAAGTGGAATCTAAAAAAAAAAAAAGTGATACAAATGAACTTGTTTACAAAACAGAAACAGACTCACAGACTTAGAGAATGAATTTATGGTTACCAGGGAGGAAGGGTTGGGGAGAGGGGTAGATTCAGAATTTGGGACTGACATGTACACACTGCTATATTTTAAAAAGATAACCAACGAGGACCTACTATAAAAAAAAATTAGTAATTGGAACACTAAACAAGTAAAGAAAATAAAAAAGAGAATTATTAACATCAAGGAAAATTAAGAGTGGTGACCATAATAACACAGATTGCCTTAGTGTTATATAATATTTGAGTAGATACAATAATGTAAAAACAAATTATTAATTTGACCAAAAACTGAAATATAATTTTGTTCTAAGGAAGGCGGGGGTGACATTGATGGAGAAGAAATGAAGGGAAGGGGATACGGGAGACAAGCCCTAATTTACCATTATAGGATATCAACAGAAAATTTCTAAAACTGGTAAGTCAAAAAAATAGTAATCTAAGCATGTCACTTAGAAATACGGAGGCAACCTCATACCTGTCAGAATGGCTACCATCAAAGAGTCTACAAATAACAAATGCTGGAGAGGGTGTGGAGAAAAGGGAACCCTCCTACACTGTTGGTGGGAATGTAAATTGAGGCAACCACCATGGACAACAGTATGGAGGTTCCTCAAAACACTAAAAATAGAGCTACCATACGATCCAGCAATCCACTCCTAGGTACACAGCCAGAAAAAACAAAAACACTAATACAAAAAGATACATGCACCTCAATGTTCACTATTTACAACAGTCAAGATACGGAAGCAACCCAAATGCCCATCAACAGACAAATGGATAAAAAAGATATGGTGTAGATACATACAATGGAATATTACTCAGCCATAAAAAAGAATGAAATTCTGCTATTTACAACAACATGGATGGACCTAGAGAATATTATGCGTAGTGAAATAAGTCAGGAAGAGAAAGGCAAATACTGTATGATATCACTTGTATGTGGAATCTAAAAAATAATACAAATGACTGTATATGCAAAACTCACAGGTTTTGCACCAAAGGGAAGAGGGAAGAGGGGAGGGGCTAATTAGGGGTATGGGATTGAAAGATACAAACTACTATATATAAAATATATAAGCAACAAGGGTGTATTTTATAGTACAAGGAATTGCAGCCATTATCTTGTAATAACTTTTAACGGAGTATAATCTGTAAGAATACTGAATCACCTGAAACTATATTGTAAATCAACTATACTTCAATTTTTAAAAAAAGGAAAGATGAGGTATTGTCAACAATAGCCCTCTTTCTTAGCCTTTTCTCCACTTTTTTTCAGCCTTTCAAGGAGAAATGTACAATAAATATTAATAAAATATATGCTGAAAAGGTGTTTGTTTTTTTGGCCGCACTGCACAGCAGGTGGGATCTTAGCTCCCCCAGACCAGGGATCGAACCCACGCCTGCTGCATTGGAAGCGCAGAGTCTTAACCACTGGACTGCCAGGGAAGTCCCAAAAAGGTGTTTTTAAAAAAAGAAATGTGGAGGCCAATACCATAGAAACTGGTCAGAAGATCTGAGGGTGACTGCTTCTATAGAACACAACAAAATGGGTTTGAGAAGGGTGTGAACTGGTGTGCTTTGTTATATGCCTTTAAGTCTCAACTGACTTTTAAAAACATTCACATGTATTATTTTGATGAAAATTCAAATGAAATTTAAAGTAATAGTTATGGATATGTAAGCATCCTTTTCACTTCTGTACACTAAGCCCATATATTAAAATTAACTTCTGGACCACTCGACAGTTGTCTCAAACTTAGTATGTCTATCACTAAACTAATTTAACCTCATCCCCTAAACATGCAGCCCTTCAAACCTGTCTTCCTCTTACATAGCCCAGTGAAGGAAATGGCAGCACTCACCCACCATCAAAGACAAAAACCCAAGCTTCACAGTCAAGTTCTCCATCTTCCTTAACCTGCCTATCTTTTCAATCACCGAGTCCTAGCAATTCCATCTCCTAAATATCTTACAAATCTCTCTCTCCCCACCCACTGCCACTTCCCTTGACTAATCTACCATAGCCTCTTGCAAACAACACAACAACAGCCTCCCTATTTGTGTCTCTACAACTATGATCCCCCTGCAGTCCATTCCCTCCACAGACAGGGTCATCTACCACGGGTCGGCATGCTACGGATGCACAGGCCAAATCTGTCTGTTCTGGTAAGGCTTGTAGTTAAGAATGGCTTCTTCTACATTTTTTAATAGTTAAAAAAATCAAGAGGAAAACATTTTATGGCATGTGAAAATTATATGAAAATTATATGAAAATCAAATTTCAGTGTCCCTAAATAAAGTTTTATTGGAACACAGCCATACTCATTCATTTACATATCATCCATGGCTGCTTTAAGGCCACAACGGCAAAGCTGTGTAGTTGAGACGGAGACCACATGGCCCTCAAAGCCTAAATTATTTCCTATCTGATCCTTCATGTTTGTCAACCCCTGTTCTCAACCATAAATTTGATCATGTCACTGTTCTGCCTAAAACCTTTCCTTAGTGCCCAACTGCTTTTATGATCAAATCGAGTGCTTGAAAGGAACTGGATATTTGAGACCCTGTTCAACTCTCCAGTCTTAAATTTTCCCACTCCCTTGCTTCCCTCTATCAGGGAATTGCTAGCAAACTGCTGAACCCCTCAATCATGTCATACCCTCTCTTGCTTTCAGGTTTTAGTACGTGGACCATTCCTCTGCTTAGAAAACATCCCTTCACTTCACCCAACTGCTACTTAAGCCTCAAGTGTCACTTCCAAAGTGTTTCCAAAGTGTTACACCCTGGATTGTAATTTTCTGTTCCCTTACGTGTATATCCCACTAGAATATAAACTCTGGGAGGGCCAGTGGCTATGTCTCTATTATTCCAGTACCTAGAATAGTACATGGCACAAAGAAGATGCCACAGGGAATGTTTAAATGAAGAAATGCTTCAGCATATTGAACAGGTATATTGTTTTGCACACTCCTTAAACCTTTTGTTTACATTAAACACAGTATATATATCCAAACAAAAAGAAATTATTTGGGGTGGAAGACTGGTATTATGGTAAATGTTTCTATCAGATCCAAAGTAGTATTACCTATCTAAGTGAGCAAACTGTTAAAGAACAAACCATTTTCTTTCACCTGCTATGTATGTAAGTGTAGTCCACTTAATCTGTGCATATGTCCTAACAAGTTCTTTAAGTTCTCCATTTTCAGACCTTCTGTAATTCTGTACATTCTCTACACTTTTAAGTCAGAAAGTCATTAAGCTTGAAAGCACAATAGATGCATTACCTTTATTCTCTACCAACCCCAATATCTACCATTTTATGTTCCCATAAGATCTTTTTTTTTAAATGGAGTGGGAAGATATATATTTCATACAAATATTATATAATAATAGTGTTTAGATGCTAGAGGTTGACAAATATTGTTCTGAAAGTCAGCTCTCTTGTTAGATGGATGCTCCTAACAAGTTAGTTAACTTCTTAACCTTTAGTCTCTTCAACTGTAAAATGGGGATAAATAATAGTAGCTAACTCATAGGTTACTGTAAGAATTAAATGAGATATTACTTATAAAATGCTTAGCATTTAGCACAGAGTCTGGCAAATAATAATGTCCAGAAGTGTCAGCTATTAAATTAATATTAAAACTATCATTTTATAAGTCTGCTTTAATAATTATAATACTAGAGGCTTATGTTTTAACTTCCTTCTGCCAATGAAATAGCCCAACATCTGACAGACCTTTCTCTCTAGGAAAGAATGAGAAAAAGTGCAAATAAAGTGAGCATAGAAAATAAAAATGTGAATTCTGTACCTTTTTTCAGGAATGTTACTCCCAGAAGAAATTTTATCACGTGCTTTGTAAGAATACATCTTATACAAGCTGGGCTGCTTTTAAACATATAAAGGTCCATTCAAAAAGAAAAAAGAGAGAAGTTTCAAAAAACTTTTTAAAATGAAGAAAATAAGATATAAAATATTACAATGATTTTTCCTTTTACTAACCAACTCATCAAATAAATCATCTGAAAATAAGCTCATGAATTATCAACTTCTAGGGCTCTAAAGGCAGTTAGAAATGCAATGTAATATCCCATTCCTCCCAAATCTATAGAGAATATATGATCAAAAGAATTCTTAGAGACATAGCAAGAGCCAAAGTCACAAAAATGATTCAATTACATTGTGTATACTTTAATAAAGCAGAGAAAGTTCACCAGAAAATTTAATTCAGCACATTTATCCATCACCCCATCACCCTAGTATCCTCATTAGTGGAAGTCAGCCTGTGGATAAGTATTTAATCTGTAATTACCTAAGATCCAAAACAAAGCAAGAAAAGGTGTGTATGTGTATGTGTCTATGTAATTGTAATGAGAACATTTAGGAATCAGGCTTATTTTTCCATCAACTAAAAGTATTATAATATCCAAAAAAAGATATTATAAGAAGTGTTATAATATCCAAGCCAAATTAGTTATAAAAGAGGCTTAAAAGAAAAAAAATAAACATTACTTTCTCAGATACTTCTGTTCTATTAACCCCAGAAATCATATATTGCATATTTTATTCTGTTCATATCATTTCTCTTTCCACATTTTATATCTTGTTATAGATGGCATTTTCCTCTTTGAGTGGAAATAAAACAGAAAAATTTTAAACAGGAGTTGCATCAATAAAGAATGAAATAATAAGAACCATCTCTTTAATAAAAACAAACCTCTGAAGTTAATTCAATTGGTACTTGATTAGAGGAATGTTGCTCAGTGCCGGAAGATACAGCTTTAGAACTGAAAAATAATAAAATTAAATTATCTCAAATGTTAAAATGTAATTTTCTAATACATGAATCATCACACCTCCACTCTTAGAAAGGCAGATAAGGTTATATTACTCTTTTAGAACTGATGCTTTTTTAAATTGATTTTTCCCCTCCAAAGAGCTTAAGCTCTTCAAAGTCTAGATTTAAAACTCTTTAAAGTTTTTTAAGTTTAAAAGTAAAACTGATAATCTAAAGTACAACATAATGGTTATAGTCAATAATACTGTATTATAAACTTCAAAGTTGCTCAGAGACTAGATCTTATTTGTTCTCTACACAAAAAAGAAGTGCTATTCAAGTGATGTGATAAAAGTGTTATCTAACACTATTGCCATAATCACAATGCAATATATAAATGTATCAAACCAACACTTGTACACTTCAAACTTACACAATGTTAAATGTCAATTATATTTCAATTTAAAAAAAAATTGAAAAATGATCGATAACATGTAAAGGTACTAAAAAGTAGGCAACATGTGTATTCCCTCCCTGTCCTCTATACATAAGAAGGAAATATGGTATATAGATTCTTCAACATTTACCTCAATGTTGCTTCTTTATTTTATTTATTTATTTATTTTAATTGAAGCATAGTCGATGTACAATATTGTATTAGTTTCAGGTGTACAGCAAAGTTACTTGGTTATACATATACGTATCTATATTCTTTTTTTTCCTGATTCTTTTCCAGTATAGTTTATTACAAGATACTGAATATAGTTCCCTGTGCTATACACTTCTTTAATCAACAGGAGCAGCTTTCTAAGTACTATAGTCATCTACTTCCTATTCACCAAGACAGTGTTCTATGATTTATCATCCTCCCTACTGACTCCCACACCAAATTGACTCAAAGAGGTATGCAAAAATGATTATCTTTACTCATTTTACTTTGTGTGGTACCTGTAAATTGGTACAAAATGAATCATTTAAATAACAGAAAACCCAGAAGTTAAAAAAAAACTGAAAAATGAACCTTGGTAGAAAAAACTCCTTTGGACACAATTCTTCATTAGCTTGAAGGATAAGGCTCTGAGGAGATTCTGTTTTGGCTTTAGCAAGCCAATTTCTACCCTATTGAACACAAGAAGAATCGTTTAATGCACAGTGAGAAAATTCAATCAAACAGGCAGACTTCTACATTGTTTACCTTTTCTGTAAGGATGCAAATCTTTACAAATTTGCTTTGCCCAGGAACTTCTACCAAGAATCCCTCAGTTATGAGCTGATGGGAAAAAACCTTCCACCAATTCTGTGTGTGATCCTTGCCAGTGCCAAAGAAATTGTGACTGCGATATTTATCTTCAAGACGCTGGGAATTCTGAAATTAGGCATAAAATCAATTTCTTAAAATGTTTATTTAATTAAACAGGAGATGTAAAACACAAAATCGTCTACTGATTCTTTGGCTTTAACACTAAATTTCAGCTTTAAAAACCTACGGAATTTTTATACCCCTCCTGCTTGCTCTGATTACTTAAGTCACAAATAAATACACTCAAAATAGTGTTCCTTTTCTGTTTTCAATAATGGCAGGAAATTTCATATATAAATCACATGCATTTCCCAATGCATAGGTTTGGATATACTTGGAATATTTAACCTTTGCTATTTAGACCTTTTATTAACATACTCACATTGTTTGAAAACGGTGATCATAAATCTACAGCTCAAGACTTGAAGCATGGGTGTTAAAGGCAGTGTGACCCATAGCTGGTAACCAGTGAGTGCCGTGCCAAGACTCAGGTTTCCACTGCGTTGTTGTCATTACTGTGCTTTTTGTCCGTGATGTTTCAGCAAAGTTTACTTAATCATTTCTGATTTAGCTGCTTCACTGAGATACATCAGAAAAAGCAGGTGCATGCTAGACAGTTGATGCTTTTGAGATATTCTTCCCTAAGTGACCAGAGGATTCCGATCGGAGACTCTTCACAGCCATCAAGGTCTAGAAATATTGGGGAAGCTAGCCCATCATATGCAATTCTCTTGTCCTCTAATGGAAATGACTCCCTCCACCTTCACTCTCCACAGAGAACTTTTTCTATTCACTTGGCCCTCTGATTACCCCTTTTATAAAATTTTATTTATTTATTTATTTTTGGATGCATTGGGTCTTCGTTGCTGCCCACAGGCTTTCACTAGTTGCGGCGAGCGGGGGCTGCTCTTCGTTGCGGTGCACGGGCTTCTCATTGCGGTGGCTTCTCTTGTTGTGGAGCACAGGCTCTAGGCACACGGGCTTCAGTAGCTGTGGCACGCGGGCTCAGTAGTTGTGGCTCGTGGTCTCTAGAGCGTAGGCTCGGTAGTTGTGGCGCACGGGCTTAGCTGCTCTGAGGCATGTGGGATCTTCCCAGACCAGGGCTCGAACCCATGTCCCCTGCATTGGCAGGCAGATTCTTAACCACTGTGTTACCAGGGAAGTCCCTGATTACCTCCTTCATCCATCCTACACATCTAAATACTACTTTTAAATGTGTATGGTACTATATAAACATAGGGCTCTCTGGAGAATTGCTTCTATCTAATGTATTTGCGGTGAATACAGCAGATTGTAATTCGAGGGTCATTCTGCCCTTCCTCCACTGTGACTTCTACCACAGAATCTGGGAAGTTGCAAACACTATTTCTCAAACTTTCTTTCAACTAGGCTTCTGGATGTGATTTAAGTTCCACTAAACAAAGGTATTTTTGCATGACATCTACACGCAGGAAGTGAGGCAAAGGGGTCTACTTTGCTGTATTTGCAGGTATGCATGACTGTGGAGGGGTTTGCTTTTTATGAGAAAGTGTTAGCAAAGAACCTAGCATACAGCTTCTAGCTTCCTAAGTAACAGGAGACATTCATTTTGTTGATACAGATTATAGAAGGCAGCTCCCAGATCAAGCAGAAGTAGAACCTTCCTGATTGTTACAGCTCCCTATTCAGCATAGTTTGGGGTCAGGCACTGACAGATAACTTCTTAACCACAGAAGAGGCAATTGCTTCCATGGAAGATTATTTTGCAGTATAATCTTATCAACAATACTCTAAGCCACTTAACACCCAGTAATAAATACCTTTCTGTTTAAATTCGCTAGACTGATCATGTGCTTCATAACAAATACTGTATTTTAGGTTATATTCATGTTTCAAAAACATTCACTCCTTGAGTATGTCAAGAAGTTCCTGTATTCTAAAATTTTCAATATGAAATGCAATCTAAAATTTGAGAAATAGGTACATCCTGTCACTCAACATTTTTATATTTCATCTACACTCTAATGATGGTTTAACTATCAGTGCATATTCAAATCCAGGGATCAAAATGGAAAGAATATACAGAATGAGTTCCAGCAGACATAACTCAAGCACTAGAAGCCTCACTATATTACAAATGTATTGGTTTTGTTCAACTGATGAAAACGTTACGGTTACAAGTTTATCATTTTGGAATGTTAAAAATGTGAATACAAGTGAAATAACCTAAAAAGACTGATCCCTCACATAAAGAAATCTAGGCTGAAATTAGATTAGATTAGGAAAGTTCCCATCAGAGACACATCAGTGCCCAGATACACTGAGCTTTTTTAAAACACAGGCTTCTTATAGGTTTAATTAACAGGGTCTGTAACGTGCATTCTAAAAATTGAAATTGAAATTGAATTTTGTATTAAAATAGCTAAGTAATAAAGCTTTAGTATCATGGTGATTATATTTACAAAAATTGTACTAGAACAAGATTCAGAGAAACAGAAACACCCACGTACAACGTAGCACCTTTTTCCACAACAACCTCTACTACCTATACTAACTGACTTTGGTTTGATTTGTGTAGAATGTTTAAAATCAAACATCACAGAATTTCAGATCTGGAAGGAACATTGGAGCTCATTGATCTATCTAGTCATTTTTACTCAGATACAATCAGAGGCTCAAAGATGTTAAGTGGTAGCCTAAGGTCACAGAGGTAAGACTAGGACACAGTCCTCCAGACCACTACACCAGGGATATATATACACACAGACACACAGACACCAATATACATACATATACATATATACTGATTGTAGTTAGTGCAACTAGACCACCTGGGTTCAAGTCACAGCTCCAGTACTTACTAGCTTTTGAATTTTGGGCAAGTCAGTTACTTAACTTACCTGTGTTTCTATTTCCTCAGCTGCTATACAAGTATAATAATACTTCTTATCCTTTAACTTAGCCTGCCTTCCTTAACATAAAAGCAAAAGCCCTGACTCAGTATTAAGTCAGTTTTCCCAGAACATTTGTAATGGCATTCTACACCTGCTGGGGGCTTACCTTTATAGTAGGAGAATCTATTGCAAACTAATAACACCAAAGATATTAAGTTGCCTAACTAGTACTTATTAGCAATCTGGACACTAGAAATTATTCCTCTAGCCTTCCCTTTCGTAAGCAGAAAACAACTTGAAGTGAATGAACACATTTGCTGATATGAAGAAATGAGATGTTCTTCTAATTGGTAGGGGTAACTGTCCCTTCCCCTCATGATCAATAATCATTGTGAATACTGTGTACTGTGTGAATAAATTTACACTGTCATGTTTCCATGGCAATCACCATACATAAAACGAAATATTTCTGCTCTTCGACACAGATCATTTTGTTTTAAAGAAATCTTATTCCCTTTTCAACGAGAAATCCAAATTTACCCAAGTAACATTTCTGAAAAAACAGAATAAGGATTTTCAACAACAAATGTCTTAAAAAAAAAAAAAAAAACCACAGATGTCTAACAATTTCTTACTCTGAGCGAGGCATCTTCCATTAATTACTTATATGTTCTAGTTAACTTAATTTTCCAGGTTAACCCACTGACGAAGTAAAACTGCTAAGGATGAGGAAGCTGCCATAGCGGATATAGGGATTTGGGCACTGATTTCAAGGAGTGCACAATTATACATGCACATATCCCTTACCAATCATAAATCTTCATTCTAGTATCTCTAGATCATTCAACCTAAAAATACAAATTTAAAACTGCATGTGAACAGCATAATAAAACAGACACAGCAACAGAACGTTAGTTAGGAAAGCTGTCGCTCATCCTGCTTCTGGCACAAAGTAATGACCTGACATGACACAGGTCATTTAACTTTCTGGGACTTAGTATTAACCACTGTATAATAAGGTGGTAGAGTTAAATAATCTTTTTGCTCTAAGAGTCTCTACTTCTATGGGACAAAGTCTCAAAAATGGAAGTTATCAACCCACTCTTCTCCTTTAAAAAGCAGGCTGGAAAAATTAGGGTACCAAACGGATTCATCAGGGAATTTGGAAACCTATGAACAGATCGATGTGTGTTAGAATAAAGGGGGCCAACTGGCCAGAGCACAAGTCCCAAAAGATCACTTTCTAATAAAAGCCAAATCTTCCGCACCATTATCTGATAGAGAAAACAAACAAACTTGCCACTTCTCTAAATTAGCTTCTTTAAAAATGACGATTGCTTGTTGTGGTAGTTCTTTCAGCTGGGAATGCCACATTCCTCTCCACCTTCTTCCCTCGGGTTGGCTCTCAATGCCCAAATCTACTCTTATCATCCACAGAACAGAAAAGCGCCAGTGATACCATAACAAAGACTTCTCTAGTTTCACAGCCATTAACAAGCACTCTCTCTTCAGAACTTAAATAATACTTTATATCTATTCATATGTCCCCGATCTCTTTTTATGCTGCGATATACTTATTTATTCTCAAGTAACACACCTTCCATATTAGATGATGTCTCATCTAATTCCACTTTGAATTCCCCACAAAACAGAGTACAGTAGCTCACACAAAAATAGATGTTTTGGGAATTCCCTGGCAGTCCAGTGGTCAGGAGTCCATGCTTCCACTGCAAGGGGCACGGGTTTGATCCCTGGTTGGGGAACTAAGATCCCGCATGCCATGCAGCGCAGCGCAAAAAAAAAAAAAAAAAAAAGTTTAATAACTAGCAGAAAAAAGTAGTTATAAACTCTTAAGAAGTTTTAGATTCCTGTGTTCTTAAAGTACAAAATAAGTCCATAGTTTCTGTCTACATTTTAACTAATTTTTTTTTTCTTTTGCCTCTTTCCCAGTTCCTACAGGCCAAGGAAGTTCACAGCTGCCGCTTCAGGGCTTAAAAAGGTCATTTCTGAGACTGTTATTCTATGTGAACAATAAAGCCAAAATATAAAGTTACAATAATTATCTCTAGGAATATATTTCAACCTGATGAAATAGCTTGTCCGAAAAATTAAACAGATAACCCTCTCCTGTTAGAAAGTTTGAAAATTATAAAGGGTAATTAAAACTAACAACAGTTTCCCAATGGCTGCCTATAGTCAAAGCATCTTTTATCAAAAGTGTTCTCTAATTCTGGAGCACTTTGATAACATGATCAGGAAAGAGGTTTCACTTAATCTCCTGATTATGCAAATTAATGACTGTGTCTGTTTTCTAATCTGTAAAATTAAGATAACTGCATATCTTAATACTTAATTCACAAAGGTGTTTAAAGATTTTTATGTGGGGCTTCCCTGGTGGCGCAGTGGTTGAGAGTTCGCCTGCCGATGCAGGGGACACGGGTTCATGCCCCGGTCCGGGAAGATCCCGGGAGAGGCCACAACAGTGAGAGGCCCGCGTACTGCAAAAAAATAAAAAAAGATTTCTATGTGGTGAGCTATTTAGACCCCTAAAACAAAGTTCCTTAGGCAATATTTCTACTATTTAATTTCCAGCAAAACTTATGCTTTAAAAACAAAATTTTAAACTCCATTCACAAACACCTGAATGGCCTGAATAATCATTTATACTATTTTTATACTATTTTTAAACATCCTATGTAAGAGAGGAGAATCATGTGCTGCTGAAATATTTGTTTCATATGTACAAATATTATCTCTTTAAATGAACTCCAAGAGTTTCAAGTTTAAGATACTTAATCATCTTACAAATGAAAATTATCTGTAAAGATATTAATTTTTCCTAAATTAGTTAAGGTAGACGATTCACTAAATTCTCAAAGGAAATACAATTATAATTTAAAAAATGATATCCCAGTAGATACCAAGATCTCTGAAATTGGGGGAAAAAAACTTGCCTTATTTTCACTGTATTTAATGTCTACAAATTTTCGTTAAGTGGCTTTTTTTTTTTTTTTTTTTTTTTGCAGTACGCGGGCCGCTCACTGTTGTGGCCTCTCCCGCTGCGGAGCACAGGCTCCGAACGTGCAGGCTCAGCGGCCATGGCTCACAGGCTTCTCCGCAGCATGTGCGATCTTCCCCGACCGGGGCACAAACCTGTGTCCCCTGCACCGGCAGGCGGACTCTCAACCACTGCGCCACCAGGGAAGCCCGTTAAGTGGCTTTTTAAAAAAGTTTTACACCTTTATCTAGCAAGGGTAATATAAAATTTCACAAAGAATAAACTTCTTAATTTGCAGACTCCCAGAAGAGACTGTTGGTATAAGCAGTCTGACTTGGTTTTCAAATAATAGGTGAAATCTGATCCGTCTTGTGACCAGTTCAAGTTTGTCTAGGAGCCCACTTCCACTTATCTGTTGATACTGGATACTGCTGGATTACACCAAATTAAAACAAGGATAATTTTTATAAATTATACATTCAGCTGGGATACACAGGTTTTAAAGATGACAGAGACAAGAAATTTTCATAGATCTCAATTACATTAAATCTATCCCTTGCAACTTAAATTCTTTTTTAAAAAAAAATAGCACTCATATCAGCTAAACCAAGTTCCTTAGGCAACACTTCTACCGTTAAATTTCTAACCAAACTTGAGATTTAAGAACAAAATTTTAAACTCCATAATCTAAAAACATCAGTACCTGAAGTTAACATATTTTTAGCATTTCATTAGTATTTCACAACTGGCTAACTTAATAAGTCCCTTTCAAAACAAAACAAAAACTCAGAAAGTAAATATTTACACAAAGTATTTGAGAAGTTAAGAAATGAATGCTGACCTAAATTATTTTTAAAATTCTACATCCAGGGCTTCCTTGGTGGCGCAGTGGTTAAGAATCCGCCTGCCAATACAGGGGACCGGGTTCAAGTCCTGGTCCGGGAGGATCCCACATTAGTTGCTGTGGAGCAACTAAGCCGCTGAGCCTGCATCTAGAGCCCGCGAGCCACAGCTACTGAAGCCAGGGCACCTGGAGCCCGTGCTCCGCAACAAGAGAAACCACCGCAATGAGAAACCTGCACACCGCAACAAAGAGTAGCCCCCGCTCACCGCAACTAGAGAAAAGCCCACACACAGCAACAAAGACCCAACACAGCCAAAAATAAATAAGTAAAATAGATAAAGAAAGAAAGAAAACAAAACTTAAAAAAAAATTCTACAAAGTGAGAATTTTAATCTCCACTTTTAGTATATTTTTAATAAATATATGTAGTTGCAAAGGATTCTATCTCCCATTTTTGGTTTATTCAACTAACGTCAATATATACTACTTAACTTTACAGACTTCTAAATCAAGAATAAAATCATATAAACAAAAGGACTACAGAAAAAGCTCTTTGGCTATAAGGGTCATGACCTACTGATATTTGTACCTGCAACTGTTAGCATAATGCTGGCACACTAATCACTCAAAAAAAAAAAAAAAAAAGTAACAGAATTAACTATTCATTCATGAAGAAAAAGAACTTTCTTAGAATTTTAAATACTTCTGATTAGAAATAAAATAGAAGGAAAGAAAAAATATACTACCAAATATTATTATTGAACTTAGACATTTACAAATAATCACTGAAACTTAAATTTTGCTCAAAAAATTTACTACTTCACAGGGCACCAAGATACAAATTTGTTCTACCTGTCCCTTGACACAATGAAAGTAAACTTTTCTTAATTATCCTATAAAAGACCAGTCTAGGGATTCATCTAACTGCAATGTAATAAACTGAAACAGACAGCCTGGAAGCATTGCCTTAATGATACACACAGGTTTTGTCAAAGGTAATGAATGCAGTGCTTAAATGGAACTTAATATGACTCTCTGAGTTCTGATAACTAAAGTCAAAGCTATAATTGTAAAACAGCAAACCTCTGAAGAAAAGTGTAATAGGAGTAAAAGAAGAACTCTGAAGGTGACTCACAGACATACTTACAGATCCTCGGAGAAATAGAATTGGAACCCCAATTCCAAACTTTTCGCCTAAGATGGTCACGGCAGATAAGAGCTGGAATGCTTGTGGACCAAAGTCCTGTGACATACCATCTGAGTCATCAATGGAAAAGCAGCGATCCAATCTAAATAAAAACAATATGTAAAGAAAGCTTAGCCAAGGCATGTACCTTTAGAAATAAAAAGATTTAGTGTAACAGTTAGCCCAGTAAAAAAATATCTCAAATGTGCCAACTGCTTCAGAAGCTAAAAATAAAGTTCAATACAGCTGAGAGCATGTAAAGTATGTAAAACATGAAATATAAACGATAATATAGCATCACAGGTATGTTATATTAATGGTTCTCGACACTAGTGCCCTAGGATCCAAGTTTCACAGGAGGTATCTTGGGCCATAGAAAGAAACAGGTTCAAGCAAGCAGAACGCAGGATTACAGCTCAAATAGCTCCACTTGATCTACTGTATAAATACTGGACTTTTGTGTTAGGTTTTGATGGAAGAAAAGGTTTATTGCCTACCCAATCCACCCCTGTCGCAAAACTTCTGAACTGAAAAAACACATCTCCTTTGCAAGAAGTTGTTAAAGTCATACTTTAAAATATGACCAAAGATTATAAGCTTTTCATGTAAGTCCATTTAGAAGTTAAATTCCTAAGCCATCCTTCAGGTAGAAATTATCATTAACACAAATTAATGAAATTCTCATTTGTATTAATTCTCATTAATACAAATGAGAATTCTTTATGGCATGTTGAGAACAAAAGGACTCAGAAAAAATCAACTAATATAGTTCAACTACCTAATTCAGTTGCTTTCTTTATAATAAATATCTTTGAAATAGCAATAAGAATATAGTCAGTATTCTAGATATATTTTTAGGGAAAAAAAGGCTATGTTTAGGTTTATTCTCTATTTTAATTTCTTTAATAGGATACTTAGTTCATTAATTTTCTTTTCTAATACGAGTATTTAAAGCTATCAAATTCCCACCAAGTATCACCTATGCTGCAGCATACAAGTTTTAATGTATATTACTGTAATTATCACTAAGTTCTAAAAATGTGTTAATTTCCAGTTTGAGTTTTTTCCTTGATTGACGAGTTACTTTAGAGCATTATTTTAAATTTCCAAATGAATGAGAATTTCCCTTTTTATTCTCTTGTTTACTTCTAATTCTGTTGCATTCTGGCCAGATAATGTGGTGTGTTTGAAACCAATACACTGAAAACTTGAGACAGGTTACAGTCTAGTACAGAGGTCAGAAAACTCTTCCTATAAAGGGCCAGACAGTAAACAGCTTAGGCTTTGTGGGCCAGACAAGCTCTGTGTCACTACTACTTAGCTCAACTCTGCAAAAACAGCCATAGATAATATATAAACAAAAGGGCATGGCTGTATTACAAAAAAACTTTATTTACAAAAATAGGCAGTGAGTGGATTTGGTCCATGGGCCATAGTTTGCCACCCACTGCTTTAATATATAGTACATTTTAAAATTTTTATTTATTTATTTTTGGCTGTGTTGGGTCTTCATTGCTGTGCACGGGCTTTCTCTAGTTGTGGCGAGCAGGGGCTACTCTTCGTTGTGGTGCGCAGGCTTCTCATTGCAGTGGCTTCTCTTGTTGTGGAGCACGGGCTCTAGGCGCACGGGCTTCAGTAGTCGTGGCTCACGGGCTCAGTAGTGGTAGCTCACGGGCTCTTGAGCGCAGGCTCAGTAGTTGTGGCGCACGGACTTAGTTGCTCTGTGGCATGTGGGATCTTCCCGGACCAGGGCTCGAACCCGTGTCCCCTGCATTGGCAGGAGGATTCTTAACCACTGCGCCACGAGGGAAGTCCCTATAGTTCATTTTTATAAATATGCCATCTATGTTTGAGAAGTATAGTCTCTAATTCCGCGCTTTCCAGCCCGTGTGCTACAAATGGATTATAGGTGTGCTGAAGGTTAATCCCTTGAGACCTTAGGGTTCTGAACAGAACCTAGACTCAATTAGCCATTAACTATGTGGGTCACGAAGTAAAAATGTTTGAGACACATTACTCCAATTGCTTGGTAAAGGCTTCTACATACTGCATGTCCAGTAAATCAGACTTGTTACCATATTGACCAGATTTTCTACTGCTTCCTAATTTTTTGATTGCTTAACCTACCAATAACTAAAAATTATAATCAACCTCTCCTACTTTGATGGTGGAATTGTTGATTTCTTCCAGCTTTTCTGTCAGTCTGTGCTTTACATAGTTGTAGGGGTTTTTTTTAAGGTGCATAGAACAATTCTGTCCTCTTGGTGGAGGAACCATTTATCACTGCATAGAGACCATCTCCATCCCTAATAAAACTCCTTCTGTCTAACAGTATACAGCTACCACACCTAGTATATGGTTAGCTCAACTACATACACCATTTGTATTTTATTTTTTCAATTAATATACAGTTAAATTGATTGTATGTCTGTGTGTGTGTGTTAAGGTCTACAAATTTAAACACATTCATAGATTCTTCTAACCATCACCACAATCAGAACATGCAACAAATCCATCACTGCAAAATACTCCCGTATGCTATTCCTTTGTAATCACAACCTTGACCCCATCCCTCTAATCTCTGGCAACCACTAATCTTTTCTTCATCTCTACAGTGCAGTTTTATGTTTGAGAGAATATCACATAAATAGTAGAACTGGCATTATTTCTTCTTTTGGGGGGGCAGAATTTGCCACTGAAATCACTTGGGCTAGGGAATTTTATTTTTGGAAGTTTTTAACAAGGATCCAATTTCTTCAACAGTGGTAGGATTATTCAGGTTATGTACTTCATTGTGAGTGAGGGGTTTTTTTTTTTTTGTTTTTTTTGTGTGTGTGTGAGTGAGTTTTATTAGTCTGAGGTTTTCAAGGAATTGGTCCATTTCACCTAAATTACTGAATGTATGTGCACTGAGTTATTCATAGTATTTCCTCATTATCCTTTTAATGTCTGTTGTGGCTAGAGTGAAATTCCCTCTCTCAGTTCTGATATTGGTAATCTGTGTCTCCTCGTCTTCTTTTTTTTTTTTCTTTTTAGAACTTTCTATCAGTTTTATTGACCTTTTCAAAGAATGAGCTTTTGAGTTCATTGGTTTTCTCCAATTGTTTTTGTTTTCTATTGATTTATGCTCTTATCTTTATTCTTTCCTTCCTTCTGCTTCCTTTTAGTTTTCTTTACCCCTATTTGCTAGTTTAAGGTGGAAGCTTAATTACTAATTTGAAACCCTTCTACTGTAAGTATTTAATGCTCTGATCTTCCCTGTCAGTATCACTTTAGCTGTACCCCATACATTTTGTATTTTCATTTCACTCAGTTCAAAATATTTTCTGATTTACCTTGAGACTTCCTCTTTGACTAATGGATTATTTAGTAGTGTGTTACTTAATTTCCAAGTGTTTGGAGACTCCTGTTATCTTTCTGCTGTTGATTTCTAGTTTCATTCCATTTTAGTTAGAAAATGTATTCTGTATAAATACAAATCTTTTAAATGTGTTAAGGTTTGTTTTATGATCCAGAATACAGTCTATTTTCATGAACATTCCATCTGCACCTGAAAAGAACGTGTATCTGCTGTTGTTAGGTGGAATGTTCTATAAAAGTCAATTAGACAGTCTGCTGACAGTCCTGTTCCATTTCTTCTATTTTCTTACTGATTTTCTGTCTACCAGCTCTATTAATTACTGAGAGATGCTGAAGTCACCAACTCTACTTACAGATTTCTCTATTTCTCCTTTCAATTCGGTCAGTTCTTTTCAAAGTATATACACATTTAGGATTAGGTGTTCTTGGATATAATGGTTATCTTTGTGTGTCAGCTTATGGTACCCAGTCATTTGGTCAAACACTAACCTAGATGTTGCTATAAAGGTATTTTGTAGATGGGATTAACATTTACAATCAGTTGACTTTAGGTAAAGGAGCTGACCCTTGATAATGTGAGTAGGTCTCATTCAATCAGATGAAGGCTTTAAAGAGCAAAGACTGAGGTTGGCTGGAGAACAAGGAATTGTGACTCAAAACTGTAATGTAGAAACCCTGCCCAACTTTCCAGCCTGCTAGGCTGCCTACAGATTTCAGACTTGCCAACCCCTACAACTGCATGAGCCAATACCTTAAAATTAACCTCTCTCTCCCTCTCTCATTATCTCTCTGTCTGTGTGTGTGTGCGTGTGCGTGTGTGTGTGTACACATATGTGCATGTATTGCTCTGGAGAACCCTGACTGATACATTGGTAAACTGACTCTTTTATCATCATGTAATGTCCTTCTTTATCCCTGCTAATATTCTTCCTCCAAAGTCGCCATTATCTGACATTAAAAGTAACAACTCCAGCTTTCTTTTGATTAGTGTTTTCATGGTATACAGTTTTTATCTTTTTATTTTTAATCTACCTATATAATTATACCTATAGTGGATTTCTTGTGGACAGCATTTGGTTGGGTCATATTTTTAAACCAATTCTAACAACTTTTGCCTTTAAATGTTTTTTTTTTTTTTTTTTTTGCGGTACGCGGGCTTCTCACTGTTGTGGCCTCTCCCATTGCGGAGCACAGGCTCCGGACACACAGGCTCAGCGGCCATGGCTCACCGGCCCAGCCGCTCCACGGCATGTGGGATCTTCCCGGACCAGGGCACGAACCCGTGTCCCCTGCATCAGCAGGGTCCTCAACCACTGCGCCACCAGGGAAGCCCTAAATGGTATTTTTAGATCATTTACATTTAATATAACTATTGATATGTTTAGATTTAGGTCTACCATTAATTGGTTTATCTATTTATAAAAGTAAAAGATTGTAATACTGTTTGCTTTGTCCTCTTTTTTAATAAATAAATTCATTATTTTGTTTTTTAAAAACTGCAATACATATCACTCAACAAAAATTCAATTAAAAATTATTTGCAAAGGAAGAGAAACAAAGACTTTTAGAATGTCCATCTAGAAGAAGGAAATGTTACCTGGACCTGCAATTATCACAGCAATTTTCAGTTCCCATAATTCCCACGGAGGCCTTTCGTAGCTGTTTGTCTTCAAAATGAGACAAGATGAGTCTACCCAAGAGAAAATTTTAAAATTAAATAAAAGAACAAAAACATACATGTTAAATTCATTGTTGAAAATAATGAGGTGAAATCAACATTAATTGATTCAGCTGAGACCTCATTATTTGGCTTCAGTTTACTGAGGCACAAAGCAAGTTGCCTTAAAAATTCAGCACATATGTTAACACCATCAAATATCTTTTAAATACTTCTAATTACTTTGCAAAACTTTTTCCTTAAGAATATTATCTATAAATCCTTGTTATTAACTGATATAAAGTAAATAATACTTACTGTCGCCTACACATTCTGGAATTAAGATATTTATCCATCTTTGCCATCATCTTTAATTTGTATAATCGAAACTTTTCATTGCATATTTCACTAAGGAGGCGCCTGTCAATTAAAAATACCACAGTACTATTAAAATTGTATTAGTTTTATTTCATTTATTTATTCCTGTTTATTTTTCATAGTCTATAACATCCACAGTGCTAACAAGATAAAGAACATTTCTATCATCTCAGCAAGTTATTGTGTCCCTTCCCAGTCAATGCCCCCATAAGAGGCAAGCATTTTTCTGATTTTTATGAAAATTACTTTTGAAAGAATTCTACCCATGTCCAAGCATCAATTTTTTAGCTGCCTATGAAAAACTGTTAAAACCCTAAAGTTCTTCATTTTGACTTATATGCTACTTGCTTTTTTGGCAATATTTCTACTATACGTGAATTTTTACCTTTTCCCAGTAAAAGGTTATTCTTTAAGTTATTTTATATGAGAAACTAAAGGCATCTAATCTATATAAGGAATACTGAAAAAGACTCATGATCTAAATATGAACCTTCATCACTTTAGCTCTTCAGAGAACTTCTCAGCCCTCTAAAAACTACCTCTTTGTATTATGGGGCATTATAGGACACTAATAAAATATCAGAATTAAGTTCCTTCCTCAAACAATTCTAACCATTTTTTCCCCCATAATACTGAATTTATATAAACTTTTTAAATAACACTAAATACATGGGGTTTTTTTTAAGTTAATGCTGCTATACCTCATCCTGACTGTTAATTCTACTCTCCTGTGAAGAATTTCCATGACTATCGTACATCAGATGATGATAATCTTCCAAATAGTCTTTGTATATCTTTCTGAGAATAAAGAAAAATCTGAGTTGAATAGGTTTCAAATATTTCAAAAGAAAATAATTTATCCACAAGATCTAAGTGATAATACTGATCCTCATCACTCATGTTTTGACTGTACAGCTTTCTAACTGATAAAAATACCTCTGTACAATTCTCAAGGATGACACCCACAGGGAATCCAGTTAAGTGAGCTCTGGAAAGTCTGGACACACAAATGATCTCTTATTCAAAAACATTCTTATCATTTGACACCACCAACCACCATGCCTTTCCATGTAATTTCCCTAAAAAGTCTCTTCCAACGATTGACTCTAGTTCCTAGGTCAACCATCTAACCTCATTATTCCTAGCTCATGGGCTAAATATTAGTTCCTTTTTTTGCTCTGTTTTGTTTGTTTAGCTCACCTCTTTCTCCTCAGATAGAAAGAACAAAGGAAACAATGCCCACACTCTGAGAGCTAGAGCTTCCCTTATGTTTGGTTCTCACAATCTACATTTAACTAATCTCATCAGTTTCAGTAACAAATTGAAGAAAATAAAGTAACAAGTCTCTAACAACAAATCAAATGAATATTTATTCTTCTTTTAGGACCACCAAAATCATTACAGTATAATATTCCACAGAATAAAAACAAGTTGAAAAAGAAGAAATATTCTAAAAACAATACCATAAATAGAAATCAGGTGGAGCCAGTGGAAGATTTGTTAAACTGAGATTAATTTGCAAATTATTCCCTTTAAACAAAGATTACAGTAACTATTGGGTTTGACTGTTTTAAATAATGGCAGGTGCAGACATTGAGACTTTGCCAATAAAAAATATAAAATTGCATATTTACGCTGATGATTGGACAAGTTTCTTCTCTCAGTCACAGGATTCTAGCATAAGACAGACTAAAAATTTTGTGAATTACAGTGATCTTTTCATTTGAAAACCAGCTATTCCATTTATTCTAAAACTTTGTTTTTTCTAATAGAAGAGGTTTGTCACAAGGATGGCAGAGATCTGGGCCTCGATCCTTGCTGAAATTTTTTTTAATGCTGATTAGCCCTATAGTTTTATTTCCTTTAATATGGATGCAAAGAACAACCTGTCTGTACTAAAGATTCAAGAGTGGATTTCCTGGCACCACTATTTGATTACTAATCACTGTTACTCCCTGTTAAATCTTAATGAGATAACCATTTAAAATATCTTTTGAGACTCAGATACACAGGAACTATATCTATTGATGAACCTGCCAAGCCACAATATAAAACTTGGGCTGTTAAGTCTTCAGCATCTTTAACACAATGCACAAATAAAATCAGAACTGGTAGGAATCAACTTATGTTTGATGCAATCCCAAATTTAATTGTAGCATGCAGAGCTGTGTTCTATCCCAATTATTTAAAATTAGTTTATAAAAAGCTTCACATAGACACCAGGGTCAAAAGGAAAATAATAATTGTTCTTCTTAAGAAGATGGTTTATTGACTGTATGTTAAGAAACAAAAGTTAGTGACTACTCTTAAAAGAAGCTTAAAATTTATAGCAAACATTCTTACCTAATTAATCCCTATTCTTCTTTCATATCTCAAGTTAACCCATTACTTCCTCAAGGAAGCCTTATCTGACCTTTATAACTTGGTAAACACACACCCATAATATACTCACTACTCAATGCAATTTCCTTCATAGCACTTAACACAGTTTTAATTTTATACAAATTTGCATGATCCTTTTCAAAAAATCGTTTGGTTATTCAAATTTTCAAACACAAAAGAGCAGTAAAATGAACACTATGTATCCGCGGTTGTATGATTCTGTGACTAAGACCTGCTATTCCCATTATACAGTAAACTCTATAAAAACAGGTACTATATCTGCTTTTATTTACCATTGGATCCCCGGCACAAAGCATAATGCTTGGAACATAGTGAGTACTCCAAAAAAAATTGTTGAGTAATAAATAAAAACAAAAACTGTATTAGATAGCCACTTTCATCATTTTAATAAGATGGGCTAATAGGTCCATCCAAGAGCTCAACTTATGTAGCTATATGGAGGTGCATTCTGAAAACACCTCATCTCGGCAGGCCCATCAGTTACCACGTATAGGTTTTTTTTTTCTTCAATTTTTTTTTCTTATGGATGAAGAAAGAAGTTGGTAAACCTGCCCCTAAAACTTTGCAAGATGAAGTTTTCCTTTCAATATCAATCTCACAGAACATAAGTGCCAACAAGATACCTGTTTAGTACTTAAGTGGAATGGTTTTCCTGTATCTAGACACTAAGTACAATATTTTTTTCCATGGCAGTCAGTCAGTACAGGGCAACATGATCATTCACACACTGCCAAGGAGAGCTGGCATGCTCTCCTAGAACTAACAAAGGAAATAAAAATGGTAATTAGAGACAAACTGGGATTGGTAGAAGTCATTTAGAATAAGCACCATGGCAGCATGAGAAGAAAAAAATAAAAACAAAATAAATGGTATCTAAAGTAACTATGGCTGAAGACATATCAAAACTTGAGAGAACCTGAGGAGAAAAACAGCTCATCGATGAACAATATTAAAAAGTGTTCCATAGGGCTTCCCTGGTGGCGCAGTGGTTGAGAGTCCGCCTGCCGATGCAGGGGACACGGGTTCGTGCCCCGGTCCGGGAAGATCCCACATGCCGCGGAGCAGCTGGGCCCGTGAGCCATGGCCGCCGAGCCTGTGCGTCCGGAGCCTGTGCTCCGCAACGGGAGAGGCCACAGCAGTGAGAGGCCCACGTACCGCGAAAAAAAGAAGAAAAAAAGTGTTCCATAAGATCTACGTTACATTCCCAGTATAGTGCTGTTTTAGTTAACTCTTCACACTAAATGAGGTATAGAAGAAATTAGGTCATCTCCTCTGGGTAGCAACACACCACAAAGTTCTTCTTAGACGTCTTCTGTTTTCTTTTGGTTTTAAAGGCACTTATACATATTACTTTAAATTTTGAATGTTGTCTCAAATACTTTCGAAGCTTATGTGGAAAGAAAGAAATCTGCAAGGGTGAAAGCAATAAATGTTTTTACCTATTTGTGTTAAAGTCTCCTGGAGCCCAAAGTACATGACAAGAACTTTGAAGTCCATCACGGCCAGCTCTACCAATCTCCTGGTAATATGATTCCATTTCCTTAGGAGCACCGTAATGAATGACTTGGCGAATGTCAGCTTTATTAATGCCCATTCCAAAAGCTATGGTAGCTATTACACACTGAGAAGAAAATAACAACATAGTTTGACAATCATTTAGCAGAACTAAAACCTTACATGTTTACCTTTTGGTAAGAATAATTAGTTCATTAACTAATTAACTAAAGTCATGGCACGAAACTGAATTTAATATAATTTCAACCAATTGCTTATAGATTAAAAGATTATCTGCCCAATTTACAGGTTAAGGAATGGTGACCATAAAATAGGATTTGTTCCCTCTCTATTAAAAGAAGCAAATAAAGTGGTTTCTCTGAATGCACATGAGTACAAGACAGAAAAGAGGCTCTTAAACTATTTATTATATTAAATGAGCCTTTGGGATAATATTATGAAGTTTCAAGACTGCATAGTATCTTAATATTTTCTAGCATTATTCTAAGATAGAAGGAAGCTTCTCATTAAAGATGGCAGAATGAATCATGAATTTATCTCTGCATATTTAAAAGGATAAAATTGGTAGAATATCTAATATGAATGAGTATACCAAGATCGGATTTACATGACTAGGGGAAATCTTAGGGAAAAATTAGTGGTAAGCACCAAAAAAAACTACACAAATTTTTTTTAAAGTATTAATAATAAGAATACAAAATATGTACAAGTAACTGTAAATATGCTACATGTCTTACAGATAAAAAGCATTTATAGAGAATACATAAATATATAATATTTGAATATATATACTGATCTAACCAAAATTATGGTATTAATATTGGAAGTGAAGGGGGTAGAAACTTCTGGATGGGGTGAGAAGGGCAGGAAGGGATGTGAAAGAGCTACACCTTCATCTTTCATAGCAGGGAAACAGAGATAATGCCTAAATCTCATAAGCAAATAAATAAATAAACTAAGTAGCAGCAGTATAAGCAAATTATTGTAAGATACAGCGGCAAACACCAAAAGACTAAGCTAAAAGAGATGAGAGTAGGAAAAAGAAGCAGGGAAAGAATGAGGGGCTGACGCTTTTCATTGTAAGCACTGGAGAACGATTTGGTTTGTTAAACTATGTGTGTGTATAACTGATAAATATTAAAGTGCCATTTTAAAAAATGTGTTAAGATGCACCAAGAGTAGAAAAAAGAGGAAGGGAGGGAGGGAGGACAAATAAAGGGAAGTATGAGAAAGATGAAAGAAAAATAAATCTAGGGATGGAAATAATATTAAAAAAAAGCTCTGAGTGAATAAAACTAGACAGTTTTGTTGTATTTAAGAGTAAATAAGCAATATAATAATTCCAACTTTTCTTTTTTAAAATGTTATTTCTTATTCAATTTTTTCCAGCTTTATTGAGATATAACTGAAATATAACATTATGTAAGTTTAAAATATATAACATGATGATTTGATGTACGTATATACTGCGACATGATTACCTCAGTAAAGTTACTTAACACCTCCATCACCTCACATGATTACTGTGTGTGTATGTATCTGTGTCTGTGTGTATATGTGTATTTGTATGATGAGAACGTTTAAGATCTAATTTTCATCATATGATACTGCTTTTAGATGAGATCAACCTATTCTGCAGACATGATTTTCAAAATATCCTCATAGACGCTCAGGTGTAAATGAAGATATTTTATCCAATAATTTATTCATAACCTCATTCCAGACAGGAAAGGAATTCAGGCCATCTTGAAAAGGCAAATAAAATACAAAAGGACATAAAACTAAAAGTCAGGATTAAAAGAATGAATGGTCACAAACTCAAAATGCAAATCTACATCCAAATGTGGTTAGATTTGGTTATGAATAATAGGAAAGAAAAAAAATCTTGTCTCCCTCATATCTTTGGGAGATGTTTCTATCTAAATGAATAATTAGTAATACACCAAGATAGAAGAAACAACTGGTCAACTATTGGCTCTCGATTGTTAAGATTCAATAAGCAGCAGCTAATAAATTTTATCTGATACTTTTCAAGCTCCAGAGATAACAGAATAAACATGTAAGCATTTAAGAATTTGGATAAAATCTCTACTCCAGGCAGTTGTGATAGCTGTTCCTAACTTTGGAAAGAAGAGGAAGAAAGAGAACAGATGCCTTCAGGCAGGTATGCATTGCATCATGACAATGCACAGTGAACTGCATAGACAGAGATCTAGATACAGAGGAAACTGATGACCTATTTGACAGAAAATGCAAAGCAGAAATTAAGTTCTTCTCAATTTGAGATGACTAGTCCAGGCTTATAGCGACAGGGTGTGGAAATGATGTTGATGGTGTTGATTTAAACCTGCTCACACGGCTTGAATTTAAATCTTCCCAAATAATCTGTATGACACCCACTGAAACAGGATTCCAGTCATTTTATGAATCTCAGCCGTAACACTTTACAATAATTTCATCAATACCCTTCCTTTCTTCAGTTTTTCTCCTTCAGATCAGTCCTACTTGGTGCTCCCAGTCTAATGTTTCTATAATACTATTATCTTGCTCAAAAATATAGAGTAGTCTGTCACAGTGGTTTCCAAATTCTGTTCTGCAGAAATTTGAGGATTCTAAAATACCCCCAGGGACTGACTTGAAGATAGGGAAGCTCTTGGACCCCTTCATCCGTCACATCAACTTCAACAAGAATGATTCTACTTTAATCTGTTTTACCTATTAGATAAAATTTCATTTAAATAAAGAATTCTACAGCTAAAGTAGTCTGGAAAAACTAGAGAAACTTCACACCAATCCCAGCTTGCCTCTTTGCAAGTTTTAAGACCCTCTACAACCTGGCCAAACAACCCATTCAACTCTTTTCCTACGAGTCTCCACCATTCCCCCCTGCCTTCTTACCTATACTTTGTGCCCTTCCTACTCCATACTCCCTTCTTCTCCAACCATTGCAAACTACTCACCATTTCCTGAACCCAGTACGCTCTCTCATATCACAGTGCCTTTGCACATGCCAGTCCTTCTTCCTGGAATTCTATAACCTATTCCTTTTCCCTCATCACCTCCTGGCCTTGCATACTTGACAAACTGTTATTCACTTGTTCAGATTCTATTCGGATTGCTTCTTCCTGGGTGAACCAACCCCATTACACGACCTAACTTAACAGCCAGCATTCCCTCCTCTGTGCACCTAAACACTATTCTATGTACAGGCTGCCATTTATACTAGCCTGCAATAGTTTTCTTACATATCTATCTCCCACATTATATACTGATTCTATCAGAGTGACTGCTTTATGCTCATCAGAAAGAAGGTATTCAAATGTATATGTATGAATAAATCACTTGGCTGTACACCTGAAATGTTTTTATATACCATTTTGTTTTTCGATTTTTTTAAACGAAAAATGAATATTTTTCACGATTAGACTTAAATTATGAAATTCAATTCCAACTTTAAAGAAATTTTTTAATTAATTTTTTTATTGGAGTATAGTTGACTTACAATTTTGTGTTAGTTTCTCTGCTGTACAGCAAAGTGAGTCAGTTATACATATATGTATATCCACTCTTTTTTAGATTCTATTCCCATATAGGTCATTACAGAGTATTGAATAGAGTTCCCTGTGCTACACAGTAGGTTCTTATTAGTTATCTATTTTATATATAGTATGAAATTAACAACACTGTAAATCAACTATACTCTAATATAAAATAAAATTTAAATTAAAAAAATTTAAAATTTTTAACTAAAAAAAAAAATTAAAAAAAAAAAAGTTGATTGTCCCTCCTGGAAAGAAAAGGAGAAGAAGAAGAAGGTATTCAATAAAGATCTTGTAAATAAATATTAGAGAAATATCTGTTTCCACTATGGGGAACAGACAGTAATGATGATCAATCTTCACACCTGAATTTCATCTCTCATGAACCTATGATGAACTTGTCTCCTTAAGTTAATACTCAGTCCTGCATGGTATGTTCCACAGGCTAACTTCAGTTTCTTAAGTTCAGCTGTAACTCGTTCTGTCATTCTTCTAGAAGGACAGTAGATGATAGCTGGACCTTCAAATTCCCAAGCAGAACTAAAGAAAAAGAAGAGCAAAAGGACAAACATATACATATAGGCTTCAGACCAGTTTGAGTTTTACCTAATTTAATTTTCCCTTTCTTTTTAAAATTTTAATATAATTTCATTTTAATTTAGTTTTTAAACTTTAATTTTCCTTTCAGTAAAAAACTAAAAGGAGAAAGCATATAAAAAACAATGACATATTTAACAAATACCTGAAACATTTTAGACACTCAAACGTGGAAATAAATTATATTAAACCCAAACACCTCTGACTTCACTTTTTTGTTCAAATTAAAACCAGAGACAAGTTTATTTATTGAAGCAGAAGTCTTGCTAAAAACCTGTAAACTAATGGAAACGCAATTACCGTCCTTTGGAATTGTAAAGCACTAGATTAACAATTAGTCTTCATTTATATAAGAAATGTAATGTTTACATAGGAGAAGGAATAAAATTTATATTATTCTTATGCCCTCTTATGATCATAAAATTGAATTTCTAAATCTGTTTACTAAAAAAGCAAGAACTTTCATGCAATAGTAAAAGATCATTTTTATAGTTCAAGGAAGTATTTACTAGTAACTTGAGACTATATGACCATAACAGAAAATAACATCTGTTATAAAGCCTGTTTTAGAAATTTGCGCTTACTTATTAAAAGTATAAATAATGATTTCCATAGAACATTTATTTAATTTCCTCAACATATTCATTTATGTAAATACATTCATTTATGCTGACCTAACCAATATAAAAAGAATATACTATTTAGATTTAGGAGAAGTTATTTTATTTAATTTTTAATGTGCATAACCTGTGATACAATTTTAGGAATCTATTTTACAAATACACACATCTGCTAAAAGATACATATACACAAATATTCACAACAAAACTATAATAGTGAAAAATAATCTAAATGTTCATGATCATATACATTCATACTACAAAATGTGAAGTAAATATTTAAAAATTAGATGTATATAAAACCTTTAAGAAGGACTATGGTAAAAGCCACTGAAAACTTAGAGGGGAAAAATGAGACAGTAA
The DNA here is from genome assembly GCF_963455315.2 of Globicephala melas. NCBI lineage: Eukaryota > Metazoa > Chordata > Mammalia > Artiodactyla > Delphinidae > Globicephala > Globicephala melas. Next base: position 23,878,647 of record NC_083334.1, on the reverse strand, counting down.
TTTTACTCTACGAGTCTTACTGAATAATCTACTCAAAGCAATTTTTGAGAGTGACCAAATGGACTTCCATGTCAAAAATTCATAGTAGATAACTCCATAGAGTGAAAAAAAATGCAAATTATCTTTTTAATGTATAAGAATCTCATTTAAAAAACATTTTTCAAAGAAGGAAAAATTGTGCACCAAAATGTGAATACTGTATAACATCCTAAACATGAAACATAATATATAGAAAGATAGCAGCAATACTTTATATAAGAGGAGAAAATTGCAGAAAAGACTGACATACTATAGCAAACTAACAACAATAACAACAACAACTGGGAACACATATTTGCACAGTACAAAGAACAGACACCTAAAACGCTAAATGCAAAAATACCAACAGTAATAATAACTGAGGAATGGGACTGGAAAAAAAATCTACGTACTCTTCAATTTACATGCATCTGTATTGTTCAAATTGATACAAACAATATGGATCACTTTTTACATTAAAAAAAGCAGAAAATACAAAAATCTGAACTTATAGAGCAGAAAAATCAAAGCAGTAAAAATTCCTATTGATTACAGCAGTGAAATGGCTGGTAAAAGGACTTCGCTCCTTGTCTTCTTTGAAGAAAGAATTCAGCAAAGAGACCAAGATTGTGAAGCAGATACAGCATTTATGAGAAGCAAAGTATATGCAGAAGAGCACATGGGCAAACTCGCACAGTTAGCTGCACCCAATAGGGGTGGCTTAGATCGCGTATATGGGGCAGTCTTCCAGGTTTTCCCTAGCCAATCATCTTGCTTGTGCCCATATTTGGCCTGACTCAGGTTCCTTCCTGGTCAGCTCGAAGGTTTCTGGGAGGTTGGCAGGACATATTATGGGGCTGGTGTCTCTTCCCTCCTTTGGCCCCTCCCCTAGAGTTGTGTTATCTGGAATTCCTTAGGGGACAACTGAGGACCTTCTCTACACATGTGATGGGCTGAGAAATCCCCTTGACCACAAGAATGAGGAAACTGTGGTCTCAGGGCCCAATGCTCCTCCTGGCATCTTATCTCAAAGTGACAGCAGAAGACTGGCTGCAGCTGCTCAGCCTGGGGCCCATCTATCGCCTACCTCAAATCCCGTCTGAGAGGTGTGGACCCCAAGGAATCTTTACTGGGAAGATGAAGGGGGATGGTCCTTCTGTAGCTTCTTCAGGCTGCCATTGGGCTCATGGACCCTACCTAACTGGTGCTGTGGAACTCTCACCCTGCCTTGTCAAGGGACCCCAGAAAGGCTTCTGCTGTTATCCCAGCAGGATCTCTTTCAGGGAGTGGCTGGAATCCCTGCATCACCATCATCTTGACATGGAATTGCTGCAAGCTGGAAGAAACAAACTTAACAAGCAGATTAAAAAGGCAGGGGCCAAAGATCAGTAAAAGGACTATTGCAACTAGAGGCCCAAACAGGGGTAAGAACAAGGTTACACTTGGTAACACTCCTCTGACTGCAGTCCAGATAGAGTCAGTGCTTGGGTATCCCTGTCCGAAGGAATGAAGCCATCTGGCATGGTCATGTATTTTCTTGATGTCCTCTTCTACTAGCTCAGTGGTGTTGATGTGGGTACATCATGTCTTACTAATAACTGCAAATACCCCTCTCTGTTCAGCCAGAACAAAGTCCAAAACCAGTCTGTTACCCATCACTACATCAGCTGAGGAACTAACAGACAACGAAAGTTTGGAAAGTGCATTCCCTGTGGACCTACTCAGAGCTGACAAGGTTATCCAAAAGTCTGCGGAGCACTGCTTCATGGTAAGCAAAGCCTTCCCAAGGGGACGCCAACCCAATAGCAGCTCCAGTCCCTGCCAAAATGAGGCCAATTGCCCTTTTGCCCCAGGGGTGGGTGATATTATGGAAGATAATACCTAGGTTCCTTTGATTACTCAGTTGGCCTAACATACACTGTCCCGTAAACAGAGCACTGTCCATACAAGGAAAGGCTACAGCTAATCCCGGGAAAGGGAAAGAGGGATTGGGGTTGTTCTGATGAGGCAATGGGTTTATGTCTAGACCACAAAGGAACAGATATCCAGAAGGGGCACATGCCTGACGCACTGTTGTAGAATTAAACCAATTCTCTAGAGAGCCTGCCCAAGAGGGGATCCCGTTACAGCTTGGGGAGGGAGGCCCACCATTATATGAGGGGGCATGAGGGGTGGGGACCCTTCCGTAGGCCTTGGGTTGGGGGGGCCTACATTACGCTCCAGACAATTGGTGTTTTTCCTGCCCAGTAAGTACATATCCCATCTGGGCTTTGTCCTTGTTTTTTAGTCTTTGATTGTATTTGTGGTGAGGACACCAATGGGTGAGATTTCCACCTGTATATTTGTCAGGGCAGGTGAGAACAATTAAATTGTGGAGTAACAGAAGCTTTGATCAGATTCTGAAGGTTCTCCACTGCAAGTTTTCATGCTGGTTGCATAGGGGCAGTGGCAGCAAGACAAGCTAGTCTTATTGCAATTTAAAATAAGTGTGTGGTTCTCATCAGATATATTGACGCGAGGGGTTAAGGTCTAAGCATGGAAGCTGCGCCAGGGACAGAATACGAACTTTAAGAGTAGGGTTAGAAGGACTCTCAGTAAGGTAAGGTCGTCACTGCTAGGTGTAAAGATTAGCTTGTTTTTAACCCATAGGCATCACTCTGAGGATGGAGATGACAGATCCAGCACTGGGGTAGATTTTATCCCTGAGCTATAATTCTTGAGAGATTTACTACTGCTTTGGATTCCCATTCCCCTGATGTGGATCCCCAAAAGAGGGAGAGAAAAGTTAGGGTGATTGATAACTTCATAATGGCATCAATCAGCGTTTTAATTTCGGAAGTAACCAGATAGCAAGTAGCAAAGAAACATCAAGAGAAATCATATAGTAAACGAAAGCCCACTAGCAATTATGGAGTCCCAGCCTACCATCACTTATCTTGTTTCTGTCACCCGGAGAGTCCCAAAGGAATCAATGTCAAAGCGAGAGTTTACTTTTCAATGCGGTTGTCATTGGCTCAGGGATCACCTCCTAGAAGGGGTATTTGAGGGTTTTGGGTAGGTTCACAGGGATAGCTGGGATATACATCTTCGGGTTCCTGTAACATATAAGTGGAGGCAGGTTTAATCCTGGACAGACGGACCCAACTCGTGACTCCCTGGAGTTTAACTGCTGTAGGGGTGCTCAGCAGGACTTGTTAAGGACCCTTCCACTTTGGGAGTAGCTGGGCGCCGGGGGACTCATTCTTTCAGGTCTTTAAAAGCACCCAGTCCCCAGATTTACAATGGAGTGACTGGGGCTGTTATCTGGGAGAGCTGGGTTCTGTTTCCATGTTCTTTTATGGCCATTTGGACCTGGCCCAGGTTTATAATGTATTTAAGATGGGCTTGGTTTCTGGGTCAGTTAGCATGTCCAGGGTGAGGAGTGGCCTTCCATGTGTCCTTTCAAAGGGACTCAACTTAATAGCTGTTTTAGGGGCTGCCCTGACCCTTAGGAGAGCTATTGGCAGCAGGCAGAGTTTCCTGACAGAGTTTGCCCACGGTTTTCTTTAGGGTATGACTGGCCTGCTCTGCCTTCCCTGAGGATGGAGGTCTCCAGGATGAATGCAGGTGGTATCTGATTCCTAAGGCCTGTGAGAGCTGTTGGGTAACCCTGGCTTTGAATGAGGATCCACTGTCACTTTGGAGGTGGCGGGGTAACCTGAACCTAGGAGTGATTTCTTTTATTGATAGAAGTGTTCTAGCCACTTTGGTTGCCTTTTCTGTCCTACTGGGGAAGGCCTCTGCCCATCCGGTGAAAGTGTCTTTAAATACTAATAAGTATTTGAAGCCTTGGAAAGAGGGCACCTGACTGAAACCCATTTGCCAGTCCTCTCCTGGGTAAGTTCCACGTCACTGGGCTGGGCTAACAAGAGGGGGAGGGGTGCGGCTTGAGGCTGCCTCCAGATTATGGGTGGTACAGAGGGCGCAGGCTCCAGTAACCCTTCTGATTGTCCCTGGGAGCCCTTTCCTGTAAAAATCTGGAAAACCACTGCAGACATGGAGTGGCTTTCTCTCTCATTCTCTCTCCCCCACATGGAGGAATCATGTGGCCCTTTAATAATTTTCCATTGGTCAGAAAGAGGTACGAGCAATTTTTGATCTATGTGCCACCAGCCATCTATTCCCTTAGTTCCCCCTTGGTCTCGTGACCAGGTCTCTTCGGAAGTTGAGTATCTGGGTACAATGTTAGAAGGGGCAAGGGATGGGATCAATGCCATTTCTGTTGTGGGTATCAGGGCTGCTTTCTTGGCTTCCCGATCTGCCCTGTTGTTCCCTTGGGTAATTTGAGAAATTCCATTTTCGTGTCCGCGGCAGTAAATGACTGCTACTTGTCTGGGTTTTTGAACCCCTTCTATGAGATATGTAGGCTCTCAATCCCATATTTTATAGGGGAATTTTTGGCCTTCAAAAGTCCTCTTTTGGGCTTCCCTGGTGGCGCAGTGGTTGGGAGTCCGCCTGACGATGCAGGGGACGCGGGTTCGTGCCCCAGTCTGGGAGGATCCCATGTGCCAAGAAGAGGCTAGGCCCGTGAGCCATGGCCGCTGAGCCTGCGCGTCTGGAGCCTGTGCTCCGCAATGGGAGAGGCCACAGCAGTGAGAGGCCGGCGTACCAAAAAAAAAAAAAAAAAAGTCCTCTTTCCTTCCAGATAGCTATGTGGGCATGCAGAACAGGGAAGGCATATTTTGAGTCTGTGTATATATTTACAATTTTTCCTTCCCCTAGGGTTAAGGCTCGGGTTAGAGCTATCAGTCCAGCCTTCTGTGCTGAAGTGTTGGGTGGCAAAGGTTTCACTTCTGTGACACTGTGAGCGCTCATGATAGCATACCCTGCCCTCCTGACCCCGTCCTTAATAAAGCTACTGCCGTCAGTAAACCATTCTTCCTCAGGGTTTTCTATGGCTTGATCTGTTAGATTAGGCCTAGATGCATAGACCTGGTCAGGGGTTTCGAGGCAGGAATATATTAGCTCTGGGCTGTCAGCAGGCATCCGTGGAGCTGGGTTGAGGGTGCAGCAAGTTTTGAGGGTTACCTCTGGGGAGTCGAGGAACAAAGCCTGGTACTTAGTAAAGCGGCCTCCAGTTAGCCAGTGGTGGCCTTTGATCTCCAGGATCCCTTGTACTTGATGGGAGGTCCGGACTTCCAGTGGCTGTCCAAAGGTAAGCTTGTTAGCTTCTTCCTATAGAGCAGAGGCAGCTACTACCCGAAGGCAGCCAGGCCAACTTCTAGTTGTTGAAAAAATGGCCTATAAGCTGAGGAACTTCTCCAACTTCTGTTATTAGGACCCCCAGGGCTGAACCCTGCTTTTCAGCCACATTCAAGATGAATGGCTTTTTTCAACTGGGAAGACCCAGAGCAGGAGCTTTCGTGAGGGCCTGTTTGATACTATTAAAAGTTTTTTCCTGTTCCCCAGTCCAATGTAATGGTTCTGTATCTGGGCCTTTAGTAGCTTCACACAGGGGCTTAGCCATTAGCCCAAATCCTGGGATCCAGACTCTGTAAAATCCTGCCATGCCTAAAAAGGTACAGAGATGTTTTTTTTGTCTTTGGAGCACTTAGGCCTAATATAGCTCGTTTTCTGTCTGGAGATAGTTGTCTACTTCCAAGGTTTATAATGTATCCCAGGTATTTAACTCCTTGCTTTGAGATGTGTGCCTTTTTCTGGGGACCTTGTAACCCCGGGTCCCAGGGAAATTAAGGACTTCAATTGTGTTCTGATCTGAGGCCTCCGTGGAGGGGCTGCATGTTAATATACCAACATCTACATACTGTAGAACAGCCCCTTCTTTTAGGTGTTATCTCCCTTAGTTCCTTTCCTAGGGCCTGGGCGAACAAGTGTGGGCGGTCCCGAAGCCCCTGAGGCAGTACTGTCCAGGTGTGTTGCATCTGGCCCAAGTGGGAGTTAGTCCACTAGAAGGCAAACAGATATTGTGATGAGGGATGAACTAGGATGCAAAAGAAGGCATCCTTGAGGTTGAGCACAGTAAACCATTTAGCATCCTCAGGGACCTGGACTAATACGTGACAAGGATTGGCCATAAGGGGTTGTACACGAACCACAGCATCATTTACTGCTCTGAGGTCATGCACTATCCTATGTTCTCCATTTGGCTTAACAACTGGCAGAATAGGGGTGTTACATGGAGACTGGCAGGGTACCAAGAGGCCATGTTTTAAGAAGTTATCTATGAGGACTTGTAACCCTTTTTTTGCTTCCAATCTTATGGGGTACTGTCTCTTGTTAGGGTAAGTGGCTTCTGGCTTAAAGCTAATTTTTACAGATTGGGTGTTTCTGGCCCTCCCAGGGACTCCTTTGTCCCAAACTGGTTCACTGGTTGGAGAATATGGCTGGGAACAGGCCCTTGCTCTTCTTGTTGATCTGCCTTAGTCAGGGTCAAGATAAGGGGCTGCTTGGGGCCTCCTAACCGTCATATGGCCCCAAGGGAGCCCAGAAGGTCTCTCTCCAGTAGTGGCATAGGACACTTAGGGACAACCAAAAAGGCATGTGAGATCAAGCACTGTTCAAATTGCCAAGTGAGAGCCCTAGTGAAGTAACGGGTGCGAGGCTTTCCGTCGACACCACTCACTGTGCAGCTTTTAGAGGAAAGGGGTCCAGCGTGAGAATCAGGCCAGAGTATGTGGCTCTGACATCGATTTAAAAATTGATCTTCTTACCTGCCACATCAAGAACGACCCAGGGCTCCTTGATGGAGACAGACATCTCATGGGGGAGAGCTGCTAGAATCCCAGGGCCACCTCAGTTGCCCAGCACGGCCATCTCAGGAGTGGGGGACCCTCTTCCCTGTCAGTACCAAAGGCAGTCCCATCTCCAATGACCAGTCTGCTTGCCGACTGGGCATGGCCTGGGGGGCTCCTCTGGCATTCACGGGCCCAGGGGCCGGTTGACTTGCATTTGAAGCATTCCCCCTTGTTGGTCTTACCTCCAGACTGATGGTTGAACCTTCTTGGCCCCTTTGGGTTGCCCTGAAGTTGCAAGGTAATTTCAGCTTCAGCGGTGTGTCTGACAGCAAGGGCTATCAGTTTACCTTGCTTGAGCCTTGGCCTGCCTCAACTCACGCCAAGTTCTTTCCTCCTCCTCAGTTTGATCTCGATTATTAAATACCCCAAAGGCTACCTCTAGGAGTTTGGGCATAAGGGTTTGTGGGCCTAATTGTAACTTTTGGAGTTTTCACCTAATATCAGGGGCAGACTGTGTGATAAAATGTTGTCCTAGCAGGGACTGACCCTCGGGAATGGAGGGGTCTATGTTAGTAAATTTTCTAAAACCCTCCACAAGCCGTCCCTGAAAGAAGGCTGGGTTTTCTTCTTTCTCTTGGTTCACTTCCATGACCTTATCACAGTTGACTGGTTTTCTAATGCATTTTCTCATTCCTTCTAACAGGCATTGAACCACGTGGTTCCTGGCCCTCGTTCCCGCCAGGGACTTATAATCCCAAGGGGGATCCTGATTTGGGACTGCATCCCCACCCATATCATAAATGTTGGGTTGGTCCCTGGAGAGCTGGTCAGCATGCCCCTGGGCTGCTGTCCAAATCCTTTGCTTCTTTCTCCTCATGGGTACAGCAGGTAGATAGTACTATTTGGACATCCTTCCAGGTTAAATCAAAGACCAGGGTTAGGGCCTGAAATCCTTCAATAAATCTACTAGGGTCTTCAGAAAATTGGTCCAGGCTTTGTTTGCACTGGGCTAAATCGGTTAGGAAGAAGGGCACGTGTACTCTGATTGTGCCTTCGCCGTTTGCCACTTGCCCAAGAGGGCATATTCTCCCTGATCCTCGGTGATAGGAAGTCCCACTACGGGTTACCCCTGTGGGACTAGCTTTTTCATCCTGGGGTACCAGTGTATATAGAGGGTATGCATAGGAAGGCGAGGTTTGGGATTGGCCAGGGGGATCCCGAGAAGCAGGGGTACTTGTAGGAGTCGGAGAGGCTCGGTTTCTCTCCTGAGAGTTTGGGGGAGTTAAATGAGGACCGTCTAGAATGTCAAGAGAATTCTCTGATTCTCCAGGCCTCTGATTACCAGAGCCGCATAGAGCAGGATTCTGGTAAAGGGACATGAAGGCCTGGACATAGGGAAACTCAGTCCATTTTCCCAACCTACGGCAATAAAGATGCAGTTGCAAGATGGTTTTATAATTTAGAGACCCATTTTGGGGCCACGTTTCTCCATCCCCCAACATATAAAGGCCAGTCAGTCTTATAGTAAAACTTAAGCTTTTTTTTTCTTAGCCCGTCTAATTTTAAAAGCTTCCAGTTCTTAAGGACACATCCCAGAGGTGTTTCTTCTGGCTTAGAAGGGGATCCTCCCATGTTGAGCAACCTGCAACCAAGGACGAAGAGGCTCACCTAGGAATGGAATCCAGTGTCCTGGAAACATTTACCAGGAGGCTTTAATTTGGAAGGTGTTCCGAGTGTCCCCTAGATCCCCATCGACCCTGAATCAGACGTCTCTGGTTGAACTTAGTTCCTTGCGCAGAGAAAAATGTTGCAGTTGCCAGGGATTCCTTGGGGAGGATATTTTGATTATATAGTCATTGTCCTATGACTATATAAGAGATTATTTTTCTTACACTGGGGTGTATCCACCGGGAACAGGAGTCTAAAAGATTCAGAACACGGCTGCATGGACTCAAACAGCCCAAAAGGCTGGTGTGGAAGAGCACATGGGCAAACTCCCAGAGTGAGCTGCACCCAATAGGGGTGGCTTAAGTCATTTGCATGGGGGCAGTCTTCCAGGTTGTCTCTGGCCAATCATCTTGCTTTTGCCCATATCTGTCCTGACTCAGGGTCCTTCTTGGGGCATCACACGCATCTCTCAGTCTAGATGGATTCCAGTGCAAAGGTTTCTGGGAGGTTGGCAGGACATATCATGGGCTGGCCTCTCCTCCCTCCTTTGGCCCCTCCCCTAGAGTTATGTCGTCCCGAATTCCTTAGGGGATGACTGAGGACTTTCTCTGCACATGTGTCAGGCTGAGAAATCCCCTTGACCACAGAATGAGGAAATTGTGGTCTCAGGGCCCAATGCTCCTCCTGCCATCTTATCTCAAAGTGTCAGCAGGAGACTGGCTGCAGCTGCTCAGCCTGGAGCCCATCTATCTCCTACCTCACTATTACAGAAGGATTCATTACTTTGCCAAGAGGTTTACTAAAGACAGTTATTTCCTCATAACAATTTCCTGAGGGGGAAAAAAAAATCTATCATCATTTAACCATTAAATTAGATAGGTGAGAGGGGCTGACCTAATTTAAATGCACCATGCATATAGAAAACAAATAGGATCAGAGTTTAAGGAACATGTTAGCTCAGTGAAGAGAAAAAATGTGAATACTGATAAACAAATGGCAGAATTAAATGAAAGGAAGAAAATGAAAACAAAAGGTAATACTTTGAAGTCTTAATTTACCCTCCATCTCAGTGCTCAGTAAGAGGTAAATTTCTATTTGCCCAAGGTCTGCAGAGAGCATTCTGACTCTGAATGATTCCCTGCTACCACAACTCTTCTTGGAGGATTGAAAATGGGTACAAAATCTTTCCAGATTTGCTTTTAGAAAAACCACTGTCACATTCAATATCAAAATCTTTGGATGGTCTTGGATGTTAGCCTAAGGGGTCTGGCCTTTAGTCCACAGGAAAGGAACACCATGACCCAGGGATGTGCTTTCAGATGATAAATCTGAAAATCAGGGAGTCCTGAGGAACAAGGATGTCTGTTAGGAGAGTATAACAGTCTGAGCTAAAAAGTAATAAAAACCTCAGTTAGCAGAATTAACATGAAAGATAGTGAGAAGAAATTATTTACATAAGATATCATAAGAAGACAATATAATCACAATGTCAGGAAAAAAAAAAAAAAGGAGAGGGTTAGGGGGAAACGCCATAGAGATTGAGAATACTATGGACTGAAAAGGACCAAACATTAGGTAAGTAAATAAGGATCTGACTGTGGATACTCTAACCTAAAATAAACAGCCTTCTTCAAGAGGAAGTTTTACCTTTAGGACAGAAAGAAAGTGAAGTATGATGTGTATTCACTTTGGAGAGATCCCTAGAGCAGGCAGAACACCCAGAGTATATTCATTACATTCTTGCTTTAATCTGAATACAGGACAGCCAAGCCAAGAGTGAACTCTACATTTAACTTCATCCTAAAGGACCCCAGGAGTTACCATAGGGTTTCCTTACCTAGGGTCAATCTTCTTTTTACCCCTTTCTGAAAAGAAAAACACTAATGATATTCTTTAAACCCTATTTTCCTACATTTGTTTTCTGTTTATATTGGTAGGACAAACATTATTTCCATCTACTCTGACTTAAAAACACATTTCATAACACGAAAGTTATAAGCTTTTCACTGAGAAAACAAATCAGAAAATAAGGCTCAGGGAAGCTTTCTTAGCATACATATAAAATGCCTCCAAGCAAAATAAATAGGAGGAGGAGCTAGTGACAGTTTCTTCATCAGTGAAATGAAAATAATATGTAGCTTACTGAGCAGTTATAAGGATCAAACTAGATCACTTATATGAAGCACCTACGATAGTCCTTGGCACATGCTATGGGCTCAAAAAGTATTTATTATTAAGATGACTTTTTAAATTCCTTAATACTCAAGTTAGTCATATAACTAGTGAACTAGACAGAATTCAGATAAAAGACTCATTTGTTTTTGTTGTTTGTCAATTATTAAGTGTATGTCCCCTTCAAGTAACAGTATGGAGTATAAAAATATTAGAAGAATTAGTTTCTACCTTCCTCAGTCACTGATTATATAACATCACACTTGACTTGAACCAAAGCTAAGCAGAATTTGAAATATGTTAAATATACATTAGAAGGAAATAACTATAAAAAATAAAAAACATTTTTTACAAAGAAGAAAATAGTTACTAAAATATATCAACCATGAAATTCTCACCTTGTCTTCTGGACAAGAAATTGCTTCAGATCCTGAAGGATGTTTCCTGTTTTTCGTCCAACTTCTAAATACAAGTTTGGTCGATCAAAACCAGTACAGGTAACGTGAGGATCCGTCAGTTTTAAGCAACGTACAATGTCTTCTCGGATTGAAGAACTTGCAGTAGCAGTCAGTGCAACAATTGGAACCTGAAATAAGTAAAAGTGATTTTTAACCAAGGGAAGAGCTCAATAATTCCCAACATCTACTGCCTCTTAGAAAGAGACTGGAAGACAATTACAGGAGGAACAGAGGAACAGGGTTAAAAATGCAACTCTAAAATTATTCTCTTTCAAAGAAGAGAAGAACACTTCTTTCATACTTGTTTCTCAGCCTTCTGAGAAATCATTCAAATAAAACACTAAATTCATAAGATTTCTAAATGCAATCTACCTTATTAAATTAAGTCCATTGATTAACTATCTACCTCTCCATTTATTATTTTTACATTTATATTAGTGCTGGTACAAATGAGGGGTATGTTATGTCTTATTTTTCATTAATCTATCATTCACAAGTTATAAACCCTTCATTCACTGAAAATCTACCTATACAAAGCCCAAGTCTTTTTTGTCTCCTATATTAAATATATTGGTCGATGGCTTTTCAGATCCATTGTAAAAGAAAAGGTCTCAGTGATCTGGATAACCTCTCACCAGTTTTAGTGGGTTAACCATGGCATAATATGTAAAAGAAAAAAGGAGAGAATGAAACATCTATTATTAACTGATTCCTTGAGCAACCGAGTCATGTTCTATTTTCAATCTAGCGAAGACTTCTTGACTGCCTTAGCAGCCAAAGCAGGAGGCACAGCAGGTACCAGGAAAAACATGAGTGTGTGATCTTTCAGAAATTCTAAAGTGGGGTAACAACACACCTCCCATGAAACTAGATTTAATATTTCTGTCACTATTATCATAGGGAGTTCTAATCAACTATGCTATTATTTCATAATCAGAAAAATTGTTCCTATATCATTAGCTGCTCGATTTCCAAGATTACAACTTTCTTAATACTCTTTTTAGCTTATTACAAATGCAGTAAATAATATCCTCATAACATAGCTCTTCAGGTACATCTACCTCACAAATCAGTTTAAGCAATTATCGTACATACATGAAAATTTAAGTGCAATTTGTAAAAAAGCAATTACAGAATTTGAAAAACAAGATACAATTTATTAAAAACTATTTTTACAATCAATATAGCTTTGCTGAATTAAAAATTATCTCAAAGCTCATGTAAAAAAAAATCAATTAAGTTTGGGAGTAATTTTTAAATGGGAAAAAATTATATCAAAATCAATGTGACCAGGTAATTGGCATTTTTGTATTCTCTATCCTTAAATTCTGTGAAATTATTTTAAAAATACCCCAAATTAACTTAATTGATTTTTGGCTTACAATCAGACTGTTCTCTGAATTTAGAGAGTGTCTGCCTAACAACTTATATATGAATATGCCAATTTATAAAGAAGTTAGTTTCTCTAATCGAGGCTTAATATATATGTATATAGCTGCTTTATGTCTTTATAGCAAATATAAATATCTATAGCAAATATATGGCTGATAATAAGGAAAGTTTAAACACTGAAGTTCTTAGGACATGCATATTCTCACCCTCATAACAACAAAGACTTCCATCAATGTAAGTGCGTTACTCAAAGAATTTACAAATGCACTAAAAAATGCTTGTTGTTTAACTGCATATACACATAAAGAAAGAAGTTTTCAGGATAGAGACTATAAGAAAAGAGGGCCTGGTTTGTTTCTAAGCAATATAATGTATGAGTGGATGAGCAATGCTTTCGTGAAAAGAAGGAAATAAGCACAAACCATAACACAGTTTGAACTAGTAGAAAAAAGCAGCACAGTGGTGTAAAAATCTCGTTTAGAATCAATTGTCTGAGTTCAAAGCCTGTCTTTGCCATTAACTAGATGTGAGATTTTGAGCTGTTTATTTTTTTTACACATATATATTTTTTTGGCCACACCGCACGGCTTGCAGGATCTTAGTTCCCTGACCAGGAATCGAACCCGTGCCCCCTTCGGTGGAAGCGCAGAGTCCTAACCAGTGGACTGACAGGGAAGTCCCTTGAGCTGTTTATTTCACTCTCTGAACTTTGGTATCCTCATCTATAAGATGGCTGTAATAACAGCAGCAACCTCATAAAGTCACTGTGAAGACCAAATGGGATAAAAGGTCTAGTGCGCTGAACACAAAGGTCTAGTGTCTAGTAAGCACTCAAGATGTGTCAGCTATCACTGATATTACTGCAACAACTGAAAAGAATTCTACAAAAGAACTGCAGAGACATGGCCACTACTCCCAGACTTGCCACTGACTTTGGAAAGGGCTAACTTCTCTTGGCCTCAGTTTTTTCATCAAAATATGAGATGGAGAGGGCTACAGGATGTTAACCTCTCTTCTAACTTAAAAATTCTCACTTTGCCACTAGAAACTCCTTATTCTAGTGACCTACTAACAGGAAAAATCAATATAAATTCCCTCCTTTGCCAACGTTCTAGAAAGTCACAGTTAAGAATGTTGCTTCCACAACTTAGAAAAATAGAATAAAGTAATGGAATGTACTAAACTTAATGGAACAATATTTACTTTCACTTCAGAAATGAACAGAATATTCTCCCTTAGAATCTTTGGTGCTTAAAAGTTATAAACTACAGGGCTTCCCTGGTGGCACAGTGGTTGAGAGTCCGTCTGCCGATGCGGGGGATGCGGGTTTGTGCCCCGGTCCAGGAGAATCCCACGTGCCGCGGAGCGGCTGGGCCCATGAGCCATGGCCGTTGGGCCTGCGCGTCCAGAGCCTGTGCTCCACAGCGGGAGAGGCCACAGCGGTGAGAGGCCCGCGTACCGCAAAAAAAAAAAGTTATAAACTACAGTGAAGTGTAAAAATAACACACAGGCTGGTTAGGAGAAAGGTGTCCATACAGCCTGGTTTGCTGGGATACTCTCAGTTTATCCTGTCATCACAGCATAGTTATTAATAGCTTGCACCTTTTAATTTTCAAAAGCAAACTGGTGTGGGTGATAAATTACCCTGTCACTCAGTTATATCAAGTTCTTAACTCATGAAACTTGTTCTTTCAGTTGGCAAATCTTGGTTTCTTTGGTAATAAGTACCAAGTTTTGTTAAAACAAGCAACAAAATGTAAATTAATCTTGTGACTATAAATTTAGGAATGCCTTAGACATATACTTCAATGGTGTCACATCTACGAATTCCAAGAACTATATCTGCTTCTAATATAGTTAGAAGTTAATCTATGTACTCTAATCTATGTATAGTTAATCTATGTACTCTATAATATCATGCTTCATTCATTCATTCACTAACTCCAGATAGTTCCTGAGTGTCTACTATGTGCTGATCTTTGTGAAAGGGCTGGGGAGAAACTAATGGGAAGATCCAACATGACTCACGTTTCTCACAGTTCCTCTTATTTGAATTTCAGAATTTTGAGGCTGATGTAAAGCTTTCTACCTGGCTGCTCTTTCTTGGGACTCATTTTGTCAGATTTTCTCCAAATGGGAATCTTTATGCACAATGAGTTAATGATTTTTTGCTATTTTTGAACTTCCTGAAATAATATGGTGTGAAGCACTGTGGGTTTATGCCAGTTGTCCCAGGGTGATTGTGATTAGAAGAAAAAAAGCACAGAGAACAGTGAGGAAAATGAGAGTCCTACAACCACCAGGTGGCATTTCTCATCACTTAGCTAATAAAGAGAATTCATGAAAACACTAGGGGAAAAAGGTTTTCTCAGCCGTTGCTTGACGAACAACCTGTGCTACAGTGAATCATCCCAAGAAATGAAAAGAATCGAATGGAGTCCACAGCCTGACATAATAAAAGACTTAATTCAACACTGAAAAGTGTTTCAGAACTGCATAAAACATTTAAAACTCCTCTAACACAATCCTTCTAGAATCAAACGCCCAGGAAAGGATTCAAGAAAGCAATCTTCCTAGTTTCTAAAAGCTTACTTTAAACCGTTCTAAATTAATAGAAAGCAGTCCTCAAGGAACCTGAGCCTAGTGACTTTCGCCATGCAAATATCTTCTTTCTCTGTACAGGTACTATTAATCTTTCTATATTATTCATACTGCTCCATACACCATTTATTGTTTGGTACTATTGCTTCTACTTTTATAGGTAAATATGAATCTAAACTCCTTTACTGGACTATGTGCTACTTTAGGGCAGAAACTATTTTAAACTTCTTTTGAGTCATTTGCTTTAGAAACCAGCATAGTGTCCTACTGTGGAGCACTGCCCGGCCCTACCACTCACTGCCTGTGTGGGAAAGTTACTTCTCACATTCTCAGCTTTCTCATCGAAATTCATTTATTCATTTACCCCATTACTTATGGAACCCTCACTATGTGCCAGGTACTGTTGTAGATTTTATAAACCAAATCAGCAAAGAATATTCTAGTGGGGACCCACAGGCAATAGACAAAGTGTATTCTTAATACGTTAAGTTAAACAGAGATAAGTGCTATTTTAAAAACAGGAAAGGAATATGAGGAAAGCTGAGAGCTGGGGGAGAGAGGTTAATTTGAAATTTTGAATATGGTGGCCCAGGAGGCCTAAAAAAAAAGCTAATATTTCAGCAGACTTGAGAAAAGTGAGGGATACACCATGTGAACTACCCAGGGGAAAATTATTCAGGGAGAGCGAAGAGTGGGAACAAAGCCCTAAAGTAGGAGCACGGTTGGCACCTTTGAAGAATATCAATGAAAACAAACAGTACAGCTAGAAGCCAGTGAATGAGGAGACAAGTAGCAGAGGATGAGGTCAAAGAGAAAATAAAGGCCAGATCATTTAAGGTATGTAGTGTCTGTCTTTATTTAGAGTGAAATGGTCTGCAACCGGAGGGTTCTGAGCAGGAGACATGATCTGTCTGACTTAACATTTTTGAAATATCACTCTGGATGCTGTATTGAAATAGACTAAGGAGGGTAAGAGTGAAAACAGACCAACCAGGAGACTGCTGTAATAGCCAGGTGAAAGGAGACGGTGGCTTGTACCAGGGTGGTAGCAGAGATCAAGAGAGAAGTGATCAGATTCTGTACATATTCTGAAGACCTCATGAGATTTCTTTACTGTTTAAATGTGGGGTAGACTGTAAGAGAAAAAGAAGGGTGGAAGAAAATTCCAAAAATCTTGGCCTGAGCACCAGAAGGATGCAGCTGCTACTAAATGAGATGGGGGAGATTGAGGGAAGAGCTGTTCTGGGGTGGAGAGAATATCAGGAAGTTAAGAATAGGTTACGTTCCAGATGCCTGTCAGGCATCGAAGTAGAGAGACATTGAATAGGCAGCTAACGTTTATGTAAGTGTGTGTGTGTGTGTGTGTGTGTGTGTGTGTATACATATATTAATCCATAAAACGATTAAAATAAAAAATAGTAATAATAACAGCAAATGCTAAAAAGGAGGGAGAGAAACTGAACCACTCATACATTGCTGGTATCAATTCAGGGTGAGGATATAAATTTGGGAGTTGTCAGCATATAGATTTTAGTTAAAACCATATGTTGGTTGAAATGACCAAGGAAGTAAGTACAGAGAGGAAAGAGAACAGGTCCAAAGACTAAGGTTTTAGGCATGCCAATGTTAAAAGGGCAGGGAGATGAAAAGAAATAAGCAGAGGAAACTGAGAAAGAAGAGATAATAAGGAAGGAAGAGAACCAGGGAGTGTGCTATCCTACTGGTATGAGAAGAACTGTTTCAAGAGGAAGGTAATGAAACTAGTGGGCAGTGGGGAGGGGCGACACAGGGGTAGGGGAGTGGGAGGTACAGACTACTGGGTGTTAAGACAGGCTCAAGGATGTATTGTACAACACAGGGAATAGAGCCAATATTTTGTAATAACTGTAAATAGAATGTAACCTTTAAAAATTATATTAAAAAAATTTTTTTAAAAGAAGAAAGTAATGAAGATATTTATGTTGCTGGATTGTTATGAGGGTTAACCAAGATAAAAACACTGACCCGGCTTCCCTGGTGGCGCAGTGGTTAAGAGTCCGCCTGCCGATGCAGGGGACATGGGTTCGTGCCCCGGTCCAGGAAGATTCCACATACCGTGGAGTGGCTGGGCCCATGAGCCATGGCCGCTGAGCCAGCGCGTCCGGAGCCTGTGCTCCGCAACGGGAGAGGCCACAACAGTGAGAGGCCCGCGTACCGCAAAAAAAAACAAAACAAAACACTGACCCAAGGCCAGTCCCATAGTTGGAGCTCAATTCACATTACTTTGATTCTCTTCCAATATATCCTTGCTAAGTGTTACATTCAAGTTTTTTGTTCTTTTGTTTTGTTTTATTGTAATATCTGCTCCAATCAAATCTTTATGAGAAGAGCTAAGAAAAAAGAAACTATATTTAAGATAGCTCTCAATAAGCACGCTTAATAAGAAATGAGGTTGAACTAGATAATCTATCAAAAGAATAACAAATAATTTCTAACACTTTTTTTTTTTGGTTTACTCACATAAGCCAGTTCCAATAGGTGACGAACCATACAATTCAATTTATTTAACATTGTTGAAATAACAAAATTATACAAATGGAGACCAGATTAGTGGTCACCAGGGGTTAGGGTTAGGGGTGATGGGAATGGTGGGTATGCCTGTAAAAGGACAGCTCCAGGGAGCCTATGGTAATGGAATAGTTCTGTATCTTTATTGCAATGGAAGTTATACAAACATACATATGAGATAAAACTGTATAGGAAAATATACATACATACCCATACACACTTATAAAACTAGTGAACTAAGAATAAACTGTAGCAATGTCATATACCTACTTGATACTATACTACAGTTATTCAAGATGTTACCACTGGGGAAACAGTACATAGGACATCCCTGTACATTTTTTTTTACAATTGCCTGTGAATCCATAATTTTTAAAAATAAAAAATAAAATGGTTGCCAATATTTTAAGTTTTTAAGCTCTTCGTATAAAATATGCCATTCATATAGAACACTCATGTAAAACTTTCCTGTTCTTTATAATTAGGAAACAAAGTGTGAGAACCAGAAAAAGTTTGCCAAGTCCTGCTCTATAGTATTCCTCAATAAATTACATGCCAAGCTTAGAAGGAAGTCAAGGTTAGAATTTTTTAAAAAAATCTTTCCCCTGCTTACATCATCCATTTGCCCTTTCACAGAGGAATCTTCAGCTTTTTGGCCATTCCCCAATCCTGGACTCTCCCTTGGTAAGAAAGTCATTTCAAGACATTGCACTTGGCAAAGCTTACCGATGGGAGTACTTCCTTTATGGAGCCCAAAGTTCTGAATGAACTTCTAAAATCATGTCCCCACTCAGAAATACAGTGAGCCTCATCCACAGCAATAAGTGTGATACCTGTAAAAAAAGAGAAATATGTAAATGGAGAAAATAAAGGTCAAAAAAAGTAATAAACGCATCTAAATCGTTACCACCATCTTCATTAGAATATATAAATATTACAGAAAGTAGTATAAATAATTCAAATCAAAGTATTTGGTTCATATAAAAATATAAGCTTAAATAACATCAGATAACACCAAAAATCATTATTGAAAATAGGCAAAGGGAGATATATGGATAAAAGGCATATGGATAAAAGAGAGAAATATATATTTTTCAAACAACGTATTTATTGAATTTTAACTTTCATCATTATCTCTCAGAGAAATTACTTACTATTACTTTGTCCTCAAAGCTATCACTCATTTGCAACGATAATGCCCTAAAAAAAAGAGCTGTTCTCTTTCTCTTTGGTAATACTTTCAATTTTATCTCATGGATTAGCTATCAAAAGAGATAGAGGCTTCCCTGGTGGCTCAGTAGTTAAGAAGCCTCCTGACAATACAGAGGACACGGGTTCGAGCCCTGGTCTGGGAAGATCCCATCTTCCGTGGAGCAACTAAGCCTGTACACCACAACTACTGAGCCTGCACTCTAGAGCCTGTGAGCCACAACTACAACTACTGAGCCCGTGTGCCACAACTACTGAAGCCCGCGCACCTAGAGCCCGTGCTCTGCAACAAGAAGCCACTGCAATGAGAAGCCCGCGAACCGCAACAAAGAGTAGCCCCCGCTCACCACAACTAGAGAAAGCCCGTGCGCAGCAACGAAGACCCAACGCAGCCAAAAATAAATAAATACAGTAAAAACAACCAAAAAAAGAGAGATAGAAAGACTCAGCGTATTTCATACTAAGATTAAATGCATCACTGTCCGTGACTGATCACATATTACACTGCAGAGTTCCTCTGTAATGCCAGTTCTGGAAGACGGATGACATCCACGTTTTCTAATATAAAATGGTAAGGGAAGAACTAAATCTCATTATGTACAAAGTAGGTAAGAAGGAATGTACTTTGTTCTCTTCCCCTAGCAACGCCTCTACTCTGCCCTCACACCACACACCCACACTGAAACAGAATCAACAGTGTGTAGTAATGCATTTCAGAAAAGGGCTTTATTTTATAATCATTCACTAAAACGTCTTCAGATATTTCAAAGTAGTGACAGCAGTGCTTTTGCCCTCGATCACCAAATTAATACTTAAGACAAAAATAATATTTCCCTTCAATGGGGATGATCACTACTTGATGCTTATCTGAGAATTTATAATGTTCTGCCACTAGTGAGATGATTAAAAACATGTGCTCTAGAGTCAGACTACCTAGATGCATAACCTGGCTTACTATTTATATTACCTTAAGCATGTTACTTAAGCTTTCAAGTGTCAGTTTCCCACAAGCATAAGGTAGGTAATAAAAGTACCTAACATTTTTTAGTTATTCTGAAGATTAAATTAGATCATTCATGTAAAATGCTAAGATAGGGGCTGGCATAAAAGACAGCTCAATAAAAAAAAATAAGCTATTATTATTATAGTTATTAAATTCCCACTATGTTCCAAACACTCTTCTAGGTATAAAATGATTAGTAAAATGCAATCCATGATTTTGAGAAGCTCATAATTCTAAAAGAGGAGGCAGACAGACAAGCAAATAATTACAATTCATTGAGATTACCAAGTACAATGAGTTGGAGAAGAAAAAGAAATAAAGAAAGAAAAAAAAGAAACCTACTAAATATGAACAAATACAGGTTGATCACATCAAATTTCTATTTCCTGAGTGGCTGGGACAAATTCAATGTTACCACTATACTTATTTGGGTTTAGAAACTACATGACCCAGATTTTAAATTAAATAAATTAAAACTAAGATGACAGCTCCTCCTTTATTTTAAAACCTTCCTTATAATTATAGGTTTGACTAGCTAATTTAAGAAGAATTTTTATTTATTTATCTATTTTTATTATTTTATGTATTTATTTATTTTTGGCTGCATTGGGTCTTCATTGCTGCATGTGGGCTTTCTCTAGTTGCAGCGAGCGGGGGCTACTCTTAGTTGTGGTACGCCGGCTTCTCATTGCGGTGGCTTCTCCTGTTGTGGAGCACGGGCTGTAGGCATGCGGGCTTCAGTAGTTGTGGCACATGCACTCAGAGTTGTGGCTCGCGGGCTCTAGAGTGCAGGCTCAGTAGTCGTGGCACATGGGCTTAGTTGCTCTGTGGCATGTGGAATCTTCCCGGACCAGGACTTGAACTTGTGTCCCCTGCATTGGCAGGCGGATTCTTAACCACTGCGCAACCAGGGAAGTCCAACTAACTAGCTTTTAATCGAGTTAAACTTTGCCATTCACAAGCAGCTGAGGCAAGCTTCTGCCAACTTCCACATTAAACGTGCAAGTCCAAGTGTCTGCCCAGGTCCAGGACATATTTCATTTTGGCACACCTGTCATTCAAGCCTACTTCCAAAGTTACAAGACAATTACAGGTGTGTTTGCTTTTAAGGTGTCTCTGTGTAAAATTCTGTTTGCTGCTTCTGTTATAAACCCATATTACTTAAATAATAACACATCATAAAAATCATAAATCTGAATAGCTAAATGTCAAACTACTGTACACATAAAATTCTGAGTATATTCCCTGCTGCAAGCGTTTTACAAATTCCTGCAAATAAAAGTTAAATAAAAGTATTTCAGAAAGAATTTATTCTATTTTGTTCAACATTGACAGTCAACCAAAAAGAGCATTTTCATCCATTTTATGCAGAGTACGCAGCTCTAATAACTGCAGTGTTCATAATTTAATCCTTTAGAAAAAAATTAAAATAGAGAAATAGAACTACCTGTCAAAAGGATCTAAGTAAATACTGGATTAACTCCACCACAGAAACAAAACAAATACTAAAATGGAGCAAAACATATTCAGACCACTATGGACATAGACCCTAACTTTTGCAGTAAAACCATGGAATTTATATATCTAGGGTTGTTGGGTTTAATCTAAAGTGAAATATTCATAAGAACTTCATACAACCTAATAGGACACACATCAAACTTGTTTTCCATTTAAGGCAAAAATATAACATGGCAACAGGGGAGTTTAACAGCTGATGGATGCAATTTTTGATAATATATTTAATCAAATGCTAATTTCTGCCCTCATTCTTTTGTTGATATTTAACACATATTAAAAGGTATTTGTTTTCACTATATTGTTAGAACAACTGTTAAATGCTTTCCTAGAGTTATATGCAAGTAACCATTAAATGAGACACTGCAATGTTAAAAAACTACCTGTTAGGAATTATTTTAATAGATAATTATAAAATGAGATCATATTACATTAGAAAGCAAAGATTGTTTGGTTCAGCTGAATGTTTGAAATATGCGCAATTACAATAGAAGCCATGACTGCAACTCTTGGATAGCTGAGCCTAACCATCAAGAAGCAAAAAACCAGGCTTCCCTGGTGGCGCAGTGGCTGAGAGTCCGCCTGCCGATGCAGGGGATGCAGGTTCGTGCCCCGGTCCGGGAAGATCTCACATGCTGCGGAGCGGCTAGGCCCGTGAGCCATGGCCGCTGAGCCTCCACAACAGTGAGAGGCCCGCGTAATGCAAAAAAAAAAAAAAAAGCAAAAAACTGACAGAAATGTTTTAATCACAAAAGAAAAAAAAATGATACCAGCTTTTAACTAATTCTATATTTACATTTTCTAGGACACAGGCTCTGACTATCTAATTTTTTAAATTAATCATACTCACTGATAGCAAATAATCAAAGGTACTGTGGTTTCTAACCTGACTACACATCAGAATAACCTGTGAAAAAAACTACAGATGCCACAGCCTCGAGCCAGGTGCATTAAATCACAATTTTCAAGATTTGAGGATCTGACATTTTTCTAAAGTTTGAAAGGTGATTCTCATGAACAACAAGGGTAGAGAACCACTACACTGACTTAATTTAGATTCAGAATATGAAAAAGAGGAAATGATAATTTCACAGAATCTAAGATTCAGTATTTATTCAACAATACATTTAAATGCCTACTATGCGCCAGGCACTGCACTCGGGAAATATAAAGAAATAACAATGGCATTTTTCTCTGAAAAGCTTACAGTCTAGCAGAAGAAAACAGATATATAGACAGGTCATTACAATGCAGGACCCTAACCTCTATGGCAGAGCGAATTACAGGATACTTTGGGAAAGGACAGGAGAGACACCACGTTGAAGAGGCAGAAATTTCCTGGAGGAGATAAGGTTTGAAATAAACTTTAAGTAACATCCGGTATCCATTCATAAGCTTAACTTTAAAGAATACCTCAATTTAATAAATACTTATAAAGATTCTATCATACCACTTACCAATATTAGCCTGCAGTTGCTGGAGTAGGTCCAAGTTACTTGAACAGAATTCTGGAGTTATGTACACAATCCGGTATTTGCCTCTGTAAAAACAAACAAAGAAACAGGAAAGGAAATATAAAAACAATCACCTAATGAATACAACTGAAAACCGTAACACCTGATAATTTTTTAAATAGTATATTACGCCACTTATTAAAAACAAAATGAATGTTATATGTGTGTAGAGATGCACATATTCTGGTTCTTTGATTTCACTTCAATGCATCAAAACAAACGTGGGCAATACCAGCCAGGAAGTACTCAGCATAAGGTGCCATTAGAAGCCAGATTCTGATTTCCAGCAGTCTAGCCCCAAAACTACAGTGGCTTGAGTTAAATGATCAAGCCTAGAGTAAACCTTTTTTATGTGTTAGCAATCCACCCATTATCCTACCCTTGACCCCCATCTCCATGATTAAATCCATAGCACCCATGTTTCTCCTGTGTACTCTGCTGTCTTGCCTACATCTTCTCGGGCCAGGGACAGACAGCATATGAAAGTCAAGTCAGTTAGGCTCTGTCCTAGAATTTGGGGGTCTAACCAAGAAACAACCACTCAGTCTCCAAGTGTCAAGACCTGTAACGTGTTAAAAGAAACAAAAAGAAGCTGCAGAGCAATCTATTTTGTAACTAGAAAAGCAGAGAATGCTCACCTCCTCAGAGAGAAGAATGAGGAATACACACAGAGGCTATGGATAAAAAGAAAGCCCTACTGTATTTTTAATACCCATTCCAGTCTCTTCCTGAGGGCTGGCTAATTTCTTTTCAGAGGGATCCACAAGACATTCCTGTATCCTTAATATAAAATTCAGTATTTGCTTAAACTAGTGTGACTGATTTCCATTCTGGGCAGACAGAATCCTAATTAAGACAATGTCTGCAATAAAGGTTAGGGCTAGGGCAAAATATGTATACAGTCTCTTTTCCATTCTACCAAATGAAGACATAGACCAAATTAAATAAAATGAAACAATGTTCTATATGAAAAGTCTATGAAATATTTAATCTACTGTGTGCTAGGCATGGTGCTTTCACTAGGAATTGGAACAAAACAATTAAGAACAGAACAGATATGCTTTTAATCTCATGAAATTAACTCAGTCTAGTTAACACAGGAAACCGTATAAATAATTAGTTCTGACGCCAGACTATTCAGGTTTGAATCTCAGTTCTACCTCTTACAAGCTAAGTGATCTTAGACAAGTACTTAACTTCGCTGTGCCTCAGTTTCTTCAGTGTGCCTCAGTTTCTTCAGTGTAAAACATTGATAAGAATTATAAAGACAGCTAATTCTTAGATATCTAGATTCAAGGTAAACCCAATCAAATCCCAGCTGGCATTTTAGTTGAAAAGGTGATATTGAAATACTTATGGAAATACAAAGAACCCAGAATAGACCAAAAACAAAAAAAAATTTTGAAAGAACAAACGTGGAAGACTTGTACTACCTATTTCAAGGCTTATTACAAAGCTATAGTACTCAAGACACCAATCCAGGCAAACAGATTGATAGAACAGAAAATAAAGAGTGTAGCAATAAACTGACATATATTTAGTCAATTTATTTTTCACAAAGGTGCAAAAGAAATACAGTGCAGAAAGGACAGTCTTTTCAACAAATGGAGCTGGAAGAAGTGGATATGCCTATGCAAAAAAAAAAGAACTGTAATCAATACCTGGTACAATATACAAAATGTACACAAAATGGGTCACAGATCTAAATGTAAAACATAAAACTGGGCTTCCCTGGTGGCGCAGTGGTTGAGAGTCCGCCTGCCGATGCAGGGGACACGGGTTCGTGCCCCGGTCCGGGAAGATCCCACATGCTGCGGAGCGGCTGGGCCCGTGAGCCATGGCCGCTGAGCCTGCGCGTCCGGAGCCTGTGCTCCGCAACGGGAGAGGCCACAACAGTGAGAGGCCCGCGTATCACAAAATAAATAAATAAAAAAAATAAAACTATAACATTTTTAGAAGGAAATAAAAAAGAAAATATTTGTGATCATGAGTGAGGCACCAAAAAGCAAAAGCAAAATCCATAAAACAACAAATTGACAAACTGGACGTTATAAAAATGAAAAAGTGATGCTCTTTAAACGAACTGTTAAGAGAATGAAAAGAGAAATCATAAACTAAGAGATGTTTGACAACCATATACCAAATGAAGGATTTATATTCAGAAGATATAAATGACTATCAAAATTCATAAGAAAAAAACAAAAATAAGGAATAGGCAAAAGATGTAAATAAACACTTCCTCAAAGAAATAAGTATATGAAAAGATGCTCAACATCATTAGTCATTAAGGAAATGCAAATTAAAAACACACTGACATCCTACTGGAATGGCTAAAATTAAAGACTGGCCATATCAAGTGATGGCAGAGATGAGGAGGAACTGGAACTCTAAGACACTGCTGGTGGGAATGTGAAACAGTACAACCACTCTCAAAAACATCTGGCAGTTTCTCAAAAAGTTAACACAGAAGTATCATATGACTCAGCAATCCTACTCCTAGGCATGTACACAGAAGAATTGAAAACATATGTTCCCATAAAAACTTACACATAAATATTCATAGTACCATTATTCATAACAGCCAAAAAGTAGAAACAACCTAAATGTCCAGCACTGATGAATGAATATATAAAATATGAAATGTCTATACAATGGAATATTATTCATCCACAAAAAGAAATGAAGTACTGATAACATTACACTAAGTGAAAGAAGCCAGACACATTAAGGCCACATCCTGTATGAGCCCATTTATATGAAATGTCCAAAACAGGCAAATCATTGAGACAGAAAGATTAGTGACGGAAAGGAAGTGAAGGAGGGGACAAAAGGGAGTGACTCCTTCATGACATGGAGGTTTTGGGGGTGGGTTCTGAAAATGTTCTGGAATTAGATAGTGGTGATGGTTGTACAACACTGTGAATGTATTAAAAGCCACTGAACTGTACACTTTGAAAATAATTAAAATGGTGAATATTATATTATGTAGATTTACCTCAATTAGAATAAAAAGGTTAAACATATATCCACTACGTGACCCAGTCATTCCACTCCTTGGTTTATACCGATGACATGAGAATATATGTCCGTACAAAAATTTGTATACACTGGGACTTCCCTGGTGGCACAGTGGTTAAAAATCCATCTGCCAACGCAGGGGGCACGGGTTTGAGCCCTGGTCCGAGAAGATCCCACATGCCACGGAGCAACTAAGTCCGTGCGCCACAACTACTGAGCCTGAGCTCTAGAGCCCGCGAGCCACAACTACTGAGCCCACGTGCCACAACTACTGAAGCCCATGCACCTAGAGCCTGTGCTTCTCAACAAGAGAAGCCACCACAATGAGAAGCCCGCGCACCAAAACGAAGAGTAGCCCCCGCTCACCACAACTAGAGAAAGCCCGTGCACAGCAACAAAGACCCAAAGCAGCCAAAAATAAAATTAAAAATAAAAAGAAAGAAATAAAATAAGGGCTTCCCTGGTGGCGCAGTGGTTGAGAGTCCGCCTGCCGACGCAGGGGACGCAGGTTCATGCCCCGGTCTGGGAAGATCCCACATGCCGTGGAGCGGCTGGGCCCGTGAGCCATGGCCGCTAAGCCTGCTCGTCCGGAGCCTGTGCTCCACAACGGGAGAGGCCAGAGCAGTGAGAGGCCCACGTACCGCAAAAAAAAAAACAAAAAAAAAAGAAATAAAATAAAAAGATATATAGGAATGTTCATAGCAGATTTATTAGTAATTTTCGAAAACTAGAAGTGGCTTAAGTGTCCATCAATAAGGAAATGAAAACACAACTGTGGTAATTTCATATAATAAAATACCACTGATTTTTTTTTTTAACTACTCATACATGCAAGAACATGGGGAACTGTCAAAACATGATGCTGAAGGAAAGAAATCTTAAAAGAGTTCCCATTGTATGACTTCATTTATATGAAGTTCTATAACAGACAAAAAAAAAGCATTGTAGAAAAACTTAAAACACTGGTTCACTTTAGGATGGTGAATAGAAGGACAGACTGGGATGGAACATGAAGGAACTCTCTGGAGTAACAGTAATATTCTACATCTGGCTAGAAGTTTAGGTTACATATTTGTATGCATTTATTAAAACTCAGTAAATGTATGTGTATGTGAATGTGTATTAATATATATGTATATACATGTTAATACATATATACACACACTTCTGTGTGCCTGAGACATTATTCTTGTTAGGAATTATGTCATGACAGGATTGGTGGGGTAAGAGACCTAGAAACCAGTCCCCACTCAGCCATTAATTCATTAGGTGACTTTGGGCAAATTCTTTTCTCTGGGCCTCAGTTTCCTCATATGTGAAATGAGACAATACTAGATACTCTCCAAGTTCTCTTCCAAAACAAAATTTTACAATTCTATCATAATAATGCTAGCCTTCCAGTCCAAGAACTGAACATAACAGATTTCTTTGAGTTTGAAAGATTTTAAAATTAACAGTTCCATAAATATACTATAAAAAGGAAGTATATTTTTAAATTATAGATATTTTGCCCATGCATTAAATAAAAATTTTTTGTGTACAAAATTTTCCCACATACCACAGACACTTGACCACACGATCAGAAATCATATAAATTACTTACAATTTAATATCCTCTAGAACATTTTTTGACTGTGCTGATCCAAGAAAGCAAGCTGGAATGTTGGACATTCTGTAAGAAGAAAAACAAATATTCTGGAACCATGTGCACACTACAAATATCAACTTCATTTTTAAGTGAGAAAGAACAAAGAAATATAATGATGTACATCCTTCTTCTTTGCAATCTCTTTTTGTAACTCACTAATTTGATAAATAAATTCCTTCAAAGGCTGTATTAGAAGACTGGCGGTTAAGGTGGGTTTCCCAAAAAGATTGCAGGCTCAGATTAAAGAAATTTAAAATTTTTCACAACTAAAAACTACACTTCCATGTATATACTTCACACTAGGCTAAAGAAGGGTAACCAAAAGAGAAAAGAATTTTGTGATATGTAGTGTAAACTGGCATAAAATTTGCTTTTTAAAAATTTTTTTCGGGGCCATCTGGCAGCCTTGGATTACAGAGAACTCAAGAAAGTATACAAGCTCTTCCACTAAAGTGTCATTTATTACTAATAAAGACAAAGCAACACTTTTAGCAATGCGTTACTGCGAACTAGATTTTAACATACATGATAAATCAAATATTTCCTTCACAGGAAGAAAAAAAAAGGGTGGTAATGTGGCAATGAAAGCATTACTCACTCAAGCTGGAGCACCTGGTCTTCCATCAAAGAAATAAGGGGAGAGATGACAAGGCCAATCCCGCCTACATAAACAGGTGGATACTGGAAGCACAAACTCTTTCCATACCCTTAAAATAAAAATAATACATTCAGACAAATAAAACTAAATCCTTAGTACTTTGATTTCTTTTTACGATATACTTGTATGAGATGAACAGTCACTACTAATGTGCTACCTTCCTAAGAGTTAATTCATGCATAAATTTGAGCATCTACCCTCAGCTCACTCTCTTCTATATTTCACACCATTTGTATACATATTTGTATTTTGAGAGTTTGTGGAAAGACTAAGCATGTCAAAACCTTGAAGTTTTATTTTTTAAAGGATTAGATTATTTGCTTAAGTACAACTTACCAGTTGCCATGACAACAACATTATCTCTTCTTTCTTCCAATACAGAATGAATCACTTTCCACTGAACCCTGGAGGATGAAAAGCAAAAAGCTGCTCTGTTTTACTAACAAGAAACCCAAGGGACAAGTTGAAATCCATTTAATTTTTTCACTTCCTCCAGAATTTTGTTTACATTTTTGAGCTTCAATAAAAATATAAGAACCCTGGAACTTGAAAACAAAAGCCCCATTTGACCAACCTCCCATTCAAGCTGACTGAACAACTAGGACTTCTGTTCATATGTGTATTAAATTTTATTACATATAGCTAAAGTATAACATAAATTCAGCTTCATCCTAGATATCCAACAGAGTCACTGATTTAAAATAAATAAGAGAAATGCTCTAGGTGAAAAGACTGACTAAGAAGGGAAATGAGGGAACTTTCTGGAGTGATTGTAATGTTCCATATTTTTAAAAGGGTTTAGGTTACATGTACACTTAAGATTTGCAAATGTTAAACACCTAAGGTTTAACCATTTCTTTGTATGTAAATTTTAGCTCAAAAGTTTAAAAATTAAATAAATAAATATTTAACTATAGTTAATGATTTACATGCTAAAGTAATTAGGGGGAAGTGTAAGGATGTCTACAATTTACCTTGAGATGCATTTTAAAAATTGAATGGATTAAAAAGTGTATAGAGAGAAAATCAATATATAATAAAGCAAGTATAATAAAATGTTAACAGTGAATTAATGGTGAATATACAGGCATTCATAGTAAAAAAAAAAAACAACTCTAATGTATCTTTGAAATTTCTTTTAATAAAATGTTGAGGGAAAATCAACTGGAAAGGTGATCTTAAATTCACTGATATGTACATTTATGTGCATTTTTCTATGTGTAGGACATAGTTTAATTTTTTTTTAGTTTTTAAGATCAAAAGGAAAAATGAAAGAAATGCTTCCATGGATTAAATTTTAAATTCCCCAAATAGAAAAAATACAGTCTAGAGTTTTACATTCTTATTAGTTTTATTCAACTTTACTTGTTCTTCATCTCATTTGTATTCCTCTCATTTTAATACTTATAAATGTGCCCCCTTGGATGTAAATACCTTTGAATATGTTAAAACTGATATGATTATCACTGCTTTTCAAACTATTGTCTAATGAATTTCTATTACAACAACATGCTTTGGACAATGAGATGCACAGACAGGCACACAGATACATATATAATAAAATACAAGTCAGCATTAAATTAATTTATTAATGTCTCTACCCAGAACTCTCTATAGTAAGGAAAACCATTTTCCCCACTTATAAAAACAATCTGCAGATATGAATTTTACATAAATATTACTTCAAAATAATTCTGTAGTCACTTAGAAAAAATACAGTACGGCATGTATAAACTATAATGAAGTTGTGCTTTTACTGTTAAATGGATGGATTATTTGCCTTTTTTCCTTTGTGAAGAAAACAGTAAATATGCAACTTAATTAACTGAGATTATACTCACGGCTTAAAACTAGAATGGCCAAAGTAGGTCTTGAGGCAATTAATTTGCTTTGCAGTAGGTCCTGGTAACCAACAGTCTTAAAATAAAACAGACATTTACATTAAAATAGAAGTACACAAAGTGAGAGGGAGTAAGTTGTATTTCACTGACTTCTTTTAAAGAATATAGTGGTAGGTACCAAAGGTCACTGTTGTCTTTTAAATCCACCCAATTTTGTCCTCTGGGTACCAGTCATGACTCCAGGTAAATCCTTTGATTAGTTACCTAATACTAAGGATTAGAACTTTGTTGTGATTCAGTTTGCCAGCCCCGTAAAAAAACAATGTTTTGGAATTTGCTATACTTTCAAAAACTAACATTTAGAGCCAACAAGGGCAAGCAAAATGCCAATCCAAATTTTATAATACAACCAACTTCTAATCAATAGTAAGCAGAAATCACATACTGTCACAAATAAAATCTATAGATAAAACAAGATCTTCATTTTAATTACCATTCCACCAAATCTTTGACCAAAATTCCAACTGCATAGCAGAATGGAATGACATTAATTTTACCCCACTGATTTTCATTTTTTCCTCAGGTTGAAGGGTTCATGAGGGGCCGAGAAAGAGCAAAGCAAAGAGTCAAGATAATTCATTTCTAAACAAATGAATATTTGTCCATATTTAATACAAGAAAACATAGGAAAAAAACTTTTTTAACATTTTCATGTATTTCCATCTACAAAATTATTTTAAATTTTCCACATTTTAACATTGATGAAATCTAGCTCTAAGGAGTTCTACTCTATGAGAAGACACCCACACCTTGTCATAATGAGTATCATATCACTTAAATGACAGAAGATTCACTTAGTGGATTCTTTACTAGAGTTTGCATATACAAGATGAAAATTAGTCCATTTTGCTATTTGACACTGTGTCATTTATTTTAAGTAATAAGCTCCTGAAGGACAGACACTGTGTACCTATGCCATTTACAATAATGTTTAATAATTAATTTACGATTTCTTATTAATGATTTTTTATGATTTTGACAAACAAAATATAAAATTTAGGATGAAAAGTTTCACATCACCATGTTCACCAAATGACACAACACTTCTATCACTTTACTCTTCTAAATAGTAACATTGTGCTTTATGAAGACCAAAGCACTAAGGGATTTAATGACAAGTTTCTAGGACCTAATTAACTACATGCCACAAAATCATTGACCTCCAAAATGTTTAAAACCTGGACCCTAAATTAAAATCAGTGGTAGATATCAGAGATGAGTCGTTTCAAACATATTACAGTGCTTACCTTCATCAACAACTTCTTCCTCTTCAATGGCTTCATTCTCATCTTCATCATCTTCTTCAGAAGGAAGACCCAGATTTCTTTCCATTTCTATGCATTTTGAATGATTTGGATCTACTGTGCTACTATTTAGGTTTTCTAAAGACTGAACGTTTAAAAGAATTTTTAAAAGCAAAATCATTGACAGTGTTGTATCTTTTTCAGCGAACACAAAAGGAGTATTATTAACAGAGCCTACAATTTAGTTCAAAGCTGGCAGATGTGCAAGCAATACCACAAAAGAACATGTGTGCTCCAGTTTAAATATGTGCTCACGAATGGTTTCTAAGGCACAAGGCCAAAGAGGAGTACTGCCAGCATAAACAGGTTCATTAATACCATACAATGAACTGCCCCCAGGGAAAGTTACCATAAATTTTGAATTTAGATTATTTAAAACATTTTTTTTCTTTATCATATTTCAATGCTTTCAATTCTGAAGTGGTAAATGTGGGTTTTAATGTTATTTTTGTAATGAGTTTCTCTATATCATGTGTCAGTCACATTCTTTTTGAGTAAGCGTAAGGTTTAAACTATAAGCAAACAATAAATGTGTTTCTGGAGTTGTCAAAACAACAACAAAAGACAGATAATTTTAGGAAAGGAATATTACAAATGTGAAATGAAGTTTATTTGTTTTCATTTTGGCTTGATATCTGATTTCCTCCCCTAAATCAAGGTTATCTATTTAACGAACCTAAGGATATTTCAAAATTGTTTCATCTGTAAAATTTCTAACTGAGAAATAACAGGAAGAATTATTAAACCACAGTTCTCATTTTCTCTTTATATTAAACCTTCCATTTAGTAAGTTTGACTTTCAAGGTTTTTTTAAAATTGTATTCATTTCAGGCCTACAAAAGGAAAAACAAATGATTTTCTTCCTGATTTTTTATTCAAGTCAACAAACAGACTTAGAAAAGCATTTTGGAAATAAAGTTCTCTCATATGGGCACCCAGGGTGCCTTCTAAGAGGTTCAATATATAATATAAAGTTGTGAAAGTCCACAACTATCCTATAAATGCACTACTTTAACAGCACTCCTCGGAGAAATGGCTCATCACTAAAGGAATATGGTTTAGTATGTACACTCTTTTATTATTGTTAGCTAATGTTTATTATAAACACTTAGGAAATGCCAGGCTCTTTAGTAAACTCTTCAAAAGTAACACCTTAATAATAAATACGACTGTTAACTGAGTATCAAAAAGCTAAGAAACTCGCCCAAAGTCACACAGCTGATAAAGGGAGAAGCTAGAATTTGAACCCACATTTACATTCAGAATCCACATTCCTATCACTACCCACTACACTGCCTCAAAATTAAAGAATCAGGAACTTAATCTCATTTCATAAAAAGAAAAATCACATCAACCTAAAGATGAGGACTAACAAGTATGCGTAATGGTGAACTTCTGTGTTTTTCTTCATTTTTCACTTTATTTAGCAAAATTTAGGCTTTTCTTTCTAATTTTCCATCCTTGATTCATAAGACCTGACAAAGAAACCCGAGGTCAGGTGAAGTAGAAAATACATAAATTATTAAATGATATTTTCAACTTTGATAACAAAATAGGGGAAAACTGAACCATTTAAAACATTAGAAAATTATATATAATAGAAAACAGCAAATAAAATCAAAGGAAGTAAAGAAGAATATGGAATGTATAAAAACAGAACCTCCAAATAAAAGTGGATATACATGGATGGGAAGAAAGAGAAACCTATTTCAATACTGGAGAGCTGAATCACTACCCATGTTCCAGGAAAAGATTAAAAGTAAGTGACCTAAGCGGGAAGAGAAAACATACTACTGTTTTCTACTATGTAAAAATTAGTATACTACTCCTACTACTACTACATTATTCATAGACCATACCAAGATATAAAGAAATATGAAATGGAAAACAAAATCTAATGTTACATAAGTGATAGCAATCTCATTGTGGTGGGACCAGTTTAGAATTAGGCAATATTTTACTTAATTAATGTCCCTTGGAAAGAACTGGAAGTAATTTTCCATAATGTTGAACATACCTTAAGCATCTCCATTTCTAAATCTTCATCACTCTCAATTACATAAGATATATCCTCTTCGTTATCCTTGGAAGACAAAAAAAAAAAAAATTTCAAACATTAATTTCCAGCATAATTGACTCCATACTCTCTTTTCCACAAAATAAAGTTCCTATATGCTAAATAACTTTAGACTACTTTCTATTCTTCTCTAATAAATAAATTTATAATATATATTTATATGTTTATATGACAGGTAGATAAAAAGGAAGGGAGAGACAATGGTAGGGAGGAATAAACATAGAAACAAAGAACCAAGTTAAAAGAGAAAAAAAGAAATATAATTGGAAAGATAAACAAGATAGACAAACAGACATGAAATAAAGCCCACACTCTCTAAATGAGAGTACAGAGTGACAAGCTCACCTATGGTTAAAAAAATCTCAAACTGTGTTTCCCAAACTTTTTGAGTACAAGAACCTGTTTGCAATCTTGAAAAATTCTGTACAAAGCCAGGAACTACAGTTGTTCTCTTACAGCCACTGATTTTTAAAAGATAAAAAAAAGCTACTATGATTGTAATAATACCTTTAAATATTGTTATTTTGCAAATAGCCATCTACAGATGTTTGAAAAACGGGGTCAGATAAGTTATTTATTCAGCTATTGCCAATACCTGGTAATGACGAAACTACAATAACATGGCAATCCCCGCGAAGCAGGTGTCCAAGGATAGAAACCTGTACAAAAGAAACCCACAAAAGAAATACAGAAGGACCCTCAAAGAAGGCTAATCTTTAAACTGGAAGTAGGAAAAGGAAGTACAGCCTTAATTAACCTGCAAAAATTAAGCTTTAAAGAAGATTTTAAAGTAAGTTTTATACAAGGAAAGAAAAAATCTTTTATTTTTTAAATCATTATTTATTTGCTGTGTGGGTCTTTAATGAATTTTTTAAATGCTAATAATTATTACACAATAAAAAATGGCAATAATTGGAGTAAAAGATGTGAGTCAGATCATGAAATCCTGATCACAATTCTATGTCACTGTATGAAACATATCACTTTAAAGTGAATAACTAATACAAAATTTCTAGAAAATCAAAAGGTAATGCAGATGTTAGCAAAAGATATTCCCCAAAAGAAGAATCTGCTTTACAAATGGTTGGTATGAAAACAATGTTAAAATAAAGTGCATTCATATACTGACAGAAGTGATTACTAATATAGTTACCAAACACAGAGAAGTACTGAGACTCTGTCATTAGAAAACTGAGGAAATAATCCTATTAAATGACTTGCAAATCTAATTTTAAAAACTTAAAACTTAGTTATTATAAAAGAAAATGTATAAAATTCTACCAAACATAAGCAACAAAGGTAATTTTTTAATTAATGAAAAACAAATGAGGTAAAAATTATACAGCTATATGTCTCTTTTGTCTTTACAATAAAAGAAACACAATGATTCCTCCAATACAACTTCACTATTTCAAAAAATATGCTTGTTAGCCAACAGAAAAACATAATCTCACAAATTAATCAAATCAGAACATAATAATTAGAAACCTAAACATGAAGTTGAGAGAAAATATAGAATGTTTAACAATAATCTATCAAGAAAAAAATGTAGGTTTCTGACTCTAGATGACAGTAAAGGTTAGTGTCAAGCAAAAACATCAGTTTATTAGAAACCCTCTCAGACTATCAAGTGAAGAAAACCCATACGAAGAAATAAAACTACTCTCAAAAATCAAGTTTGGAAGAGAATCCCTAGTAGATATGTAGGGAATCCACAAAAAGAAGAGGTATATATTAGGTAGGAGAAATGCTTAGCAAATTATAACAAATGTGTATTGACACTAAAAATCTTTCCACTATAAAATGCTGCTTATTATAGTAAGTCAGGAGTAGCAAACCCAGTCCACTTTTTGCTTTTGTAAATAAAGTTTTACTGAAATGCAGACAGGCTATTTGTCTATAGCTGCTTTCACACTGAATTGGCAGAACTGGGCAGTTAACAACAGAAACTGTGTGGTCTGCAAAGCCTAAAATATTTACTATCTGCCCCTCTACAGAAAAAATCAGCCAACCACTACCATGAATGAAAATTGTTTTCTCTTTACTGTATTTAGTACCTCAGGAGATTTGCAAGTAACATCACCAAGATGTTTTTCCTGAGCCTGTTGTTCCAAGCGTTGGAGTTCATCTTCTGTAATATCTAATGACATGATACAAACTCTTTCTGGAGTCTCTTCCAACTTATTATCTTCTAGTTCATCTTCAAATCCATCTTCTTCTTGTTTTACTTCGTTTGCAAGTACATTTTCTCCATCATGTTTAATTAAATTATCAGGTGTTGTGTCCCATGCTTCATCTGTAACTTCAGTAAAAATTTTATGTTCTCTAATTTGTTTCTGTTGTACTTCACCAGCAGTGGGCTCTTCCAACGGTAGTAAGTGAAAATTACTGCTGGGCCTCAGTTCATTCTCAGTAGAACCAAGTATCATCTTCCTCAATGAATACAGATTTTCTGAAATATCCTTCAATAGTACAGAAACCCTAAAAAAAAATTTAAGAAAGGTGAGTTCAACTTTAATTGGGTTAACTCTAAGGACAAGTTTTAATGCTTTTTAAAAGAAGAAGACCTTCACTTAAAGGACACACTGGATTAAAGATGCTCTTCATACCCTAATACCCACTACATGCTTATAGCTTCTGGGCTACTCTTTAGTACAGCAAGGTACTTCTACATTCAACGGCTGACTTGCGTGCTTACTAAAGTGTCAGTAGTGTTTTGTCCCAAACTAATTGTTTATGGTGTCATTCCTTATCCATACCTGATTTTCATGTTAAGCAGATATCCAAGCCTGTCAAACTGTATTTATAAATGAAAAGCAAATATGCTCTGAATGTAGCCTCACACAGTCCACTGGAAGTGCAGTTAAGTGAACTTGAATTCATGTTTATGGCATGTACTTTGGCTGTTCAGAGGCCTTTTTGGTTCTCCCCTGGTTTAGAAGTGTAATCTACATAAGTGAAGTAATACCGGAGACTTTTACAAAAAACCTGAAATAAGAGATTTAACTAGTTTTTGTTTTGACACTAAAACTTTACAAGATATACCTTTATTAAAAATGAATCCAGGGACTTCCCTGGTGGTCCAGTGGTAAGGAATACACCTTCCAAAAGCGGGGGATGCAGGTTCGATTCCTGGTCAGGGAACTAAGATCTCACATGCTGTGGGGCAGCTGGGCCCGTGCATCACCACTACTGAGCTCCTGCGCCTCAACTAGAGAGAAGCTCGTGCACCACAGCAAAGAGCCCACAGGCCGCAACTAAGACCCGACACAGCCAAATATAAATAAATAAATAATAAATCTTTTTTTAAAAAAATGAATCCAGTATTCCCCATTCTCAAATTTTAAGAAAACTACTTAGCGTTGATATTACAAAGCAAAGCATTAAGCACATGTAATTTACATTCAATAGATATTCTAATTCCTAGAAAAAATCTGAAATGCATGTGAACAGTAATTTTTCATGTAAATGGTGATTTTTCTTCTTCCATGGAGGGAAAAATGTAAAAATGAATATGAAATAGCGTTATTAGTACCTTTCCCCAGTTGACAGTTATTTCTTTCAGAAATTCTCAAAGTTACATAAAAACTACTGAAACAAATTGCTAGGGGGAAAATCACTTTGAAAAAGAGCTGAATTTCTACCCAATACTTTGAAATCCATCAAAATCTACCACAAATCTCATCCAAAAAAGAATACATTAACATTGCATTTTGTCAGAGTCAGAATTCTATTTCAACTAACTGCTTCACATTCATACAAAGGATTTTGGCCTCAAAATTTTATTACCACATTATAATCAATCACTGTTCAAGAGCACTCCTGCTTTTAGAGGTTTAACAAGGGAGTCATTCAGCAATTAAGGACAGAGCCAGGCCTGATTCCAAGAAGAAGCAGCTGCTGGGCACCAGTAGTCCAATGTCTGTTAATCCAAATATCTCAAGTTATCTAATGCTTCAGCTATAAAATAGTCTTTAAAATCTAAATGCCTCTTGTTTTAACTGTCTGCTGATTAGGTAGACTTCTTTATATAATAATCACTTAATAGCCAGAAAAATGAAGCTACTAAAAGTTGCTTTTATTTATAGATTTCAAGTAACCAAACTATAAATATAATTAAATGAAAAATGAGCATAAACAGAAAGAGACAACTTCGAATCTTCAATATTTTCTTTCATGTGAACCTAGGAGTTTTATTTTGCTTTGCTTCATAAAACATCCTACAAAGCAGACAGAAAAGCCTCAAACTTTTTGTGCACAATTTAACAATTGGAAAGATATTTCTCAGATTTATACATCAGTCTGCGTGCATGTATGCAAGCATGAGTCTACCCTAATGAACAGTAATTCTTCACTATATATAGGAAAATGCAATAAGAACAAACAGAATTGATAAAAACAGAAATATTTAACCTTTGTGGATCTTCCAGTTTTTCGAAAGTATCAGGAAGATGCTTAGCCAGATCTATCATCTCCTCAGAGACTGAAGTCAATTGTTTCTTCACGTCACTAGGTAGTACTTCTTCCTCTGGAAAAAAAGAATCAGTACTAATTTTCAAACTACAAAGCAGAGATATTTATTTAAACAGTATTATGGCTTAAATTTTCATTTTGTTTCTTTAAATGAATACCAACAAAAAGACTTCCTTAACCTATCTCCAAATCACCTCAGTCACTTTATTTCCCTTCCAAATTTTTGCTCTTTAAAATTTTAGACTAAATTCTAAGTGATCTTCATTCATACATATTACAACCCAGTGGTTATCAACCTAGGCAGAAGGTGAAGGCAGAAATGAGAATCGGAACCCATCTGCACTATTTCAAAATCAGAAATCAATAAAACACCACATGGGAGGCTACGTACTAAATACAGTTTGGTAAACATAACCTTACCCAGCAGCCATTCCTCACTGCCCTCATTACCAGTCATCACAAAATAAAATGCAAGCCTTTCTAATCAGTGATCATCTTCCAAACTCGCAGCTTCATTCTCTCTGATGGGTCTCCATCAACACCACAAAACCTGCCCACCTTTCCCAAACCCTTCCCCTGCTTACAATTTCTTACTCTTCATCACCACTTCTTGTGTCCTTTACAAGTCCACCCGGCCCCTCTGAAGCACTGGACATAGGATACACCATTAGCTATTCCTGCTTGCTGCAGTTATCCTGTGATCTCAAAATTACATAATTCATTGAAGAGTTCGGCACCTGGTTCACTGTCTCTTCCTTCCCTACTACTCCTGTGATAATTCCTGGTAACTTCAACATTCACAGGTAACTTGATAATTCCTGGCCACCTAAGAGTATGGTGTTTTCAGTTCCTCATTCCCTCCATTTCCAACCATCTTTTCCTCAACTGACCTCAGCCACTCCTTCCCATAACCATACCCTTGATTTTACAATTGCCAGTAAAGTCACCATTTCCAAACTTCAATTACAAGCATTCCATCCTCTGAACACCTGCATGCTATCTTTCTTTGCAACACGCTTTCCCCAATACAACAATTCTTTCACACTTTCAGAACCAAGTCCATTGACCTACCGCCTTTTCCCTACCCATTACCCTTGTCACTCCCCCCATCACCCATGTCTTACGGTCCTTCCTTACCCATATTAATCATTCCTTCCTGTGGACTGAACTCTTTTGCTCCTTCCTTCTTCTATGGCAAAACACTACTCTAATTAAACCCACTTTTTTAATCTAGTTGATGCCTATACCGAAACAGTTGAATATAGTTGAAAATAAAACACAGTTATGATTATGATACTTTGCTTTAAATTCATGCACAGATCTCGACGAACCCTCAGTAATGACTGTTAATTATTCTACATTTCCCACTCTCCCACTCTCAAGATGACTATTTCATACCTCATTCTCTCTCTTCAAGCCCCCAACACCTGCCTGTCCCTCCTTTTACTCAGAGAACAATTTCACTTCTTACTTCATTAAGAAAACAGAAACAACAATGAGAATTATATCTTCCCCCACCAATCTGCTGATTAGTCTGTATTCATATCACTACTCCCATTTACAGCAAAATTCCTTGAAAGAAAGAATTGTCCATACTCACTGTCTTCAAATTTTCTAATTCAATTTTCTCCTAAACTGACTCCCACTAAGCTTCTTCCAAAAGCTGCTTTTAGGAAGGTTACTGACGGCCTCCACACAGTCAAATATAACGGTTAATCTTAGCTGCTCATCTCACTCAAATTCTCAGAGGCACTGAAAACAGATGACTTACTCGGACTCACAAGATTTTCTTCACTGGCTTCTGAACACCACCCTCCTGTGCTTCCTCCTCCATCACTGCCCCTTCACAGGCCTCTTTGCTGCATGCGCCTCATCTTCCTGAGCGCTAGAGGTTGGTGTGCCCTTGACGTCAATACTTGGGGGCCTCTTCTGTTCTTTATTCCACTCGCTCCCTATTTTATCTTCTCTGGTTTAACTACCATCTGTATGCTGACGACCGCCAAGTTATATCTCCAACCACCTGAATGCACTCCAGAATCATGTTTCCAACTAAGATATCTCCTTGGATATGAATAAGCCTCTAAAACTTAGCATGGCCAAAACTGAAATCTAGATTTTTCTCACTCAAATCTGCTCTCCTCATAATCTTTCCACTGTGACTGACCCTCCCATTCACTCAGTGGATCCAACCAAAATACCCAGATTGTTCTCTCACTCTCTACATCTCACCGCCCACAGAGAATTCATCAGCAAATACATACACCCTCTACGGCTTCTCACCCCTCTGCTGCTACCAGCCTAATTCACACAATCATCATCTCCTGTCTGGACTATTACAATAGCCTCCAAACCAACTTCCCTGCCTAAACACTTGCCCTCCTACAGCATCCAGAAAAATACTTTCAAGATAAAAATTTAATCATATCATTCTGCTGCTCCAAACCCTATAAGGATTTCGCATCACTCATCATGGTATTTATTTTAATTAATAAAATATGAAGTCAGATTCACAGCCTATACGGCCCTAAATGCTCTGGCCCAAGCTACTTTTCTGGCATCATTTCCTATTCCTCTCACTCTTACTCATTTCACCTCAGTCACACTCACTGTCCCTCAGACACTCTGCTCTCTCTTCCCCTCACGCCTTCCATGTTCTCCCCTTGGGCATCATTCCCTCACTCAGACAAATGAAGTAAAGAGGTTTGGTCTGCTCTGGTTCAGTGCAATTTCGTCAGCAAGTGGTACACTGCCTGACCCACAATAAACACCCAACAAATATGGTATATGAATAAATGAATAAATATTCCCTTTCCAAACCAAGCTTCTTAAAAACAAAAAAAGTTACTTACACAAGCTTTCTCACGTTCCTTACATCTTAGTCCTCTATTCACGCAAACGTGATTTCTCCCACATCATTCCACTCTTGCTTCGGTTACAGGACCTTCATGGTACCCAAGCCTGTGACCCTTTCTTGT
The DNA here is from genome assembly GCF_963455315.2 of Globicephala melas. Lineage (NCBI taxonomy): Eukaryota > Metazoa > Chordata > Mammalia > Artiodactyla > Delphinidae > Globicephala > Globicephala melas. The sequence goes on along the minus strand of NC_083334.1, from coordinate 23,837,762 downwards.
GCCCCCATGACCACTCTCTCCTCGATATACCCTTTTGTCACCCAGTACACCAAAGCTGCTGCAGTAAAAGATTACAAATGATTGCCACATTGCCAAATCCAAGGACTAATTCTGAGTCCTCAGCTTCTCAGACTCTCAGGAAAATTTAAAACAGTTGATAACACCCTCCTACAAAAAACATGCTCTTTACTTGGCCTGCTGCACACCCCGCCTCCTCATTTCCTTCTATGCCCATGGCAGCTCCTCTGGTGTCCCCCTCCTCCACGCAAACATTAAATACTAAGAGTTCCTCACGACTCTCAGCCCCGCTTCTTTATCTCAAACCCCTCATTCTTTACCTTGAATTCAAACTGTCCCCTGAGTTTCAGGCTGGGTATCTAAGTGCCTGCAGGCCACCACCTCCATTTCGCTAGCTCGCAGGCTTCCTTCCTTTAACATGCCTAAAATCAACTGTATGACTCCTCGACCCCAAACCCTGCTCCTCCTCTTCAACGTTTCTCACCACTGTTGCTCATGCCAGCAGCACAGGACTGATCCTTGGCACGTGGCTCACACCATCACATTAAATTCTTTTCATTCTACTGCCCTATTAAGTGTCTTTTGCATCTATCCACTTCTCTCCATCCTCAATACAACCAACCAAGCCAGGTCACCATCACCTCTCACTTGGATTATGGGCACAGCCTCCTAACAGGTCTTTCCACTGTGATCCTTGCCCTCCAGAACCCATTTTCTGCTCTACAGTCCAAGTTTGTATTTTTTAATGTAATTCACGTCACTCCTGTGCTTAAAACCCTCAAGAGCTCTGAGGAGGAAATGTAAACCCCTAACATGGCCTATCTGCTTTCCTTTTTCTGCTTCTCCTACACCCCCCCACCCTGTCATATTCAATAGCTCACCGTGCTTTACTGCTTTCAGTTGCCTGTAGATACCTCTTACCTCTGAAACTTGGCCACTGCTATTTCCTGTGCCTTTGACACTTCTCCTCTGCTCTTCAGCTAGCTGACTCCTGCTCATATTTCAGGTCTTGCCGTAAACATCACTTACTCCATAAAATATTCTCTAATACCTCCAGATATGCATGGATGCCTCTCCTATATGCTAACCGTAACACCTTTTTTTCCCACATCATAAGCCTCATCTTCCTACACTGCCTTTTTTTGGTTCATCTATATCCCCCATAAAGTTGTAGGTTTCCCTCTCAGGAAACAGATCGTGCCTGTCTTGTTCACTGCTGGATCTCCATTCATAAAGGGCTGAATAATATTTAATAAATGAATAAAAATATATTTAACTACTGTATCATTTAGTGTTTATTAGCTACCATCTTGGGAATAAGCTAGTATTTTAAGTGAGAAACAATGTGCAAATATCTTTTTATTTTCTGATGTTCTAATCTTCCTGTATCCTTTAATAAAAGAAAAAACACAAACTTATAATACAAACCAAAAGTGGTCATTTGAAAATATCATCTGTATGTACACGGGGAAAATTTGAGAAAGGTGAGGTTGACACTGCTGGAAGGAAAGGAGGGAGGGAGGGAGGGAGGGAGGAAGTGGCCATTCTGTTTGGAGAAAAACAGCAGAGTTATCGTATCCTGGAGAAAATTTAGAAATTTAAACCAGGGCACTATAAAGCATCTTATATACTTTCAATATTTATAGCAAAGATGTATAATCTCCAGACTGAGAGGTGGGTGGTTGTATCACTGATGTTATTAAGACCCAACTCTAGAAGCCTAGTGAACAGCAATGCTACAAAGGAAAACTAGTTAAGTCCTGCTTTGCTACAACCAACATGCCTGAAGCCCTAAGCTTTGGCCAAATAGACCTCATCCTAATGTCAACACTGCTCAGACAATCAAGGAGTTGTAATAATACTAAACATTTTGCACATGTGTGAATACTTTTTGGAGATAAACCTCACAAATGAGCAAATTCAAATCTTACCTTTTATTTTCAGACCATAACATACCTTCATGTATAGCAAATATCTGTACAGCATCTCCCGAATTTTCTAATTTTTGATAAATGATGAAACCAGCCTACAGGAAAACCAAAAAATGAAAACAGTATACTAAAGATCACCAAATAAAATTTCATGTCCCATCTTTACAAAAATCTAAAACAATGATTCCCAAGGCACCCAAAAAGCTGAATTCAAACTATTAGGTTATGCAAAGGTCTAAATGTCTTTATTTATTCACCACACCAATTGTGAGAATGCAGAAAGTAGCTGTCTACACCTTAAAATAAAAATTTTAACATTTTAACGTCCAATATTATGAGCAGGTAACGAAATCAAATAACTTATAAATGGAATCTAACAAAATACAATCAAGTAAAAGAAAACTGTTTGACTACAGATATCCATTCCCCATTATCTCATTATTAGCTGTTAGTCAGTGTATATACAGTCCTCCTTCTAGCTACTGTTAATAGGAACAATCAAGTCACACGAATTTCTCATGAATAAAAATGCTACAGAACTTGTACTAGTTCTCAACAAGTTTTCTGATTTTTTTAAACAGAACATAAAGGAAAATTATCTTTCTATTTCCCCACAAAATTGAATTTTTTCTGTTTATAAATAAAAGGAGCTTCCATTCATAAAAACAGATGCAAAAAAGTAAACAATAAGATATTCATCTACAAATAAAAGTATAAGGGGAAAAAAAGTCCATTGGAACATAATATACATTTCTTGGAAACAAACAATAGTGCTATATATATAGATAAGGCCAGATTTCATTATGTACGAATATGTAAATATGAAAATACATCTGACTAACAGCAGTAGAAAGCTAATTGTGGAGGCAATTTTTCTAAATTTTTACCACATTTTAAATATAAACATAAGAAATAAGGCCAGTTTCAATATAGAAACTGTATTGTAGTTCTTTTTATTCTGTACTGGCCTATAATAAAATACATCATCAATACCATTTGTTCTTGCTCAGTCTAAGCTTATTCGCCTTGCATGTTTTCAGAGAACTCACATTTTTTACATATAAATTGGACATTATTTTGGCTTCATGACAATAAAAATAACTAGTATTAAACAATCTATTGATTGGTACTTGCTAATTAATACTCAGAATTACAAGTTTCACTAAATTTCTTCCTAAGCATTTTTAATGCCAAACTGATTTAAAAGATTTTAGTTAAGTTTGTGCCACTACCACAATAAAACTTTTATAAAGTAATTTATTATAAAGTTTAACAAACAGATCATAGTCTAAAGATGTCTGGTACATACATAAGCATCAGTGGCTGCATATAGTTTCTGGTCCTCAGTGAGGGGAAACTTACTCCAGTTGCTGCAGCGGATAGACCTGTCTTTCAGAAGCTGTTTACCAAAGAGGTGTTTAACCAAACCACCGAGGCTCCAGGTCTCTGTACATTTCAACTAAAAGCAATGAAAAATCAACTCAGCAAAAATTATTTCCTTCTATTTTCAGATATTCCTAATTATCTGATACCAAATGAACATGTCACACATAAAGCTGGAAATGTTACACCAAAATATAAGGTAGAGATAGTCCTTAATAGATTTCCTGTCACTCAAAACCTCATTTGCAGTTTACATTGTAAGAATTTAATTCTGGAATTTCCCCAATGTAGGTATTAAAATTCTTGGACTGTCGAAGCATCATTCATAGACAAAAGTTGAATAGGTTGGTAGGTTTTCTACTTCTCAGCCAAATGAATAGTTGGCTAATATGAGAATTTAACTTAATGACTACATGAATAAAATAGGGGAAATATGGGTGATGGAAGGGATGGTCAAACTTCCACTAAGAGCATCATACCACAAGAGCTGCATTATGCTCTTTAAAAAAAAAAGATATTCAAGAGGGAAGAGATATGGGAACATATGTATATGTATAACTGATTCACTTTGTTATAAAGCAGAAACTAACACACCATTGTAAAGCAATTATACCATAAAGATGTTAAAAAAAAGATATTGATATAGATGGATTAAAGAGATAAACTTAAAATACAATATTTAAATTTACATATATATGAAACAAAGTGAAATAATACTAAATATGGGAGAGGGTTCTTGCTTAAAGAAACTGTTTGCTAAGGCAATGGATTAGAACTGAAGGTTTTCATTATGGAACACTCACTGGGGACTTCTTTTTTACAAAAACATTATATAGCCTACATTATTTCGTCAAAAAAATCTAAAACAGATAGAAGGGACATTCTGTGAAACACAAATTTCTTGTTTGTGACAATAATATACATATTATATCTACCTTTTCATTGGCAACATCTGTCAGCTCCACAAAACTCTTCAATTTGATGTCAAAGTCACGTAGAAGTTTCCACTGATCTCCTTCAATTCCTACACCTGCCTTTTTAATTGCTTCATTTTCAAGCAACATTTTTAATCCCTGAGGGAAAACTGTAACATTTTTTTATTATTTCCATAGGTTCTATCAAATTTGATAGATTTATTTTCTACTTCTTACACATTCTATGTTTATACTTAAACTTCTGTTTAAGTTTAAATTCAGAAACACACTTAACTTGAGTGTTGCTTTTCTTGCCTAAAGCAAAAAGTCCTGATTGATAAATGACAGAAAAACAACTAACATAAACGCTACCTCTGTTATCACTAAAATTTAGCCCCTCTATACTTCAGTTCTCTACTCTCTAAAACAGGAATAATATCAACGTTTGACAGAGACGATGTAAAAAATTAAATAAAACAGGGATATGAGTGAATCAGGTAGAACATAAATACTTAAATAAACATAAGGTGATGAGAGAAGCACCAGTTAATTCAAGAGTTTAATTTTATATGGATAAAGTTGACATAATACAATTATCAACCATATAAAAATGAAACAAATAAAAGAGATACCAACCTGACATAGAAGAAATATGAAACAAGTAACATTTGCTCTCTGACACACACAGCTGAATTAGTGCAACTCTGCTCAGTTTCCCTTTACTGTATATTGGTGGCCATTCCATGTCAAATCCTACCACATCTCCATCAGACACACTCATGCTAAATGGGGAAAAACAGTGTAAATTAATTACATTAAAATTTTAATTTCTACATAACTAAAGACATCATTCAAAATGTTAAAAGACAAGCCACAGACAGTAGACGATATCTGTAATACATATAACTGATAATGAATAGTCAGAAAATATTAAAAATTCCTTGAAAAGTCAGTATGAAAAAGAGAAATAATCCAGTGGGGGCAAAAAAAAAAAAGGGAGGGAAATAGGAACAGGGAATTCCCCAAAGGATACCCAAACGGCCAATAAATTCAAATGCATATATGAAGATACAAAATCTCAATAGAACTCAGAGGAATGTAAATTGAACCTATACAATTTCACATCTACCTGACTGACAAAGCTTCACAATATTAAATGCTGAGAAGGGTATCTACCAGTGGGACCACTCACATACTGGTGAATGTTTAAACTGATAAAATCCTCTTGGAAAAAACTTATAACATCTAGCTAAAGATGTGTAAACAGCATGAATTGACAAGTCTTTCTCATAAATATATGAAACTCTCGTATGTGCCCAGATAGAAATGTTTAAGAATGTTCATTGCAATACTGTTCCATCTGGCAAAAACGGACACACTACATTTCCATCAACAAAAGAATGAACAAATTGTAACATACTGAAACAATGTAACACTATATAAAAGTTTAAATAGAACTTCATATACCAAACCAAAAAGAAAAATTCTCAAGAATATAAAACGTTGGGGCTTCCCTGGTGGCACAGTGGTTGAGAGTCTGCCTGCCGATGCAGGCGACACAGGTTCGTGCCCCGGTCCGGGAGGATCCCACATGCCGCGGAGCGGCTGGGCCCGTGAGCCATGGCCGCTGAGCCTGCGCGTCCAGAGCCTGTGCTCCGCAACGGGAGAGGCCACAACAGTGAGAGGCCCGCATACCGCCAAAAAAAAAAAAAAAGAATATAAAATGTTGAGTGAAAAAGACAAGTGGCAGAATATAAACAGTGTTTGATAGCATTAATTTTAAAGATTCTAAATGGGCAAAGTAACAGTATATGATATTTGGGGATATAAAATTATGAAAATTATAGAAAATATGAGGGAATGCTAAACACTGAACTCGTGACAGAGTTCTCTCAGAGGACTGCAGAGGAGAGAATCAGAAAGGGCATACACGGGCTTCAGTTGTATTTTATTGTTTCATGTCTTAATAAAGATGTGAAGAAAATTAAGATTTGATAAAGCTAGTGGAAGGAATATGGGTGCTTGTTATATTATTGTTTATATATGCCTATTTCACAATTTTTAAAAGTGAAAAATGTACTTTAAAAATTTTTTTAAACTCAACCTCTGCTTTGGGCTAAGATGAAATAACACTGATCAGTCATAACTTTCCTTCATGAACAAATAGAAAACTGGACAAAATATATAAACAACAGTTTTCAGACACTAGACAATGGGCAGTACAGGACTATGCTCTCTGAGGGAAGGAAATAAATGGTAAGGCCTACTGCTGCCCCAGCTTTCTGCCTGGAACATTCCAGATAACAGAACAGGGAGGAGAGTCCAAAGCAGAGCACTGAATTGGGAGACAGAGCTCAGAGCCAGAGAAGAGGAGGCAGCTAGAGGTTGTGGGTAGAGTCCTGGGGAGGAGGGAGCTAGGCAGGAAAAGACGTGCAAGCATGCAGTGACACTGCGAGGCTAGACAAAGAAAAACCAGGGAACTGTAAGCTGGACAGCTCCTAGGGCTTACATAGAGGTAAAAGGCATTAAAGTTCTGAAAAGTTGGAGTAGATTCTTTTTGATCACCTGGGGCAGTCAACAAAGACTCCAGCCAGAAAGGTCACACCCATTACAGGGCTAAATCATGTCCAGAATAAAGGCTACCGTAGATATGCCCTAAAAAAGCTTAAAAATAAACCTCAAAATGTTAAGTCTGATCTTCAGGTAACTTAACTGCCTGACAGAGCAAAGCTCCTTTCCTTCAAGGAAGACAATAAAATCTAACATTCAACAAGGTAAAATCACAGCATCCAATCAAAAACTGTCAGCTATGAAAAAAAAACTGGAAAACATGACTCATAAGCAGGATAAAAATCATTTAACAGAAAAAATAACTAGTATAGTGGAATTAACAGAAGAGGATATTAAAACAGCTATTATAAACATGCTGAACATGTTCAAAGATTTAAAAGAAAACATGAATATGATAAGCGCCAAAATAGAAGATACTTTTTAAAAGAAACAAATGGAACTTCTAGAGATGAAAAATACAACAAAATTTAAAATTCACAGGATGGGATAACAGCAGAACAGACACTACAGAATAAAAAAATAAATAAGTGAACTTGCATACAGAGCCAAAGAAACTATTCAAACTGAAGCACAGAGAGAAAAAAGAATGAAAGAAGAAAGTTTAAACACTGAAAGAGCCTCGTGACCAACAACACAGTATCAAGCAATCTAACCTATCTGCATTGAGAGTGGAAAAGAGGAGAATAATAGGATGTGAGAAAAAACACATTTGAAGAAATTATTCAAATATGATGAAACTATAAACCCACAGATCCAAAAAGCTCACTGAACCCCCAAGCAAGATAAACACAAACCACACTACACAAAGGCACATCATAATCTAATTGCTGAAAACCTGGAATAGCAAAAATCTTTAAAGTAACCAAAGGAGGTGAAAATAAAAAAAACTTGCCTGCCTTCCATAAAACATACAATTCATCAGAACTACACTCTTCAAAACACGCTTATTGCCTTCAGACAGGACATACTATAGCATTGTCAAAGGTAAGATGATAGAGTTAATACATAATCATAAATAACAGATTTTACCTTCTCTGTGAGACAATTTAGTTCTATTTAATGAGTCCCAAATGTAGCCAGATAACTATAGTGGGAGTGAGGACACCTGAATGCTATTTCTAGAATACATTTACCAGGAGACCATTAATAAATAGCTTAATTTACCTCTGCTTCTTCTATGGCAATGTATAACAGTTTAAAAAAAAAAAAAAAAAGGACAGGTATAATAACTTCAAAGATCTGAATGAATTCCCTATTTCTCCTTGTAAAATGCTTCAAGAGCCTTAGACTGCATTATTGCAGAGTACTAATTTAATTAGACAATTTAAAAAATACTAAGTCATTTTTAATGTTCTTTTTAAGGATCATTTGCTATAATTGTTGCTAACTAAATGCAACAGAGACAATCACAATCACTATTCAGTATTACTATGTTGGTATTTTCAATGAAATAGAAAGGGGCATTTTAGAGGTTGAATAATTTTTGCATGTTTTTCCTAAACTGGTGTGTTCTATATATAACATCTTAAGTACTGAAAAGTTAAAAAATTAGCTAGACTAATAGAAAGGCTTATGAATGAACAAACAGGTACATTACAAATTTAATTCAGTGATTTTAAGTTTTTATTTAAAAAGCAGAATTAGAACTTATCAGTGATATTTTACATGTGTAAGTAATTATGTACTGAACACACCTCAACTATAAAACTCAATACACATACAAATATTACCATAATAGTTATATTCTAAGGGTCCAAATTAAACTGAAAGTAGGAAATTTAAATCTTTACCTAATATCTTCTGATAGGAAAGAACAATCATTAGCTTCATAACTGTACACAATGGATCCACTGAATTCTAAGAAGGGGAGATCATCTTCCAAAACACTCTTCTGAATAGATGCCTTGAGTTAAACAAAATTCCGAAAAGGCACAAATAAAATTCACATTAAATAATAAATGTTCACTGAAATAATAAAGTTCACTGAAGCATTCAAATTATAGTCCTAAGTTTTATCAACTAATGCTTTATAGATTAATGAAGTCATACGGACAATTTAACAAAGATAAAGCTACCCACTGTAAAATTATTTTTCTAACAAATTTATTTGCAAACTTCTAATCCTATTTTCATAAAAGCATTTATTTTATTACATTTTTTCTTCAATTATATTAGTATTCTACATGCAAGAATGTTGCCATAAAATGCTGAAGACTGGTTGATGGAGCTTAAATCTATGAAGACTTAAAACTCACTTAACCATAAAAATTCACCAAAATAAATGCTGTCTAAATTATTATATGAATTGGAACAAACTGGCAAGGTCAACAATGTAAACTAGATAAAAAGGGAAAGTATAGAGTAAGAATTCTCATTTTTGTAAACCCAGTTAAAATTTAATCCCATTCATCCATTCAATGACTAGATTCTGGTTCATTCACACAACAGCAACTCTAAATGTAAACAATGGCTTGAAGTTTACAAGTTAGGATTGACTCATTTTACAGTCAAATGCACATTAAATTTTCCATCTGAAAGAATAATCAATGAACGGCATACCTTTCTTTCTTCTACAGAATATGTCTTCTGCGTAGACATCCATTCAGGAAGTTTCCGCTGCTGTGTTGTTTCCAATGTTTGTTCATTCATCTTTAAAAGGTTCTAGTTGCAAAATCCAAAAAACAAGTACTTTGTGAATAAATACAGTCTTCGTAAGAAAACTCAGAGACAGACCTACCAATATGATTGAAGATCCAAATATACATGTTTAAATTAAGTTACGGCATCTAGGCCCAAATATAGGTTATAAGAGCTGGAATCGCAAAAGAAAAAGAAACATACAACATGCTAGCTCTAATGACCATACATTTAGTATTTCCTCTTTTCAAAATAAGTGAGCCAGTTTAATTGAGTTCTAAGGTTCTAGCAGTTTCAAAATTTTATTATTCTCTGACTTTGATCCTTTTAAAAAATAATCTTTATCTTATTTACAATGACAATATCTGGGTGTATAAACTGCTATAAATTTTTGACAACTTTAATTTTCTTATCATCTTTCCTAAGATTTAAGTAAACTCATCAAACTGTTAAACTGTTCACAAGTCTACCTGAAGAGAATTTTGAGACAGATAAGCTTTTCTATATTAAGGGTTTTTAATTATACTCTTGGCCTAACAAGTGAACCAGTCTCCCTAAGAATAAGAGTTTCGTTGAGAATATTTTTTAAAAATCTGTTACGAGCTTTGAGGGCTCTACTCAATATAAACCACACTTCAAGAATGGTTGTAGAAAATACAATTAATAGGAAAACCATGACATACTCTTTCTTTTAAAGATAAAACAGATCCATATCCTCATGTGACTTAATACACTAAACTGAAGTGGCCTTAGGTTCTTAATAAAATTCTTCAAACCCCAACCTTAGTTCCTGTTATCTCAAATTTCTAGTAAAGGCATGAAATGCCCAAGGTCGCGAGGCCCCTCCACAAGACCACCAGAGTCGAGAGTCAAAGCCAAACGGCAAGGGTCATTTATTGCAGGTTCGAACCTGGACCTCCGCGCACTCGTTGCCGGTGACGCTAAGAGGTCCTGGCGGAGTTTACTACAGCTCTTTTATAGACAGGTACAAACAAGTTCGGGACGTTCTGCGGGGCTTTACAGGGGTGGAGAGTACTGATTGGTTGATTTTTGAACAAAGACACTAGTCGCCGTCTGATTGTTTGGACGGTTGCAGGTTGACTTTTGAACAAAGACACTAGTCGCCGTCTGATTGGTTGGACGGTTGCGGGGGGGGGGGGGGGTCAGCAAGCGTAATTACAGAAGCGAGAGCGGCTAGTTAAGTTTCGGTTTCCTGAGGTTTCGTTTCTCAATTGGAAATACTTAAGACGGGGCCATGGTCACAAAAAGAAATAGTGCAAACAGGAAGACTGATGCAACCCTAGCAGTGCTGCGGCCTCCACCAGCCCAACGGCAGGGCGGCGGGAGGCTGTGCGCCCAACTTCAGGCGGCGCTCCCAAATGTGGCAAGCCCAGCGCCGCGCCCTGGAATGGCCCTTTTTCGGCCCTTCTCCTCCGGGAGGAACAGAAAAGAAACTCCAGGAAAGGCACAAATTGAATGCAGGGCGTCAACTCAGTCCTATTCCCACCAAGTAGAACATAGCCCCCTCATTCCCCCCTTTCTCATGAACCAGAGGAGCCAATCTTGGGTCCTCAAGGCTCAGTTTCTTCAATTTCTGAGGCCTCGCAGGGCTGATATTGTGTTCTTAATATCATTAGCTGGACTGTATTTATTCTTTCGCGAACAAAATCCATGACTTTACTGAGTATACAGGGGCCTATAGTGAGGAGGAGAAGGAGGCATAGTAGAGGGCCCAGGATGGGGAGGAGGAAGGGGAGCATCCCATGAAATCCTGACCAAAGGGGATTATCCGCTAATTCTTGCCGGCGGCGAGCTAGGTCTTCCTGGAGCTGGTGGATCTTGGTTCTTACAATGCCTGATTTATTTGCATAGAAACAACATTTTTCTTTTAGGGCGAGGCATATCCCACCCTGTTCAGCTGTCAGCAAGTCTAAGCCCCTCCTATTCTGTAGGACCACCTCGGCCAGCGAATCTAATTGGTCCTGTAAGTCTTGAATGGTCCCAGAGAGAGTTTCTACATCTTCTATTAATTGCCTAGACAGCTGATTATAGGAGTGAAGGGAGACCCCAAGACCTGTACTCCCTGTGGCCACAGCTCCTGTAATTCCTAATCCTACCAGGAGGGGTATGACTGTAATGGCTCGTTTGGTTCTCCCTGCCCAGAGGTCAAAGCTGGGAATGGGCAATGGGGTGTCTCCCGAGATCAGGTCTACATTGGGGAGGAGGGTGGCTAGGGTGCAGACCCCTGTCCAGTTCGGGGGTAAATAGGTGTATGCTAGGTTATTTCCACAGACAAAGACAGTGGTATTAGGACTACAGAGGGAGGAGTTCACGGGGATATATTGACTACATCCAGTGGATGAAAGGATTCCCAAGTCAATACTGGCGTTAGAGAGGGAATCGTTCTTGACAAAGCATGAGGTATTAAAGGTGGTTGAAAATTTTGAAAATTGTATGGGGAACGGCTCGGGGAGTGAAGTAGGGTTACATCGTTCGTTGATGTCTAAATTGGCGAAGGTGGGGATGGCTATAGGGCGGGGCGGTCCTTGAGGAAGGCAGAGCCAGCAATCCTGTGCTAAGTTGGGGTTGGTGGTATTCAAAAGCGCAAAAGTAGCTTCTAGTATGGACATGGTCTGGGGGTCCAGTTCAGAGGGATTGACCTTAGGGATAATTAGGGGGTGGTAGCTGAGCTGTGGGTATAGATGCCGATAGACCTCTTCTATTTGTCTTCAGGTTTCTATCTGGCGCACTGCGTCCTGGGGGCCCCCACCGTCTGAGGTATGTGTGGGGGCCCTGGTATTCCAGCATACCGGGGTCCCGGGGGTGCCAGTGCATCCAGCCTGAAGGTATTTATTACTCTCACTAATGGTGGGGCTTTTATTATTCTGTAGTATGGCTGTGAAATAAGTCTTGTTATTGGCCCCTATACATTGCTGGTAAGAGGAATAGCACATGCTATGCATTGATTCCTGGAAGGCAGAACAGGGGCAAGTGGCTCGAGGGGGGAGTGGCTTAGGCTTATGGTAGCATTGCCAGCTTTGAGAGGCCCCGGTGCCCTATATGCCTGAACAAGGTATGCAGTTATGCCCCCGCAGTCCTGCATATGAGTATACCCTAGGGGAACAACAGGAGCCTCCATAGTACCTCCCCTGCACTCGCACGGTGCACCATATAGTTGTTGTATTAAAGTATTCTTATCGGGGGGAGGGCCGAGTCCTCCCCTCGTGGCCCGAGGATTGAGGGTTAGGACTATCGTTAGGGCTATCAGCAGTACCTTGGTCATCATGGGGGAGGGTACGGCGCAAGGTCAGTTTGAGGGGATTGTCCTTACTCCGGTCAACCGTCCAGGTGACGTCAGCTTTAGTGGACTTGATGAGGTCAGAAAATGGGTCCACCGGCTTGACATGGGTGTAATGGATCCAGGCAGCTATGCTGTCCCCCTTGATGGCCGTCAGCGTTGTCAGGATGATCTGGTAAGGTCCTTTCCACCTGGGTTCTAGGGTCTCTTGTCGATGGCGTTTGACAAGGACCCAGTCACCCGGCCGGAGCTGGTGTGGAGTAGGCGGGGGTCCTGTTGCATATAGCTCTTTTAGTTTGGGCCAGATTGTCTCGTGTGTCCGCTGTAAGGCTTGGAGGGAAGACAGGAGATTATTTTCTGGGTCCAACTGGATAAGGTTAGTCTTTAGGTTAGGGATGATAGGAGGAGGCCTACCATGCATTATTTCGTAGGGAGTAAATCCTAGCTTATAGGGGGAATTTCGCACCCTAAACAGAGCGTAGGGGAGTAGGACTACCCAGTTAGCGCCAGTCTCCATGGTCAATTTAGTCAAGGTCTCTTTTAGAGTTCTATTCATCCTTTCTACCTGTCCTGAACTCTGGGGGCGGTATGCACAATGTAATTTCCAATTAGCCCCAAGTATGGAAGCCAGATCCTGACTTACCTTAGAAACGAAGGCTGGCCCGTTGTCGGACCCTATCATAACTGGAAAGCCATACCTGGGCAGGATCTCTTCTAGTAGCTTCTTAGCTACTATTTGTGCAGTCTCATTCTTGGTTGGGAATGCCTCAGTCCAACCTGAAAAGGTATCTATAAACACCAGTAAATATTTATACCCATATTTGCCAGGCTTTACCTCCGTGAAGTCCACTTCCCAGTAGGCTCCAGGCTGGTTTCCTCTCTCCCGGATGCCAGTGGTTGACGGGTGGGTGCTGGCATTATGGAGTTGGCAGACTGCACAGTCAGCAACCAGTCGTTCAGTCTTCTCGGAGACATTTTTAATTTTAAGTCCAGTCTGCCTGATGAGATCCTGTAGCCGTCGGGCGCCCAAGTGGGTGCTACGGTGGATACGTTCAAGGACCAGGGTTCCTAGTTTCTCAGGAAGGAGGATATTGTTCTTAGCGTCCCGCCACCATCCGTCTCTAACCTGGGTTAGAGGGAGCTTGCTCATCCATCTGATGTCATCCTCCGAGTAGTCGGGTTGGGGCGGTAGTTCCCGGGGCCCTGGATCCGGCAGTTGCAGGGGAAGTAATGGTATTGGAGTGTGTGCCGCCTTTCGAGCCGTCTGGTCTGCCAAATTGTTGCCTCGGGCGACTGGATTCGTGGGTTTTTGATGCCCCGGGCAGTGTACAATGGCTAGCTTTTTGGGTTCCCATATGGCCGCTAGCAAGGCCAGGATTTCCTCTTTGTTCTTGATGTCTTTGCCCTCTGCTGTGAGTAGTCCCCGCTCTCGGTATATTGCCCCATGTATATGTGCGGTAGCGAAAGCATACCGGCTGTCTGTGTATATGGTGGCTTTTTGGCCTTTGCTCATCTTGAGAGCTTGGGTCAGGGCAATTAATTCAGCTTTTTGGGCTGAGGTCCCTGGGGGGAGAGTCTCTGCCCATATCACTTCAGTTTCTGATGTTACCGCTGCCCCCACATACCTCTGACCTTGCTGGACAAAGCTGCTGCCGTCAGTGAACCATGTGACTTGTGCATCCGGTAGGGGTTGGTCACGTTAGGTCTTCCCGTACCCCATGGATCTGGGCCAGTACCTCTGCACAGTCATGGAGTGGGGAGTCCAAATCTGGGTCAGGTAATAGGGAGGCAGGGTTTAATGCCCGCGGCGGAGTGTAGCCGATTCTGGGGATTTAACAGTAGACCCTGGTAGTGGACCAGTCGAGCATTGCTCATCCATCGGTCGGGAGGTTGTTTGAGAACCCCGTCGATGGCGTGGGGGGTGGTGACATGCAACTCCTGTCCCATAGTTAGTTTGTCAGCATCCTTTACCATTAGGGCCGTGGCGGCGATCATCCGGAGGCAAGGAGGCCAGCCGGCAGCCACTGGGTCCAATTTTTTTGATAGGTAAGCAACAGGCCTGGGCCAAGGACCGAGGGGCTGGGTCAACACGGCCTTAGCTATGCCTTTGCTTTCATCCACAAAGAGGTGGAAGGGTTTGGAGACATCAGGGAGACCCAGGGCGGGTGCGGATAGCAAGGCAGTTTTGATCTGCTGAAATGATTGCTCAGCCTCCTCTGTCCATTTAAAGGGCGTCTGCTCTTTGGTGGCTAAGTATAGTGGTTTGGCCATTTCAGCAAATTTGGGTATCCATTAACGGCAGAACCCCGCTGACCCCAAAAATTCCGTCACCTGTCGAGGCGTGGTGGGTCTGGGGATGCGGAGGACGGTTTCCTTCCGTGCATCTGTGAGCCATCGTTGCCCCCCTTTCAATAGGTACCCCAGGTAAGTTACCTCAGGCCTGCAGATCTGTGCTTTCTTGGCAGAGGCCTGGTATCCCAGGGTGCCGAGAGTCCATAGGAGGTTTCTGGTTCCCTGCAGGCAGGCTTCAGCGGTCTCAGCAGCTATTAAGAGATCATCAACATACTGCAGGAGGGTTACATCGGGGTTTTGTCTCCGGTACTCACTGAGATCCTCGTGTAGGGCCTCATCAAACAAGGTAGGCGAGTTTTTGAATCCTTGGGGAAGTCTGGTCCAGGTGAGTTGTCCGTTTATACCTCTCTCGGGATCTGACCATTTGAAGGCAAAGAGTTCTTGACTTTTGGGTGCCAAGAGTAAACTAAAAAAGGCATCTTTGAGGTCCAGCACAGTATACCATTGTTTTTCTGGACAAAGGGCGCTCAAAAGAGTATATGGATTGGGCACAGTAGGATGGATGTCTATGACCCGTCTGTTAACTTCCCTCAGGTCCTGCACTGGTCGGTAGTCTTTACTGTTAGGTTTGCGGACTGGCAGCAGGGGTGTATTCCAGGCCGACTGGCAGGGACGCAGTATCCCCAGGTCAAGAAGCCGGCGAATATGAGGAGTGATACCAGTCTTGGCCTCTATGGGCATGGGATACTGTCGGACACGTGCAGGATCTGCCCCTGGTTTGATCTCTATGAATAGGGCTGGGCGATGTTTGGCTAGTCCCATCCCCCCTGTTTCTGCCCATGCTTCGGAGAACTGCTGAAGCCATGACTCTATATCTTGATTTTGGGAGGGTGGTTCCTGGTGAAGTCGGTACTCATCTTCCAAGTTCAGGGTAAGCACAGATATGGGTTGGTCGTGAGGGTCTGTTACGATTGGCCCCTCTGGCCGAAAATGAATTTGTGCTCCCATTTTAGTGAGTAAGTCTCTCCCCAGTAAGGGGCAAGGGCTATCGGGAATGACCAGAAAGGTATGGGTTACCCTTTCCGTGCCCAAGTCCACAGTTCTCTGAGTGGTCCAAAGGTAACGTTTGACTCCCGTAGCTCCCTGGACCCAGGAGGATTTGTTAGAAACTTTCCCGTGGGGCTTAACCAAGACCGAATGCTGTGCCCCTGTATCCACCAGGAATTGGACTGGTTTCCCCTCCACTTGTAGGGTTACCCTGGGTTCGGGGAGGGGGTCCGAACCCCGTCCCCCCTACTCTGCATCATGTGTAAATAGGACTGGGGTGGCCTTCGGTTGCCATTGCCTCTGGTTGGGGCGCGGCTGCCTTTTCTTGGGGCATTCCCGAGCCCAGTGGCCCTTTTCCTTGCAATAGGCACATTGATCTCTGTCCAATGGTCGCCTGGGAGGTCGAGTGGCTGGGGGGCCCTCTTGGTCTTTCTGAACAATGGCGGCCAGGACCTTAGTCATTTTCTCAGTGGCTTTAAGTTGTTTATCCTCTGGGGCGTCTCGGTTATTAAAGACATGCTGGGCGATACGGAGTAGGTCCTGTATCTGTTTGCCCTCCAGATCTTCTAACTTCTGGAGTTTCTTTTTAATATCAGGGGCTGCCTGGTTAACGAAGGACATTACAACGGCAGCCTGATTTTCGGGGGCCTCTGGATCCATAGGGGTATACTGCCTAAAGGCTTCCATTAATCTTTCTAAGTAAGAGGAGGGGCTTTCTGTTTTACCTTGTATAATTGAATATACCTTGGCCAAATTAGTGGGCTTGCGCGCGGCCGCCCGGAGACCCGCCATTAGAGTCTGGCGATAAATGAGCAGTCGTCCCCTACCTTCTCCGGTGTTATAGTCCCATTCATCCTGCGGGGGGCGAGTTAAGGGAAAGGCTGCATTGATGAGGTCAGGGTTAGCGGTGGGTTGACCATCATCTCCAGGAACCAGTTTTCTCGCCTCCAGCTGGATTCGCTCTCGTTCTTCGGTAGTGAATAGGATCCGGAGGAGCTGTTGGCAGTCATCCCAGGTGGGCTGATGAGTGAACATACGCTATCTAGAAGAGCTATCAAGTCTTTAGGATTATCAGAAAAGCGGGCATTCTGGGTTTTCCAATTATATAAGTCACTGGTAGAGAATGGCCAATACTGGAGTCGGGGGTTCCCTGTCTCATCGGGAGGGCCTATTTCTCGCAGGGGTAGGGCTATGGTGGAATCAGGATGGCGGAGCCCTGGGTCGCGCTGAGTGCGTCCACAAGTGCGCCCATCCGGCCCATGGGAATTATTTTCATTGGGCAGGAGGACCGGTAGTGCCTCTGCCTCTCAATCCTCCGGTTCTAGCCTGGGTGGCCCTTCGGGAGGGGCCGCAGGAGGTTCTACCAAGGGGAGAGGAGCAGGGCCAGGAGCAGGAAGGGGGACCGGTTGTGGGGCCAAAGGAGGAGGTTGATATGGGGGGGGGGGGTCTAGGAGAAGGAGGTCTTGGCTATCAGAGAGTATGGGTGCAGTTGGGGTCTGAGGCTTGGGGGGTTTAGTTGGTCGGGCCGCAAGGATCTTACATGACCCTGATGACAAAAAGGGGGTCATCCAGGGAGGAGGGTTTTCTACCAGGTCCTGCCATACCAGGATGTAGGGGATCTGGTCCGGATGGCCTTCTTTTCCTGGCAAGAAAACTCTATATTTAACTTTTAGGATTATAGGAAGACAAAAGGTACCCTCGGTGGGCCAGCCAACCCCGAAAGTTGGCCATTCAGAGCGGCAGAAGGTAATTAGTTTTCTTCTCCGGATGTCCAGACTGAAGTTGTGTCCTCGGGACTTTACATCCCCGAAATTAGCGAGAAGGAGGGAGAGGGGGGTACTCTGTGCTTGGCCCATGTCTAGGTCCTGGAAGAGATTGGTTAGAAAAGGTTACTCTGAAAACAAAAGTGATTAAGAGCAGTCCCAATAGCGGAGTCTGTAAAAGGAGGAAGGGGAGGTTATCGCGTGCGCGCTTCAGATGGGCTATCAGCCCCAGATGGGTCGTGGTGGACGTCTCCAACCACACCCGACTAGGTGTCCTATAGCGCGTCCGTCAGGACCGTCCTAGTCCCCAAAACAGAAGGTACCCTGAGCCGGCTTACTTACCGATCGGTTGTCAGCGATGACCCGTTGACCTGATGTCTGGTGGGCTTGGGGGCATCCCGGACGAGCCCCCAAATAAAATGCCCAAGGTCGCGAGGCCCCTCCACAAGACCACCAGAGTCGAGAGTCAAAGCCAAACGGCAAGAGTCATTTATTGCAGGTTCGAACCTGGACCTCCGCGCACTCATTGCCGGTGACGCTAAGAGGTCCTGGCGGAGTTTACTACAGCTCTTTTATAGACAGGTAAAAACAAGTTCGGGACGTTCTGCGGGGCTTTCCAGGGGTGGAGAGTACTGATTGGTTGATTTTTGAACAAAGACACTAGTCGCCGTCTGATTGTTTGGACGGTTGCAGGTTGACTTTTGAACAAAGACACTAGTCGCCGTCTGATTGGTTGGACGGTTGCGGGGGGGGGGGGGGGGCGGTCAGCAAGCGTAATTACAGAAGCGAGAGCGGCTAGTTAAGTTTCGGTTTCCTGAGGTTTCGTTTCTCAATTGGAAATACTTAAGACGGGGCCATGATCACAAAAAAGAAATAGTGCAAACAGGAAGACTGATGCAACCCTAGCAGGGCGGCGGGAGGCTGTGCGCCCAACTTCAGGCGGCGCTCCCAAATGTGGCAAGCCCAGCGCCGCGCCCTGGAATGGCCCTTTTTCGGCCCTTCTCCTCCGGGAGGAACAGAAAAGAAACTCCAGGAAAGGCACAAATTGAATGCAGGGCGTCAACTCAGTCCTATTCCCACCAAAGTAGAATATAGCCCCCTCAGGCACAGCAGTTTTTAGTATACACCTGAAGATTCTTATGATGAAACAATGTCAATATGAAATAATCAAAGCAACTATTTATGATTATGGGATAGCCTGTTATCCCTACTGATATTTAGCAATACAAATTCTGAAAAAATTAAACAATATCCAGCAAGTATCCATTTAAGTGCTCATTTTCCCAAGCATAAACCCCCAAAACTGAGAACACTAATAATGTATGAAAGAAAATTTTTAAAGATTACTTTGGCAAACAAATTTTCCATACAGAACAAACTCCATCATTCTTATGCACTGGGAAGGAAAGGATTAACAGCAGGAAAGGGGAACTCACTGGCCCCACTGGGGAAGAAGGAGTGAAAGACCTCAACCACCAAATGTGCTAATGACCTCAAACTGGACGGTAGCCTTGTAAATCTATCAGTGGTATACACTAGCAGAAAAATACCAGAGTATCTATCCAGAAAATGTTAGCCAGATATAACTAACCTATCTAGGCTGCTCATCATAAATAAGCCTGGAATTCTGGCTTTATTAATTATGTCTGGAAAATGGGGGGTAGTCAGTATAGACTTAAAAAAATGCAAAACATGTGACAGAAATCTCAAGGTATTTGGGGGACCCTGAAAAGGGAGGAATTCACCTAGATCTGTTAAGCGAAATCTGTGATAAGCCATTGTCATGACTTCCCTAGCCCTGAGAGGTCTTTTAAAAGTTCAGTTTGAGACTCCTTATAAAAGTTTCATCAAAGCAAAACAGCCTATATGATCAATTATAGTTATATTAATCATCAAGCCAAGTTTATTGAGGCCAGACTTATTTTGCAAACAAATTGGTCTTAATTTGGTTATATTTGGAAGAAATGAGGATAAATTTAGAGAGAAAAAAGATTATGTTTCAATGAATATTAAATCCCAGAAATCCCAGTTTTGTTAATGGAGGTCTGTATTTACTAAGACTCACTTCCTAGATAGTTCCTGGCTGTTAGGTTATATTAATGCAAAGTTTAATTAAATTATTAAAAGGACACTCTGAGTTTGTTTTTGAAGCTTATCTCAGTAATCTTTTAGATGAAGATCAGATGCCCCACGACCTGCAACCAGGGGATTATGCATACTGGAAAAGACATAATGTAAAGGACTATCTCCAACCTAGACAGAAGGACTCTTATCAGGGACTCTTAACTAGCTCATGCATACTGAAACTGAAGAGAACTGATTCGGATTAATTTGCACTTACAAAGGGTCCCTACACTGGACTGGCCTATAGAGATTATGGCTGAACTCAAAATCACCTTAAAACAATGCTCAGAGGAGAAACTACACTCACACTAGGATGAGAGGAAGAAGACATCAGAAGTAGACAGCTAGCCCAAGATCCTGGACCTGGCTTGTATGATCCTTTATAACATTTTCTTGACTTCTTGGACCTTTGCATATGAATCAAATGTTTTCCTATCATGGGCATGATCCTATCCTAATTTTAAAAATCAATCCAGGGGCTTCCCTGGTGGCGCAGTGGTTAAGAAACCACCTGCCAACGCAGGGACACGGGTTCAAGCCCCGGTCCGGGAAGATCCCACGTGCCGCAGAGCAACTAAGCCCGTGGGCCACAACTACTGAGCCTGTGCACTAGAGCCTGCGAGCCGCAGCTACTCAGCCTGCGCTCTAGAGCCCGTGTGGCACAACTACTGAAGCCCGTGCGCCTAGAGCTAGTGCTCCGCATCGAGAGAAGCCACCGCAATGAGAAGCCACCCCCTACCCCCGCGCACCGCAACTAGAGAAAGCCCGCGCGCTGCAATGAAGACCCAACGCAACCAAAAATAAACTAATTAATTAATTTAAAAAAAATTCTTACGGGGCTTCCCTGGTGGCACAGTGGTTGAGAATCTGACTGCTAATACAGGGGACACGGGTTCGAGCCCTGGTCTGGGAGGATCCCACGGGCCGCGGAGCAACTAGGCCTGTGAGCCACAACTACTGAGCCTGCGCATCTGGAGCCTGTGCTCCGCGACAAGAGAGGCCACAATAGTGAGAGGCCCGCGCACCGCGATGAAGAGTGGCCCCCGCTTGCCGCAACTAGAGAAAGCCCTCGCACAGAAATGAAGACCGAACACAGCAAAAATTAATTAATTAATTAATAAAAAAAATTCTTACTTATGACTTTAATAATACTGCTAGCTATGTTATTTGTATTTTGCCTGTTTTACAAGATGGTTGTTTCTTGCATTACCAAATGTGTAACTGAGCCTCCAACAAAAATACATAGTTTTATATGAATCAATAATTGTAATAGTGCAACTCTAGATATGTGAAGATGGATGCAACAAGGCGGAATTTTTTTCTGGACCGTAACAGACTAGTAGGACAGGTGGTCCTTTGACTATTGTTAATAAGACCTAGTCCAGTAATAGCACACTGAGTGGACTATCAGCGAAATTTTCGCCAGAACTAGGAATCAGCCTTCCTAGAACCACAGGACGAAATGGTCATGAAATGCCTCCCAAATCATGGTCCAATTTATGACCATGAGGGGGCCCTGTCAATTACAATTGGCCCTTGCCATTGGCACTTGCCAACTACCTCTACAAGGATTAAACCATGTGCTGCTGCAACTGCTGACTTTCAACACCCCCTGAAAGGACTTCAGCGTGGAGAGCAGGAATGAGGCCCTCTGTGCTCTGGGAAAAACTGGCAGAACAGGTCTTCAGAGAGTTCAATATTTTCAGGAGACAATTTTATGAGCCCAACTCCTGTATCTCCTCATATCTGGAAAAGCACTAAAATCCTTCATGGTGACAACTGCTCCTCGTGGCTACCAAAAACCTTGTGCAAAAAATATGTGCTTGATTGCCTGTACTTCCCCTTCACCAAAATCACATATATACTGACCTTCCCCCTTAGCTCTTTGGAGCAGTTTCTCAGTTATCTGAAATGCTGTCTCCCAGGCTGTAGTCCTCATTTTGCCCCAAATAAAACTTAACTCACAACTCTCACGTTGTACATATTTTTTAAGTCAACATCAGTAAGCTGTGTAATTTAGAAAACATAAAACGGAGGAGTTTCAAAATGAAAACTTCCTTTGCGCAGTTTTTTTTTGCACACGTTGCTCAAAACTATTCTGTTAATCCAAAACCATAACATGTACTAATGCAGAAGAAAAGGACATTTTTGGAATCTGTGTGTGAGTTTGGGTTCCTCCAAAAAAAAAAAGAAAGAATATTCCATCTGCACTTGGTGCTCTTTGCGTCATTAGCAAAGTTTGGCATTGGGGAAGATCTATGATTCAGTGAACCAGAACTGACAACACAAATGTTAGTGCTACCACCTGCATTATATGTAATAAGATAAAATATATAAACTATATATGCTTTATTCATTGTAAGGCATTTTACAAATGTTAGTGGTTATTAATAAGCTTATATTTGCCACAAATCCAAAACCCTTGACAGGACAGTCAAAAGTTGATCCCAAGGTATGTGTATATACATATACATATACACACACAGACACAGACACACACACACAGGAAAGGCGAGTTTATTCTTAACCTTAAAATACATTTTTATTAAACTGGAAAACAAGCTTTTGCTAAATGCAGAGTAGATCATTTGCAAAACTGCCAGAAAATTGAGTTTTCTGAAAATAATAAACAATTCTATAATAACAACTCTAAAATCTTGGAATTCTGTAAGTAATTCATTCATACTGCCAAAACAGAAATAAACTTCAATAACTCTTCCCTGCAGCCACCTATAACGCTAAAATTATTTTAATTTAAAATGTCTTAATTTTTAGATGTAAATACCTTTTTGCATACAAAATTCTGTCTAGATGCCTCCAGGCAAAGAATTTGAAAGTAAAATTGCTTACAAACTTAACATTTGTGTCAAATTTACTTCGATCTTGGGACAGATAAAAAGCATACAGAAAAGTATAGTTGTAGAATAATTTGCAGTAGGGAAATTCTTCAGCATACATGAGGATTTTTTTTTTAAGCTTTTTCTTTTTTTTACGATTTTTTTTTTGATGTGGACCATTTTAAAGTCTTATTGAATTTCTTACAATATTGCTTCTGTTTTATGTTTTGGTTTTTTTGGCCCCGAGGCATGTGGGATCTTAGCTCCCCAACCAGGGATCAAACCTGCACCCCCTGCATTGGAAGGCGAAGTCGTAACCACTGGACCACCAGGGAAGTCCCTACATGAGGATTTTAATCATTGATCAGATAAAGGTTATTCTTGGGAGGGATCCAAGTCACTGAATAATAGAATTTTTAAATTATGTATTTAGTTGTTACATTGTTGAGTATGAACAACGTTGACACATCTTTTTCTAAAATCAAGTCTTATCATTTCATAATGCTTCACTTTGAGTCATTAAAGGATAATAAGCTCCTCTTTGAAATAAATAATATATTTTTATTTGTATTGGTTTGGACTTCCCTGGAATAATCTCATGTATCTATCCACCACTACCTGCTACTTTTCAACTTTTATCACTTTTTTAAAGGCTGGCTTTAAATAACATACACCTGGGATTTTTGTTGTGGTTTATTTTTCTGGTTTTGGTTTTGAACAGCCCAATTTGAACACATCTGTCTTTCAATAAGGAGATTCATCTCATTCACAGTTAGTGTAAGAACTTGAGTTTTCAGGACTTCCCTGGTGGCGCAGTGGTTGGGAATCCGCCTGCCAATGCAGGGGACACGGGTTCGAGCCCTGGTCCGGGAGGATCCCACGTACCATGGAGGAACTGGGCCCGTGCGCCACAACTGCTGAGCCTGTGCTCTGGAGCCCACGAGCCACAACTACTGAGCCTGTACGCCACAACTACTGAAGCACGCGTGCCTGGAGCCCGTGCTCCGCAACAAGAGAAGCTGCTGCAGTGGGAGGCCCGCGCACCGCAACGAAGAGTAGCCCCCACTCGCCGCAACTAGAGAAAAGCCCGCGTGCAGCAACAAAGACCCAATGCAGCCAAAAATAAATAAAATAAAAAATAATAATAATAAAAAAAAAGAACTTGAGTTTTCCCTTTCATTTACTTTGATTAATATTTACCTTCCTTTCTTCAGTTTCCTCTTATTCTTTGTCCACTTTTTCCAACTGTGTGAAATTACCATTGATACTCTTTTTATCATTGCCAGTGTTAAAATTTCACTTTTCTTCCATCCTATTACTCTACTATCTCAGCAAAACAGTGAAACTATATCCCTTCCCCACCAAGACCTGACGTTTGCACTGTCCCTCTACCCACCAAGGCAAACTCTTAGAATGTTTTGACTTCCCCACCCTTCTAACTACTGTTTTTTTGCTGATACGGTTTTGGCTACAGACTGTTAGTTTTCTAGTATTGCTCTTCTTTTTCAAGAATCCTTACTATTTTCTAAACATTTATGTTACCAATTTCATCATCCATTTTAATATGTTTATATAAATTTAAATATACATGTAAATGTATATATTGCTTACTATAGTTTCCTCCTCCCTTAATCTTATCAATCTTTTTTTTGTTTTTTCTGTTTGTTTTTTTTTTGCAATACGCGGGCCTCTCCCTGTTGTGGCCTCTCCCGTTGTGGAGCACAGGCTCCAGACGCGCAGGCTCAGCGGCCATGGCTCACGGACCCAGCCGCTCTGCGGCATGTGGGATCTTCCCACCAGGGCACGAACCCGTGTCCCCTGCATCAGCAGGTGGACTCTCAACCACTGCGCCACCAGGGAAGCCCCAATCTTGTCAATCTTGAATCTCCATTCTGATTCAATTGTTTGTTCAGAGGTTTTTGTCAATTATTTTCCTCAAGTAGAATATGTAGGTGATTAAGCACTGATCCCCTGCATATGTGAAAATCTATTTTTCAAACAGGTAAGAGAATGACGTGTTGGCTGAACATAACAGTCTCTCAGCAGTTTGTAGATGTTCTCTTACAGTGTTCTGCCTTTTAATGTCACAAGTAAGAAGTCCATTGTTTTTCTGATGCTTTCTTCAATTGTGAGTAATATTTTTCCCATCTGGGAGCATTAAAGATGTTTAAGGATTTTCATATTTTTAAGAGCCTAAGTGTACACTCTTTACTCTCCTTGGAATCAGTGAGTCCTTGGAAAAGACTGCTTTCCAAGTCTTTACTTAAGATAAGAAAATTTTCCCCTTGTTATAGAATGAATTGTGTCTCTCCCCAATACAAGATAGGTTGGAGTCCTAATCTTTGGAGATAGAGTCATTACAGAGGTAACAAAATCTCAATGAAGTCATTAGGGTCGTCCTTAATCCAAAATGAGCGGTGTCTTTATAAAAAGGAGAAATTTGAACACAAGAGACAAGACATGCGTAGGTGGAGGATGATGTGGAAAAGAGTCATCTACAAGCCACGAAGGCAGGCCAGAAACAGGCCCTTCCCTCACAGCCCTCGGAAAAAAAACTACTGCCAACAATCTGATTTCGGACTTCTAGCCTCCACAACTGTAGAACAATAAATTTCTGTTGAGTCTTCTAGTTTGTGGTACTTAATTATGGCAGCTGTAGCAAACTAATATACCCCTGTTACTAGTTTAGTTATTAATTGCCATAATCTATTCCTTTTTTCCTTCTACAGCATTTATTCACATTCCAGTGAATTTCTTGCCCGAATTCCTTCTGCTGGTGTCTATTTTTTCCTACCTGATGACGTCCTCCTTAATTTTGTTCTGTATTTCAAAGAGACTTCTTCCACTTGATTTCCAAGATGCTAATTTCATTCTCAACATTCTCAACTTCATTTAATAGTCCTTTTTCAATTTGCCTCCTGAATTTTTATAATGTTGAGATCTCAATTGTTAGTTTCAGAAAGTCTCTTTGTACTCTAGTTGAGTCTCCCTAAATGTGCTTATAATTTCTTTCTTTCGTAAAAGTTATAGTCTAACTATTTCAAAGATCTGTGTCAATGGGAGCTTCCTATTTTGGATGTTCTGTTGGTCTTCTTTCCCCTGATGCTGGATTCCTTGGGTGGATTGCTATTTTACTTTACACGTATAACTCTATTTACCATCAGCAGCCTCAGCTCTTAGGGTCCCTCAGGAAGCTGCAAACTGAGGGCAAAGAGACTGTAAGTCTTCCACTGAAGCACTAGGGAGGCAATATCTCTATTCACAGGTCCCCCAAGTTGTAATCTCAAGGTCTAGCCCACCAACACACTGAGCCCATCAGTATAACTCCTCTGGAAGTCCTCTAAGACAGGAAAGATCAAGTAGGCTTCCTAAGACCAATGAGTTGTTCAGTGCATTCAACAAATACCGATTTAATTTTCAACCATATTTGTTCTACCACAGTAATTCTATTGAGTATTTTATTTAGGAAATAACGGTTTAGTTCCTTTCTTACCCTCCAATTTTCCTTTTCCACCGTTTTCAGTTGTTTGATTAATATATTTCCTATTGAATCCATTGATAATACTTACAGGGACTTTAAGTTCTTTTTTGTGTAGAAATTCTTTTTTATCAAGGTTGTCAACTATTCAGCTTAGTAAGCTTGATATCTGTTGATTTTACTCAAATACATGATGACTCTCAATTGCCTGCTTCATTTAAAAATGAAGTTTTACATGGAAGTTGACAACATTTTCAAGTTCATGGCACATTCAGAAAACGAAAGTATTTTTATGGCATGCTGGGAAGGGGTTTTGGGAGTGTGAATATGAAATTTTGGGAAAATTTTATCTTCTTTATAAAATTAAATTTTTCAAACTTTTTAAAAACAAACTTGAGGGCTTCCCTGGTGGCGCAGTGGTTGAGAGTCCGCCTGCCGATGCAGGGGACACGGGTTCGTGCCCCAGTCCGGGAAGATCCCACATGCCGCGGAGCGGCTAGGCCCGTGAGCCACGGCCGCTGAGCCTGCGCGTCCGGAGCCTGTGCTCCGCAACGGGAGAGGCCACAACAGTGAGAGGCCCGCGTACTGGAAAAAAAAAAAAAACCTTGAAATCATTTAGACGGAATAACTTTTTTTTTTTTTTTTGGCTGCATTGGGTCTTCGTTGCTGCTCATGGGCTTTCTCTAGTTGCAGCGCGCGGGGGCTACTCTTCGTTGCGGTGCTCGGGCTTCTCATTGCAGCGGCTTCTCTTGTTGCGGAGCACGGGCTCTAGGCGCACAGGCTTCAGTAGTTGTGGTTTGTGGCTCTAGAGCGCAGCCTCAGTAGTTGCAGCACACGGGCTTAGTTGCTCCGCAGCATGTGGGATCTTTCCGGACCAGGGCTCGAACCCATATCCCCTGCATTAGCAGGCGGATTGTTAACCACTGCAACACCGGGGAAGTCCTAGATGAAATAACTTTTGTATGTTATGCTTTATGCTTAAAATGGTTGCGCACAATTCCTGATTAAGACCTTTTAACAACACATTCTTAATATTTTTGTAGAGCAACCATCACAAAGAAGCTTTGTTAGCACAAGTGGTAGCAAATGGTAAAAGAGGAGGCTTTGCTCCAATATACTAAAGACTCCTTTTTCACTGTTAACCAGCATTCCAACAATTCGATCCTTTAAACTGCACTTCAAGGATGCTGAAAGTCTTTAAATCTAATGCTTCTCCTTTTCTTCTACTGAGAAATACGTTAATTTCTTCTGATGATGTAAATAAGCTTCAAAAATCAATGTTTTTATATCAAGTATTTCAATATAATGCTAAAAAGCTCTGTCTCAGGTACACACTGGCTTTGCTCTAAAAATATTATTAATCCTTCTTTAGGATTCAAATAACACCAATTAAACAATCACTTCTAAAATTATTTTAACTTCACTCTGGCAAAGCTGAATTTTTACTCTGGATCCATAAATTTTGTCAGTATATGTGAATATATTAATATTTTCCACATGATCACTGCACTTTTTTTTTTACGGTATGCGGGCCTCTCACTGTTGTGGCCTCTCCCGTTGCGGAGCACCCGCTCCGGAGGCGCAGGCTCCATGGCCATGGCTCACCAGCCCAGCCGCTCCGCGGCATGTGTGATCCTCCCGGACCAGGGCACGAACCCGTGTCCCCTGCATCGGCAGGCGGACTCTCAACCACTGCGCCGCCAGGGAAACCCGATCACTGACTGCACTTTTGATTAAGTTAATTCAAGTGCTCAAAATGTCAGTTAAGGATACCATTTTTTGAAGCCAATTATTATACTTCAACAAATCTGCAAAGTAAGAGTCATTCACATAGAATAATTTGAAATTTTCCCTTTAGCTTATAAATCTTCCTTTGGACTGTCAACACACTTCAGTAATGAAATAGCTAATCAGATTTCTTCACCTAAAGCTGAAAAGAAGGTACTGTAGCAGCTTGGATTTCATTAGATTCACCATTTTTATACATCATTTAATGTAGAATTCAGAACTACAGGCAAATTTTAATATACAAGAGCTTATCTGTGAGTAAGGCAACATATTACTTAGAATATCAGGTTTTTTACCTTGAAACTTAACATAAAGCCTTCATACCTTCCTGTTATTACCAGTCCCAAATTTCCACTGTTTCCATAATATCTCATATGTTTCAAAATATTCATTTTTCACTTCATTTTTCATCCCTGGTTGGTTTTGGAACTTCTTTACCAAGCAAATAATGTCCTTCCAGGCATTTTTCAAGGATTCTATACAGCCTTCTAACTGAGGTCCATTGCCAATATTTATGAATTCATAACTGTGATGAACACTTTTTTCATTAATCTTCTGGATTAATGTTGTCTTTGTGTCCTTGACAAATCTCCAACATACCTTCTAATAGAATAATTGAAAAATGGCAACTCTTCCACTTCCTTTCCCCACTGGTCCAAACATAGTGTTCCGCATAGGCAGGGGGAACAAAAGCAGATTTAGCAAACTAGTGAGGTAATCTGAGCTTTATTCATTGTGCAATCCTGTAACTAGCTTCTTGAGCTCAATCTGATTATTTCCTTTATCAATCTCTTAAATTCGTTCTTATTTTTTGCTCAAAGACGCTTTCAAAAGTTCAGATCTTTTGTTTAGTAAAAAAGATGTTTTATGAAAAGGTACCAGAGTATTTTGTTTGACATCCCTACCTCATTTGATTTAGGCTGAAAGTGAAGAATTATGGGAACACCAGCTTCCCTAGTGGCACAGTGGTTGGGAGTCCACCTGCCGATGCAGGGGACGTGGGTTCGTGCCCTGGTCTGGGAGGATCCCGCATGCCGTGGAGCGGCTGGGCCCGTGAGCCATGGCCACTGGGCCTGTGCGTCCGGAGCCTGTGCTCCACAATGGGAGAGGCCGCGGCAGTGAGAGGCCCGCATACCACAAAAAAAAGAATTATGGGAACACCAAATCCAATTCTGAAATAATCCTTTACTGCCTAATTATTGATTAAATACTTAACTGTTATGTTCAACTCATGAATCGGATGATTTTCCAGCTTTAATCACAATCTTAGACATCACAGTGGGAAAGCAGGTATCTACAGAAATTAAATCTATTTGAATATAAAGTACTTAATATACTACAGGTCTTTAATTCCTTGGGAAAAGTTTTTTGTCAATTGTTTAGCCTGTCTGTATCATGAATATTTCTAAACAAATCCTATCCAAAACAAATTTTTTTAATTAAGGAGACTAAACAAAAACCAAGTGTACTGAAATAACTTATTTTCATTTAATTTAATAATCAAAAATTTTAAAGTACACAAAATATACTTCAGGGTAATCAAATATATTTTTAAATGAGTTTCTGAAGTTACAAAGCCTTATATTTCCTTATTGAATCAAATGAGTTGCATGTGTTCAATTAATCATTTTTAGACATAAACACTAGTTTTTAAATTCTAAAAACAAACATTATGAAATTCTACCAAAATCAGGGTTTGCCATATTGTCACATCAAAAGCCCATAATAAATAATTAAAAATTAAATAATAAGAAAATTAATAAAATTAATTGTAATCTATTAGAGAACACTAAATATCATACAATATTAGCTAATAATCCTGCTCTTTTCTATGCTAGTAGTAAAATAATGAAAATTAAGACAAATAAAATTTAAAGAACGCCCATAACTTTCCCAATGATTAAGTAACACACACGTAGCCAATTAAAGTGATTAATAGATAGGAAATTATTTAACAGAAAAGTCAGAAGGAAGTACTACATGATACATCCACAACACAACTCTTTTTGACCATGTTTACTATGCATAACCGTACATGTTATTGAACTCAAGTAGCTAACAAAAGGATCTACATAAAGAATGTTCAGGACTTCCCTGGTTGCACAGTGTTTAAGAATCCACCTGCCAATGCAGGGGACACAGGTTTGATTCCTGGTCCAGGAAGATCCCACATGCCGCGGAGCAACTAAGCCCGTGCGCCACAACTACTGAGCCCGCGCACCTAGAGCTAGTGCTCCGCAACAAGGGAAGCCATGGCAATGAGAAGTCCACACACCCCAACAAAGAGTAGCCCCCACTCGCCACAACTAGAGAAAGCCCAAGCGCCACAACAAAGACCCAATGCAGCCAAAAATAAATAAATGTATTTTTTTTAAAAAAAGTGTTCAAATATAATTTCACCTAGTATAAATCTTTGAATGTTTGCCTTATAAAGTGATTTTATGCTTGAAAATTATAAAAAATATGCAACCATCAAAATCTTGCATTACCTATAACCCATTATCACTATGCTGCAGCACAAATTGGAAGGCACTAACTTTGCTCCAGTTAACTCTTGCCAACAGTCAGTATGGACCCAGTGTTGCCAGACCTTCCAATTTTTCAAAAGAACTGGATGTTACTATGCAATCTTCCATCTGATATCAATTTCCAAGACCCAGTTTCCTGCAGGGCTCTTAATTCTAACCTCTGCTGTAGACAGATCAATACTAGCAGCTGATGTGAGTATCCCTAGAAATTTTAAGAGTCAATACCCCTTCATAAATCATCCTTTGAGTGAAATACTTGGGTACATTTTTGTAGGTGCACTACTGAATGAGTGGTTGAGAAAGAGTAGGAATATGCCAACAAATGGATTTTCCTTCAAGAGGCCCACAGGAAACAGGGTGGTAGTCTGGAGCATCTACTTAATTAGTGGAGTAGGAAGTGAATTATCCTAAGACTGGAGCACATCTCCTTTTTCTCCCCACTTCTGAGTCTACTGTGTCAACTCATACTGGCCTGGAGCATTACTCCACTCTATGGCCTCCGCAATGATGCTAGGAATGCTCACACAGCAAATCATTTACCTTCCCATCTGTAGAATTTTGAGTAAAAACTATGAACCCAGGGCTTCCCTGGTGGCGCAGTGGTTGAGAATCTGCCTGCCAATGCAAGGAACACGGGTTCGAGCCCTGGTCTGGGAAGATCCCACATGCCACGGAGCAACTAGGCCTGTGAGCCACAACTACTGAGCCTGCGCTCCGCAACAAGAGAGGCCACGATAGTGAGAGGCCCACGCACCGCGATGAAGAGTGGCCCCTGCTTGCCGCAACTAGAGAAAGTCCTCTCACAGAAATGAAGACCCAACACAGCCAAAAATAATTAATTAATTAATTAATTAAAAAAAAAAAAACTATGAACCCAGAGTGGGGCACTGGCCCGGTTCTTCCAGTCCATCAACTATCAGCATCAATCAAATGCTTTAACAGTCAAGTTATTAAAAGGACTAGTTTGATGGTCTAGTGTGAAAATTAGTATGTCTAAACAGAACCTAGGGTAAATGGAAGATAAGCCATCTTCATGAAGGCAGGCCAAGGGAGTTTCTTCACACAATACCAAAATATCCCTTCAAAATACTTCTCTAGTTTTCACACCATTTTACCTATAGTTACATTTTTAAGAATTAAGCTTACAAAAATAACCGGCATTCCCCAGAAAGATTTATATACAAGGATAGTCATCCTTGTTATACACAATATTTAGAATACATATATTATATATATAATATAGTGCAATATATAATATTTATAATAATAAAAGTTGAAATCAGACTATACATCCAACAATGGAAAAATGGTTAAATAATAAATAATGGTACATCCATAAAACAGAGCATTACGCAGTCATTAAAAAGATGTTCTTATAATTTATCAAGTGAAAAAAGCAAGTTAGACTCTAATTTCAGAAAATAAAGATGTATGTGTATTTGTCTATATGTATATATTAACATATTATATATATACACACACAAAAAAACACATTTTTCTTTTAAGATTTTTTTGATGTGGACTATTTTTAAAATCTTTATTGAATTTGTTACAATATTGCTTCTTTTTATGTTTTGGTTTTTTGGCCGCAAGGCATGTGGGATCTTAGCTCCCCGACCAGGGATCGAACCCGCACAACACTGCATTGGAAGGTGAAGTCTCAACCACAGGACCACCAGGGAAGTCCCCACAAACACATTTTTAAAGGTCTTTGGCAATGTATACCAAAATATAAGTGGTTATCCCACAAATGCAGATAGCTTTTAATTCTCTTCTTTATGCTTTTCTATATGTTCGAAATTTTCTATAAGAACACGTGTTACCTTTTTGCAATCGGGGGAAACGTATGCCAATAAAAGTGGGAAAGATTTTTTTTGTTTGTTTAATGAACAATCAAGGTTACATTTTTTTATACTATAGAACAAGAGTCAGCAAACTTTTCCTCTAAAAGATCAGATAGTAAATATTCCAGGCAGACTGTTGCTGTCACCAACTATTCAAGTTTGCCACTATAGAACAAAAGATATAAACAATACTTAAGAAATAGGCATGGTTATGTTCTAATAAAACTTTATTTATACACAGTAAAACCTGGATTTACACAAATTTCATGAAATACTGTTCTTTTTATTTTTTTTTCAGCCACTTAAAAACGTAGAAACCATTAGGCTCATATTCAGTACAAGCAGCAAGTAAGATGTGACCTAGTAGCCAGTTTGCCAACTGCTGCTATAGAACACAGACAAAATGCTCTAAGACTAGAAAATATCCAATGCTGCTGTGATTAACAACCCACTATAGCTATTTTTTTTAAATCACAATACATTCATAAAATACCTAATAAGAATGCAACTTCTTGGGGCTTCCCTGGTGGCGCAGTGGTTGAGAGTCCGCCTGCCGATGCAGGGGACACGGGTTCGTGCCCCGGTCCGGGAGGATCACACATGCCGCAGAGCGGCTGGGCCGGTGAGCCATGGCCATGGAGCCTGTGCGTCCGGAGCCTGTGCTCCGCAATGGGAGAGGCCACAACAGTGAGAGGCCCGCGTACCGCAAAAAAAAAAAAAAAAATGCAACTTCTTGGAAAAGAAAAGCTTTTTGATAAATCAGTTGCAAAATGAACCTCATTATAGTTGAATGAGTGAGCTTACTATAGGGTTAGTAATATTAGCCAATTAAATGTTAAGAGATTATCTGCCAAAATTACAAATTATGTTTTTGGTTTTTTTTTTTTGCGGTACACGGGCCTCTCACTGTTGTGGCCTCTCCCGTTGAGGAACACAGGCTCTGGACACGCAGGCTCAGCAGCCATGGCTCACGGGCCCAGCCGCTCCGCGGCACGTGGTATCTTCCCAGACTGGGGCACGAACCCATGTCCCCTGCATCAGCAGGAGGACTTTCAACCACTGCACCACCAGGGAAGCCCACAAATTATGTTTTGAAAGAAGTCATCTTAGGTGATTTTATTTGACAGCAATTAGATAGTAGGATAAGCTATCCACTCAAGCCACTTCGAGTTCATGTCAACAGAAATCACACCAATAAGATTTAAGATTTAAATTAGTAACAGATTTAGAAAATTTAAGACCAATCACAGTTCCAAATTAGCTAAGAAGGGATAACTTTTTCACCACCTAGCTTTTAAACCATACTATACACTTCTCTCTGGCAGAGTAGAAATTCATCTCAAAAGCACATTTTTCCCTTAGAATGGTGTCATCTTCTAGAGAACGGACAGACTTCACACCAGTCTCAAGAGAAAGTTGGGTTTCAGTGGATTAGCTCAGAGATTTCTTTGTTCCTAAAACCTCTAAAAGTAAGGAAATTAATGCCTACTGTTACCACAGTAACTGACTTGCCTAATTGCTTGAGGGCTAATAAAGAATCCCAACCTTTTTGAAATGCATCCCCCAAAAGACAAAAAAACACTACACTGTTAAGTTAAATGGCACATACAGATAACCATTTCAAGTCCAGGAAAAAATTATCAGTAAGTATTTCAATGCCTCACTCTGAGAGACAATTATATTGTTTAATGTGGACAAATTTTCAGTTACTACCTAAAATGGTTCAATTCTGTTTTGTTCAAAATATATGAAGGCTAACCTGATGAAATACACTGTTTTATAAACCTGATTATTTAATCAAAAATGCAAGAATTTTAGAATTATTCTAAAATTTTCTAACAAAATGTCACAAAAGAGAAGTCACAGTAAACAAGCTAAAATTTCAATTTCTCACTTTGGGCATTGATGCAAATTTTACAAATATCCATTGAGTTTCACAAAGCTTCTCTAAGGAACAAAGCTGTATCACCATCACTACGCACAAAGGAAAACTAATAACAAAGGCTAGCTGATTTTGCAAAGGTCAGCAGAGTGCTCTAGCATTAAAAATTATACTATGAAGAAGCAGGGAAGTACAATGGAAAGAAATCTACACTTGGAGTCAGAAAACCTAGGCTCCAATGTTGCGCTGTATCAAGAAAAATTATCCAAAAGTTATAAGTAAGACAAAAAGAAGGCAATATGTCCTTTCAGTGTCACAGGAGCACAAGCCCACCCAATGATTACTTCATATGGAATATACATTTATTTAACTCATTATTTACTATTGATTAAAAACTCAGACTCTATGAAGTTACATGTTAACTTGTAAAATTTTATCTAGTAAAAATGCAACTGAATTCTGTCCAGCAGAAAAGATAATCTCAAAGCCTATGGTTTTTACTGCCCTGTAGGACAGCCCTGTCCCTAAGCTAGCAATTGTTTCAAAGTTCTTTCTCCAATGTCTTTATGTGATGGTAAATTTACTGTATCAACTTGACTGCGCTAAGGGTTACCAGCCCAGAGCTGGTAAAACAGTTATTTCTGGGTGTGTCTGGGAGGGTATTTCCAGAGATTAGCATTTGAATAGGTAAACAGAGTAAAGAAGACTGCCCTCACCAATGGTGGGCATCATCCAATCTGGTGTGAACCTCAATAGAACAAAAAGGCAGAGGAAGGGGAAATTTGCTCTTTGCTTGGGCTGAGATGTCCATTTTCTCCTGCCCTTGCACATCAGCACTCCTGGTTCTCAGGCCTCTGGACTCTAAGCAGGTCTGACACCATTGGCTCCTCTGGTTCTCAGGCCCTCAAATTTGGTCTAGAATGACACCACTGGCTTTCCTGGGCCTCCAGCTCGCTGATAGCAGATTGTGGAAATTCTAAGCCTCCACAATCGCATGAGGCAGTCCCTCACAGTAAATATCTTTCTCTATATCTATATATATATATCCTATTGGTTCTATTTTTCTGGAGAACCCTATTACCTATATAATCTTTGCTCCACTTTGAACCAATTTGATCTCCTGTTGGTTCCCTCATTATTGAATTAAACAAATGTGATGTGCTCATTGTATATTTGTATGAGAATTGGTCTTTAGTTTTTTTAGAAAAATATGCTGTGACACTTGGCCACTTAGTATCCACGTGATCTTGCACAAGGCACTACTTTTCTAAATTTTCATTTCTTCATCTGTAAAATGGGATTAAATTGCCATTATATTACTTGCCTTATTATAGTACATTATTATTATATATTACTTGCCCTACTGACCACGGGGTTGATGTCAAGATAAACAGTGATAAACCTGATGTGACATCTCTTAAACTGCAGCTATACATGAGTTGGCATACTGATAGGAGTAGTGACAGATCTTTTACTGCTATTATACCTCACTCTCTTTAGTATACTGAGAAGGATCAAGAACCTATGGGTACAGAAAGAGATATCAAATCCATACAAATTAGACTAAGTATATAAATTTATCAAAAGTTAATTAAACACTGAAGTGCTTCATAGGCAGAATGTTCTTTTAAATGATAAATCCAAATAGAGAAAAGAAAATGGATTCATTTATCCAAAAAGATTTCATTCTTACGCATCAGATCTGATCCAAGGAGTACTAAATTTCAACATGCATCTATTTTATTTCTCTGTATATTACACAAATTATATTTAGGAGGTTTCCAACTACAATCCAAGTTACAACAGTAATATACATACACTCATCTAACTTTTTATGTTTGTAGATGAGAATATAGAAAAAAAATAAATTTTAAAAACTGATAAGTTATAAGATTGGATTAGTAAGTGTTTTCAAATAACCTAACAAAAAGCTTATAAGACTAAAGCAGCTTAAATGATTCAGCAATTCACTTTGGTTATCAATGTCCTAAATTTGGTTAGACACTTTGGGTTTCACCTATACAATTATGTTATTTTTACTAAAAGAGGCAGTTTCCAGTCAAAAAGTCTTTGAAATGTTAACAATGCAACAAACTTTAAAAATTCTGGGTTTGAGTTCTTTTATTATATTACATAGTTTCTGAAAATGTAACCTTGCCCTATTATTTTATCTATACTTAACCAATATACTAGCAACTACTTTATATATATATATACATATACTATATGGACACATATACATGCACATATACACATGCATGTATAATCTGTAATTTATTGTAGAAGATATAATTTATAAGGTATTCTCTTGTATTGTTTTTGAGAATTCCTTTCTACTTTTCAATGCACTAATAGGAATAGGAGGGGACAGAGTAAAAAAATTAGGACCAAAGAATCCACGACAAAACCCTCATTAAATTCCCTAATTAAAGAGGATTTAATTAATCTATTGCTCAATTTTGGCTAATCTTAATTTCGCTCCAAATAACCCAAGCAAGCAAACAAGAAAAGCTAAATAAAACCACCATTAGCATTTGGTCCAGCTACAGTAAATCACAGCAATTTTAAAAGTAGTGGGATATTTTTTTTTTTGAGAGACTTATTTCTTTATAGGCATCTACCAAATTTTCATAACTGTCAAGTATCATGTAATATATAATTTATAATAACAAAATATAAATTAAAATTTTTATTAATAGTCAACTGAAATAAAATACAAATAGAAACAATACAAATAGAAACAAATAAATACAATAAAATGCTATTAAAATGCTAGCAACAGGGAAAAATATAAAAGCCTCTCTCTATGCTGTGTCATTGTGAGAAGCCTCACTGCCCATAAACCAGGAACATGACTTTACCTGAACTGAATCTATGGCACAGTGAAGTGCTTTATAACTGAATTTCACTATCCAACTGAATAATTCATTATTTTTAATGAATTTTCTCTGTTCTGTAAGTAGCAATAGCCAGTCAGCTAAAATCAACCACTATAAACTGGGAAACTGCAGAGGAAGTTTTCAAGTAAGTCAATTTAAAACTTGCTTAGGCTGTCTATTTTTCCTTTTTATTTTTTACTCTTACTTCATATGGCCTGAGATGAAATTTTATAGGACTCATTATCAAGAGGACATTGACGGTTGCCTACCCAGCATCCATTCCACCCTGTACCCTTTGTACAGTACCATAAATTTAATTGAGATAATGACCAGTTACTCACAAAGCCAATGTGCTTCAAGACAGCGGCCCTTAGTACCAGCTCCCATGGAAAATCCAACTGATCTGAAAGTAATCCCATTCCCCTCGCCACAATAATGATTCAGAAACTCAGGCCTAAATTCAAGGCATTCCCTTGAATTGGGGGTAAGAATAAAACCTATGATCTAATTCAGGCCAATGAGATACAAGAGAAGGTGTTTAGGGGGTTTCTGAGAATAACACGTCTTGCACTTGTAAGAAAGTACCAGAAGAGATGCCCTATATTTGAGAATGGGAAGCCTGGGCCTTCTACAGCCAGTTTGCCATTATGATGGAAGCCAGCTTGAGGACGAAGCCAACACACAGAAGACAGCAAAGATGAGAAACGGAGCTATAGTAGATGGACTAAACCAGTCTTAAAGTCAGCCCTACCTCAGCCTTCAAGTTTCATTTTAATAATAAATTTCCTTATTTGTTAAGCCTGTTTGAATCAAGTTTTCTGTGCTTGCGTTCTAATACACAAATATAATTGAAAATAAAAGTATGTGGCCAATTCTTTTCTTTCTTTAACCCCTTATCTTAAAAAAAATAAATTATAACAATAAAAAACTAGCCACACAAAGGATACAATATCAAAAGTTTCATAACTTCATAGAGTTTCAAATCTTTTTAAATCAAAATAAGAATAAAATAACCTTAAATAGCAATGTAACAGAAAATTATAACTGTTGGGGAAGCTAGTAAAGTAGTCTTGTTCAGGCTTCAGAGGCGGCACTAGGCTTCTCTCTGACCAGGCAACAACCCTAAAAACTGGCTAAGTGCCAAACTGCTGAGCTACATACAGGCCAGCAGGGGTGACACCAGCATATCTTGTAAATCATTAGATAAGACAGGGAGTAAATCTGGGGGCTTGAACCTTGAGGGCCTGGCCAGCCCCCGGGGATTAGAGAACATTCCAAGACTTTCAAGTTAAGACCAAGACATTTATGACAATACCAGGGCTGCAAATTTGCACGCAGGCTGATTATTATCAGTGCTTATAGTGGGACTCCTTCGTGTAGCAAACTGAAGTCTCACCCGTGGGGTGGACGCACTGCCTGGAGCCTTTTCACAATTGGGACTCCAGATTGCTGTACCAGGGACTTCCCAGCGCTGCTTGAATATGGATGTAGGTGCTTCCCCAATTCGGTGACATATAAACCTCTGTCTTTACTATTCTTTCTTAATTAGTTATACTATTCTTTTCTTAATTAATATACTGTATTCTCGTGTTAATTCAATAAACTCTTTAAATTTTTGCTTAACTTAGTGCAGAGTGGTTATTTTGCCAGCGAATCCTACGAACCTTGAAACCAAAAGTAAGGTTTTCGGCA
Source organism: Globicephala melas (assembly GCF_963455315.2). Lineage (NCBI taxonomy): Eukaryota > Metazoa > Chordata > Mammalia > Artiodactyla > Delphinidae > Globicephala > Globicephala melas. The sequence continues at coordinate 23,798,856 of NC_083334.1, read as the reverse complement.
AAACAATAACTTAAATAAATGGGAGTGATATTTAACTTTAGGATGCAAAGCTCTGTATTGAGCAGAAATTCAGCATTGTCAGGTAGAAAGAAAAATGCAGTATTTTACAATAAGACCAATTTAAGTGTGGGAGGAACAGCAAAAGATAAAAATAGACACAGTGAAAAAGAAACTGGAAAATTAATATACAATTCTGAAAGCAACCATAAGTTTACCCAACGCAAATCTTTCATAAGAACTTCAAATTAGCCTCTTCAGACAGGGCAAGTTTACGTGAAATGAGTAAAAGGAAAAATCAGCAATCTTGTGATTGTACACCTCCCAGAAGGCAAAAGTTATCTTCCAGTCCAATTATCTTACCACCACACTCCAGTGCCTTCATTTCATGAATGAACAGCAAAAGCAGATCAGGTTCCTACTGCCAGCCATGGAAACATTCATTATTCAACAGCAGACTTCCCTGACACTGATGATCTATCACATGGATAGGGTCCACTGTGAAATACGGTGACATATGTTCAAACATTGCTCATCTGTCCTAGTCACTTTTACTAACCCGGTGTTCTAGCCCAATAATGATTGATGGGTATTCCTTTTGATTTTGCCATATAGTTCTAATGGTTCTATAAAGAAATACCATGGGCCTGTGCATTATCATTTTCAAAAAAAAAAAAAAAAAGATCAGGTGCCAATAGGTGATGTCTCATGCTACACATCAAAATTTCCAGAAGCAACAAACCTTTGATATTTTTTCCAACGGCTCCTATTATTCCTACCATACACTAGGAAGATCCCACATCTCTACCTTCTCAGCCTCAGAGAGACCTAGAGAGAGGGTGAATCTCTGCCCTGCCCTGAAGAGCTAGCCTATCAGACTACAGGTGGAAGATCATAAAATGCAGGGACAAGAACACTGGACTCAGAAAGAAGCAAAGCCTTAAAGAAGGGAAGGGAGGGAAGGTCACTGGTTCCAATTATTTTAGGGAGAATGTGAAACTATTCTAATTGCTTATTTCCCAATGAAGAAATTAGTCAAAAACCATCCTCTTTCTTAATCCTCCCACATATAAGGCATTTATCAAAAAAGAAAATCACCTTTAAAAGAGGCTGACTGCTCTGCCGTGAGGGAGGACACAAACTGATAAACCTCTATGATCCCCAAGGACAGTACTGCAGAATAATGATGGTGTTGATGATAACAATAAAAATGGTGATAATGATAAATTAAAAAAATAAAAGAGGCTGACTGCTATGACTAACCAGCTTTAACATGAGGTAAGCTTAACTCTTATCAAAGAGCTAAAGCCTCCAAAATGCTTTTCCCCCAGTATCACTTTGAGGTGATTTGATTTTATCAAATTTTATCAATTGGACTACAAGGTTCAAATACTCCTGAGATGACCAGATTCAAGATAAGCATATACAAATTAAGGTACTTTTCTATATGTGAGCAAGAATCAGGTAAAAAATGTAATTTATATCTAAATTCAAGAACAGCAAAAATGACAATCTACTGAGGAATAAACCTAATATAAAATGCATGAGACCCATTTTAAAGACAACTAAAGAAGTTTACTAAGACATCAAAAAAGGGCTAGAGAAGACACACTGAGTTTCTGGATAGTCAGTCTCAAAACTTTAAATGTATTAATTAAATCAATACACTCAAGAATCAATACCAAGAAAAGACGTCGGCAGGATTTTTCATCGAACCACAAGTTTAAAGTTCACTAAGAAAAGAAATAGGTCAAGAGCAGTAAATATTTTTTTGGAAAATAAGAACAATAAGGAAAAGCTCACTCTATTAAACATAAGCAGTACACAAAAGCAGTAATTAAAATAGTGTGGAGTTGGTATAAAAATAGATACAAATCAATGGAATAAAACATACCACGTTCAGAAACAGAGCCATGTAAATATAGAAATTTGACATATGCTAAAGGAGGCACTTCTAATCTTTAAGAAAGAACAAAGTACTCAATAAACGAGGTCAACAAAACTGTCTAAAATTCTGGTATACCATTATCAGCAAAAATTCAAAAGATTAATCACATACAACATTTGCAAGAGAACAGAAACTGGCCTCATCATTTTCAAAGACATTTTGTAGAACTTATCAACACTTTATATTTCCATACTCTTCACCACATGCACATATAAACACAAAGATGTATGCAAAGGATGTTCATTTTATCAGTCTGTAATAGCAAACATACTAAAAGCAATCAGTAGGGTAAATTAATAGTTAGATAATCAATGACATATCCATATATGGCATAATAAGCATTCAGTAAAAGAATAAAACAGAACTATATGTAGTAAGATGACAAGTTCTGTAACATAGGTGCCAAGTGAAACAGGAAAAACTAAGTGTCAGTAGTAGTTACCATTTAAATTTGAAAATACAAAATGATAATACGTGTATTATGTAAATGCAAAGAACAATCCAGGAGGATAAGTATCAGTTAATAGGGGCCTCTACAGGGAACAGAATGGAACTGAGGTCAAGTATGTGAAAGGAGAGTTTTAATATGCTATAGTTTGTTTTTCAACAAGCATATCTCTCTCTCTCCCATCCTCACTCCCTCAGTCCCTCTCTCCTATCCACCTCTTTCTTGAAATCTGAGAGTAACATGAAGGGCCCCTGCAAATAATGAAGTCAACAGTGATTTATATTTTTCTAACATGAGATCCTGAGGATAAACACAGTTTCATGATTTTAGTAAAATCAAGAATGAGAGGACCGAAATGTTGATTACCTTAATACAAGTAGGAAAGATGAGGGTAACAAACACATTCAGCCTTCCCCATCCCACCCCCATGTATAACAGCAAAGTTTCTGGAATGGGACTGACCTCATTACCAGTACCAGGAATGAAATCCAATTGTTTTAAAGCCAATATGGAAATCCCACTCCCCTTGCCACGCAACTGATTCAGGGACAGGAACTATAACCCAGGTCTCAATTCTCTGGTCTCCATTCCTGTCCATAATTACTAGGTCCAAGGTGGTCCAATTGTAACAAAGATCAGGATTCTCCTTCCATGCTATGGGAAGGGATGATTTTCCACCTTCTAGATGTGAAGAAAGAAATACATAGCCATAGTTGATGCACACAGTCATCCTACAACCATATAAGACATCACCCTGAAGGCAAAGCATCTTCATGCCTTCTTCATGGAAGAGGAACAAATACAGGGCCAGAAAAAATGGGCAGTGCTCTGACTGAAGATGCCTGAAGGCCACTCTATCTCAGGATGTGTCCACTAAATAGGTTAATAAATAACCTTTTAAAGCTGAAGTCACTTTGATTTGGATTTTCCATTAGTTGCAACTAAAAGCATCCCTGTTGATGGGATGGGATAAGTAAAACCTAACACCACCTCTTGATCCTATTTTTTAAAGACTATATAGAATTCCATTTTCTTTATCTATCATAATTTATTTAACTATTCCCTATAGATGACAGTTAGGTTGCTTGCAAATTTCATCACAAACAATGTTCAAAGAATACCCTTGTGTGTATGTATGTATCTTTAGGCATTCATATTACTATTTCCATAGGACAGATTCTTAGACATGAAATTACTAGGTCACAGAGCACTCCTATTTCTCTGCCTGTCTTCTTAACAATAAATTTTTCACAACCCTGGGAGACAAGCCAAAGAAGCTATACAGAAAGCTAAGAAAAACTTCTACAGAAGTTTGGTGAAGGATTTCACCAAATCGTGTGGTGAAGGATTTCGAACTGAAAACTAAAAAAAGATGTCTTACATCACCTGCCACTCCTACAAGAACACTTTGGTCAAAGAACAGACGTCCATGAAGGCTTATGGTTGACTATGAGTTGCAATACAACCATATATAACTCAATACCTAATTTTCCAGTGTTAGATATAGATCAGGTTGATGGTATTTGAGATGGATATTAACGGATCATTATCACCATCAGTACTGTAGCTGTTTATATCTATAGCCTACCTCTTTCCCCCATACTTGCCCAGTGGCTTACACTCTTTAATGTATAATATCTGGGGAATATAGTGTGTCTCAGTTTTCTGACTAGCTCTCCCCCAATAATTTTGCCCACACCCTGCTCTACCCATTTGTTCACATGAGAATACCATGTTATTACCAATAACTGAATCCTTCCACAATCTCAATTCCAAGCATCTCACTCTCAAATTAACATCTCCTATTTTTGAAGCTCATTCCCTCTGGAAACTCAATCTTTTGATCCACCTGGGGCCTATAATCCAATGGTCCTACTACCTTTGCACTCTCCTCACCCCCAGGCAGTCCTTACTTCCTCCTTGGCCAGTTTAATTGCAAAATTATAACCACTTCCTTGCCTACTTCCCCAATTTCATTGTCCATCTCTGGTTTCATTATTCTCTCCTGGCAAAACTCTAACCCTGAACACAACAAATTCTCTGCCTACTCTGTGCCTATACCTATGTAGCTGAATGAATGTAGCAGGTGAAAAACACAATCTTGTTGACTGATGTGTTTAAATTTGTGACCACCAACTTCAAGTGAACTCTTAGTCTTCCTAGCATTCTACAACTTTTCCCTAATCTATTTACTATCCTCTCTTTCTAAGCTAACTATTTATACCTTCTCTTGTCTACCTAAACCTATCGTATTTCCTCCCATTATCCCTCCCAGCTGACAACCATGCTTCAGACTTCACTTAAGCAATCAAAAAAGAATGTCCACAAGCTCCTACCCTGAAATTTATTCACATAATTGTATCTATGCCCATATACTCTATTGTGATGGTTAATTTTACTGTGTCAATTTGAATGGGCCACAGGGTGCCCAAATATTTAAACATTATTCTGGGCATTTCTGTGAGGGTGTTTCTGGATGAGATTAACATTTGAATCAGCAGACTGAGTAAAGCAGACTGCCCTCCCCAATGTGGGTGGTCTTCATCCAATCTGTTGACGGCCTGACTATAACAAAAAGGCTGAGTAAGGGGGAATTCACTCTTTCTGTCTGCCTTTAAGCTAGGACATTAGTCTCCTGCCTTCAGACTCACACTTGGACTGAAACAAATAGTGTCTGCTCTCCTGGTTCTCAGGCCAGACTTAGAGTGGAACTATACCACTGGCTCTCCCAGGTCTCCAGCTTGCCATCTCTATACTAGATAGACAGATAGATAGATAGATATTACATATATAGACAGGTATAGGTTTAGATATAAAAATTGGGAATTGGCCCATGCTATTATGGAGGTATGAAGGTAGGTAGATAGGTAGATAGATAGATATCCCCCATGACTTATCTGTGCTCCTAAATCCAGCCCCTCCTTGTGTGAACTAGATTCCATATCCTCTCATCTAGTCAAGGGCATTTTTCACCTCTCTTCTGCATCATCAATTTCTCCCTCTCTACTAGTCTACCAGAAAAGTCCCAAAGTCCCATCAGTATATAAGCATATGCAATTTCTCCCATCATTAAAAAAAATCAAACAAATTTGACTTCGCTAACTGCTCCATTCTTCTCCCCTAAAAACTACTCAAAAGACTCATCTATACTAGCATCTCCATTTCCATTCCTTCCATTATCTCTTCCCAGTATTTAAAAGACACTCCACCCTTGGGCTTCCCTGGTGGCGCAGTGGTTGAGAGTCTGCCTCCTAATGCAGGGGACACGGGTTCGTGCCCCGATCCGGAAAGATCCCACATGCCGCGGAGCGGCTGGGCCCGTGAGCCATGGCCGCTGAGCCTGCGCGTCTGGAGCCTGTGCTCGGCAAGGGGAGAGGCCACAACAGTGAGACGCCCGCGTACGGCGGGGGGGGGGGGGGGTGGGGGGGGGTGGAGAAGAAAAGACACTCCACCCCACCAAAAGGGCTCACTCGTTTCAAGGTTACCAATGACCTTCATGCTGCCAAATCTTACAGTCAGTCCTCATCTGGCTCAACACACCAGCAGCATATGACCCAATTAATCACACTCACCTTCTTGAAACACCTTATTAGGCTTCTGTGAAAACTTTTGATTCTCCATCTACATCAGTCAGCATTCCTTCTCAGTACCCTTTGCCCATCCCTCCTTACCTCCCCAATCTCCAAACATAACAGAAGATTCAGGTCACAGACCTGGTTGTTCTCTTCTCCATCTACATTCACTCCCTTGGAGATCACATCCAGCCTGATGACTTTAAAATTAACTACAGCACGCTGGTGACTTCCAAATTTATATAAACAGCCTAGAGCACTCCTCTGAACTTCAAACTTGTATACCCAATTATTTACTAGATACTTGAATGTCTAATGCACATATTGTACTCAATAGGTATAAAATTTCCCCGAACTGCTCCTTCCATAAATTACAATTTTCAGTAGGTACACCTCCATCCTTCTGATTGCTCATGCCAAAAACCTTAGAATCATCCTTGACTCCTCTCCTCCTTTCACACCTCACATCCAATCTATCAGCAAATACTGTTAGTTTTACCTTCAAAATAAAGCTGAAATCCTACCTCTTATCACCACTGCCACAGCTAAAACCTTGGTTCAAGCCACATTATCTCTTATCTGCTTGCCTCCATAGTCTAGTCTCAAAACAGTAGTCAGAGTGATTCTGTTAAAAGAAATGTCAATTTAAAGGATTATATACCATAACCAAGTGAGATTTATCCCAGGAATGCAAAGGTGGCTCAATATAAGAAAATCAATGTAATATGTCACTTTAATAGAATGAAGGAAAAACACCACATGATCACTTCAACTGACACAGGCATCTGATAAAAATCAAATATTCTTTCATGATATAAAAACTCAAAAAACTAGGGACAGAAGAGAATTTCCTCAACACAATAAAGGGGTTTATGAGAAACCCACAGTTAACATCATACTCAGTGGTGAAAGACTGAAAACTTTCCCCCTAAGATCAAGAGCAAGACAGATACTCACTTCCACCAATGCTATTCAACATAGTATTGAAAGTTCTAGCCAGAGAAATTAGATATAAACAAGAAATAAAAGGCATTCAAATTGGAAAGGAAGAGTAAGACTACCTCTACTCACAGATGACATGATCCTGTATATTAAAAAAAAAACCCAAAGAATCCACAAGAAACTACTAGATTTTTTTGGGGAGGGGGTGCTGTGTTGGGTATTTGTTGCTGTGTGCAGGCTTTCTCTAGTTGTAGCGAGCGGGGGCTACCCTCCGTTGTGGTGCACGGGCTTCTCATTGCAGTGACTTCTCTTGCTGCGGATCACAGGCTTTAGGCGTGTGGGCTTCAGTAGTTGTGGCACATGGGCTCAGTAGTTGTGGCGTGCAAGCTCTAGAGCACAGGCTCAGTAGTTGTGGTGCACAGGCTTAGTTGCTACGCGGCATGTGGGATCTTCCCGGACCAGGGCTCGAACCCGTGTCCCCTGCATTGGCAGGTGGATTCTTAACCACTGCGCCACCAGGGAAGTCCTACCAATTCCAAGAAACCTACTAGATTTAATAAGCAAATCCAGCAAAGTTGCAAGGTACATGATCAACACACAAAAATAAGCTGTGTTTCTAGACAACAGCAACAAACAATCTGAAAGGAAATTAAGAAAGCAATCCCATTTACAATGGCATCTAAAGGAATAAAATAAAATATCTAGGAGGTGAAAAACTTGTACACCAAAACCTACAAAACACTGCTGCCAATTAAAGAAGATATTTCATTCATAAAGAAGACAAGTTCGTCACTTGTCTCCATAACATGAGCCTGTACTCCACAACAAGAAGCCACCACAATGAGAAGCCCACACACTGCAACAAAGAGTAGCCCCCACTCGCCGCAACTAGAGAAAGCCTGCGCGCAGCAGTGAAGACCCAACACAGCCAAAAATAAATTAATTAATTAATTTTTAAAAAAGAAGACAAGTTTCATTGCAACAAATGGAACACCTATGTTCATGGATAGAAATACTTAATATTGTTAAGATGTCACACTACCCAAAGCTACCTACAGATTCAACACAATCTCTACCAAAATTCCAAAAGCTTTTTTTCAGAAATGGAAAAGCCAATCCTCAGATTCATATGGAATTGGGAGTTCCCTGGCGGTCCAGTGGTTAGGACTTGGCACTTTCACTGCCGTGGCCTGGGTTCAATCCTTGGCCAGGGATCTAAGATTCCGCAAGCCACCTGGTGCTGCAAAAAAAAAAAAAAAAACATATGGAATTGCAAGGGGCCCTGGATAGCCAAAACAGTCTTCAAAAAGAACAAAGTTGGAGACTCAGACTTCCCAGTTTCAAAACGTACTACAAAGCTATGATAAGGGTTTAGTAAGAATACACAAAAATCTCCTACAACTCAACAACAAAAAGACAAACAACTCAATTTAACAACACACAAAGGACTAGAATAGACATTTCTCCAAAGAAGATATACCGATGGCCAATAAGCATGTGAAAAGATGTTCAACGTCTTTAGTCATTAAGGAAATGCAAATCAAAACCACAACAAGATACCACATCACATCACCACCTAAGATGGCTATAATAGAAAGAAAAAGGAAAGCAGAAAGATGAGAAGAAAGGAAAACAAAAGAGAAAAGGAAAAGAAAAAAAGAAAAGACAAAAGAAAAGAAAAAGGAACAGAAAATAACAAGTTTTTGAGAGGATATGGAGAAATTGGAACCCTTATAACATTACTAGTTGAATGTAAAATGGTTCCACCACCGTGAAAAACAGTTCTGCAGTTCCTCAAAAAGCTAAACATAGGGACTTCCCTGGTGACGCAGTGGTTAAGAATCCGCCTGCCAATGCAGGGGACATGGGTTTGAGCCCTGGTCCAGTGCGGAGCAACTGAGCCCGTGCGCCACAACTACTGAGCCCGTGCGCCACAACTACTGAGCCTGCGTGCCTAGAGCCCGTGCTCTGCAACAAGAGAAGCCACCACAGTGAGCAGCCTGCGCACCACAACGAAGAGTAGCCCCCGCTCCCCGCCACTAGAGAAAGCCTGTGCGCAGCAATGAAGACCCAACGCAGCCAAAAATAAATAAAATAAATTTTAAAAATTAAAAAAAAAAGAACTAAACACAGAATTATCATATGATCCAGCAAGTCCACTCTAGGTACAGACCAAAAAAGAATTGGAAAAAGGGACTCAAGCAGATCCTTGTAAGCCAATGTTCAGTGCACCATTATTCACAATAACCAAAAGGGGGAAAAAACCCAACTGTCTGTCAAAAGATGAATGGATACACAAAATATAGTATATACACACAACGGAACAGTATTCAGCTATAAAAGGAAATTAAGTGCTAATACATGGTACGACATGGATGAACCTTGAGAGCATTATGCTGAGTGAAATAAGTCCGATGCAAAAGGACCAATATTATGATTCCACTTGTATATACTACCTAGAATAAGCAAATTCATAGAGAGTATACCAGAGATTACCAGGAGCTGGGCAGAGGGAGCAATGGGGAGTTATTGCTTAATTAACCAGTTACAGAGTTTGCCTGGGGTGATGCAGAAGTTTTAGAAATAATGGTGATGGCTGTGTAACAGTGAGTGTAATTAATGTCACTGAATCGTACACTTAAAAAATAGATAAATTAGCAAACTTTGTTATATACATTTTACAATTTTTTTTTAAAGATCATTCAGATCATGGTGTTTCCCTGACAAACCTCTCCAGTAGCTTCCCACCTCCCTCAGAATGAAAACCCAAATTTTCAAAATTGCCTACAAGGTCCTACACAATCTGTCTGACTTTATCTTCTACAATTCTCTATCTCACCCTGCTCTAACTTACTGGCCTCCTAGGCTGCTCTGCGGACACACCATGCAGGCTCCCTCAGAGCCTTTGCACTTTCCTTTCCCTCAGATAGCCACAGGACTAGCTCTCTCACTTCCTTCAGGTCTTTACTCAAAAATTACCTTCTCAGCCAGGCCTTCCCTGACCACCCTGACCACCTACTGTAAAACAGCAGCTCCCTACCCCCACTGACACTCTTCACCTTCTGATATACCAGGCTTTTGACTCATTGCCTATCTCTCTCCAAAATGCAAACTCCAAAAACGAGCGATTTGTGTTTTTGTTCATTGATGGTATCCCCAGTACCTAGAGCAGCGCTCAATAAATATCTGTTGAATTAACAAAGGGAGACCACTGTTCAATGGCATGAAAATCTAAATGCCCTACCCACACCGACCTTCAGCTCCCTAAAAGTTAACGCACCGAACTATACAAAATCCTTAGTACTCTGACTTAAAGACCACTAAATTAACATCCTAAGGATTCTAATATCCTCTTCCATAGGGAGAATTTTTACATACTCAAACATATCCAGAAAACAACTCAAATTAAACCAGGGAAAACACAACAAACCATTAAGGATTCAATGCTTTGAACTCAAAAAATCCAACATAACTTGTTACACTACACAAAATGGGCTGGGTGCCTGGGAGGTGGAAAGGGAGAAGGAAGATGTCCGTCTCTAAGGAATATCCCACACACAGCCCAGAGGCCTGCTCTGCCGGACTGAGCACCGCCAGTGTCGGAGAAGGCTAGAATGATACCTCAAGGGTCTGGAGGTGGAAGCAGGGTTGGGGAGGACACGTTACCGTGAGAAGAGTCAGTTCAATGGGACTTCTCCTTCAGCTGGACGACTTGTGCAGCGTCCCAACGGCATTGCCTGGAACCCAGTCACTCATGCTGGACACCAATTCAATCGACCTTATTCCCGCGGGTCAGAGTCCACGCCGGAGCGTCACGGCGCACACAGCATACGTCACTTCTAGGACACGGACCTTCCCACCCCTCCCTCCGGGGTCCGTCGGCCCCCAGTCCACCACTCCCAGAGCGCCGCGCTGCAGCCCCTCCCACCCTAGCCCGGCGGGCTACGCGAAACGCATGCGCGGAGGACTCCCGCCGCCGCTGAGCACTCAGGGAAGTGTAGTCTCCTTGTGGGTGCCCGTGGGCCGCCAGAGTCCTACGTCCCGGCGGAACCTGGAGAAGTCAGAACACTCTCGCCACCCGGGTTCTTATCCCCACCTTCACACCTGTCCGGTCACCTCACGCTCACGGTCCGATCCCACGCGCTGGGCTTCCGTCAGGGCGGGCCCCAGGGGAGAGCGGCTACCCGGTCTTCCCTTCAGCGGGCTGTGCTGGAGGAGGCGGGGCCCACTGCCTGCCTCCCACCGCCCCCCTCCCCGCCCCCCTCCCCGCCCCCCTGTCTCCCGCGGGCCGCGGGCCGGTGCCCGAACAGAGGCGGCGGCCCCCGCAGCAGCCGCAGGAGGGGCGGCGGCGGTGGGCGCCGCAGGCGATGCCCCTGCCCGGCTGCTCCGGCGTGGGGCAGTGCGAGCGGCGGCGGGGGAGCAGGCAGGGGGCGGCGGCTGCGGCGGCTGCAACAGAGGGGCCGAGAGCTGGAGGCGGCGGCGGCGGCGGCGGCCTCGAAGGGCATCGGCGGAGGCGGTGATGGCACCAGTGGTGATGTGAGTGTGTGCTGGCTGGGGCCCCGGGGGCTGTCCAGCCCGAGGCGGGCGGCCCGGCGGCGAGCGGGAGCGGGAGGCCAGGGGCGGCGGAGGGATGCTGTGTGCCCGGTGCGGAGCCGGGAGACGCCGCCCGCCGCCCGCTGCCCGCCGCCGCCGCCGCCGCCGCCGCCGCCGCCGCCGCCGCCGCCGTGGACCGTCCTGGCGCTGCGGCGGCCGGCGCCGCGCAAAGAGCGGCCAGGTGTGGGGTTCCCGGGCAGAGGCTGGGGCAGCGCAGGCCGAGGGGCGTCTGCGATTGTTCTCAACACTCCTCCCCCACCCCACCCCGTGTGTCTGTTTGTCACTTGCAGCTGAAGATGGAAAGAGCCAGGCGAAGGGGAGGCGGCGGCGGCGGCGGCGGCCGTGGCCGCGGCGGCAAGAATGTAGGGGGCTCTGGCCTCAGCAAGAGTAGACTCTATCCCCAGGCCCAGCACTCCCACTATCCCCACTACGCGGCTTCAGCCACCCCTAACCAGGCTGGGGGCGCAGCCGAAATCCAGGAGCTGGCCTCCAAAAGGGTGGACATCCAGAAAAAGAGGTTTTACCTAGATGTGAAGCAAAGCTCCCGGGGCCGGTTCCTAAAGATAGCCGAAGTCTGGATAGGGAGAGGCCGGCAAGACAATATCAGAAAGAGTAAACTGACCCTCTCCCTGTCTGTGGCCGCGGAGCTGAAGGACTGTCTAGGGGACTTCATCGAGCACTATGCCCACCTGGGCCTGAAAGGCCACCGACAAGAGCATGGTCACGGCAAAGAGCAAAGCTCCAGGAGGAGACAGAAGCACGCAGCACCCTCCCCACCAGTCTCTGTGGGGTCCGAAGAGCACCCTCACAGTGTCCTCAAAACAGACTACATAGAGAGGGACAATAGGAAATACTATCTAGACCTAAAGGAAAATCAACGGGGTCGCTTCCTAAGGATAAGACAAACCATGATCCGGGGAACTGGCATGATAGGTTATTTTGGCCACACTTTGGGCCAAGAGCAGACTATCGTCCTCCCAGCACAAGGGATGATTGAGTTTCGGGACGCCTTGGTTCAGCTCATTGAAGACTATGGCGAAGGGGACATAGAAGAACGCAGAGGTGGAGACGATGACCCAGTCGAACTCCCAGAGGGGACTTCTTTCAGAGTGGACAATAAAAGGTTCTACTTTGATGTGGGCTCTAATAAATATGGAATTTTCCTGAAGGTAAGTGAGGTGAGGCCACCTTACCGTAATACTATTACTGTTCCATTCAAAGCTTGGACAAGGTTTGGGGAGAATTTTATCAAGTACGAAGAAGAGATGAGGAAAATTTTCAACAGCCATAAAGAAAAGAGGATGGATGGCAGAAGGGCCAGTGGTGAAGAGCAAGAATGCCTCGACTAGAATGAAATTGAACTCCATCAGGCAAAAGTTAAAATCATAAATTGGCTAAAAGTACTGATCCATAATCATTTGAAGAAATTTTTCCTCTTTTTTTGGCCCTTTGTTATGAGTAGTACCTCTAGTAGTTATACTTCAAGGAGTCTGATTCTCATGTTATGTTATCCATAAAACACTATAATTCTTATGGGAATTTCAGCCTTCCCAGAGCTAAATAGTTTAGCTGCTTCAGCTGCTCCAGACTATTGAAGTATGCAAATCAGCACAGTGTGACATTCTGACCTTCTAGATACCATAACTAAGATTAACATTGCACTATGACATAAGCTTAAAAAAAGATACATATACCTAATATGTAAGTGTGAATTTCTATTTAACAAGTTCCCCAAAAAAAGTATTCCATTCCTACTTCATTAAAAGCTGCTAGGATTACCTGTAGGACAGTTACCACAGAAACAGAAACTGACTTCTATTATAAATATATTTATTTACAAAAGTACGAGTAGAAATATATTAAATGTCCATTGGATAACTGAATATTAAACAGTACCATTAAAGAATCGAATCTTAGAGTTACTATAGTATTCTATAATTTCAAATTTTGTGGTGACCCTACAGTTTATACTTGCCATATCAATGCCATGAGAGAGTTTTAATTGGTTATTCTAAGCTAGTTATAATCCCATCTTCACCTCTGATTATTGTACCATATATTATTATTGACTTTCCAAAGTTTCAGGAATTACTTTTATGTCACTGTTGCGTGGGAGGCTTTGCTATGGAAATCTTGATATTTTAGCTTTTCATGCTAATTTGAAGGTTGTGAGAGGTTCTTTCCCAAAATACATCATGGACTCAAGGTGTTATATTTTATGCTGCTGCTTTAGCACTGTTTCAGAAGGGTTGGTGCACCAGTTACCTGATATAAAAATAATCTGTAGTAATATATTTTAGTAGCACTTTTGCAGTTGCTGCCCTGAAGTCCATTTCAACACTTACAGTATAAACCTGACTTTTAAAGGTGTTTTAATTCCAGGAAAAAAAAAAGTTTTTTTCTAAAAAGCATTTAGAATAAATATACAATTTCAGCCTGGAAAAATATAATTTGAAGATTGGTTATAAACATATTTGAAAGAATAATTCAGGCATTTTTCCAAGGTGCTCTTTATGATACTTTACACAAGGTTTACTTTACACAAGACTCACCCACTTACTGGTATTAAAAATTACTTTCCAGGAAGTGCCACAGCAATTTTTCAACACCCAAGCAATTTTTTAAACAAGTGGATATAATGTATATGTGTACCAACCCACCCTGTATTAACTGACTGAAATTTTATCTGTTGAGCTGCATTTTATCTGAATGAAATTACTGTCTTTTATCTTGGCTTTATTCACCTCCCACACAATGAGTCCATATAATCATGTTTAGAAGCCAGACACTGATTTCAGCCCCCAAATATAGCTCTCATTGATGAGAGCTGGCTGCATGGATTGAGTTCAGAATGTAGCTCTTCTTTTATATGCTATAAGTAATTCACAATTATTTTAACAGTTGATTTCCCTCCAGAGGATTGTCCCCAAATACACTTAAGTAAGGTCACTAAGAAAACTTTATGATATGAATTAAGAAAATTAATTTCACAGATTTACGTTACTTAAGAACAAGCAATCAGTAACCTAGACATACATACTGGTGTTGGCTTACTGATTGTATTTCCAGTTTCCTCAAAGTATAAAGGAATCTCCCCAGTTCATTATAATTGTGGGCCATCTGGATCACTATGGACCAGCTGAAGGTTAGAAGATGGTGTTAGGACTAGAGTTAATAGCTCATGGCGGGTGTTGAGACTCTAAAAGTAGCAAGGATCTTCAAACAGTCCTCACTGTAAAATAACTATTCTAGGCTTGATAAAAAGTAGTTTTGGGGTATGTGAAGGAGTGGTGTACACTTGAATTACTGTACTACTGATTGCTTTGCTGCCCATCATAGTGCCTATTAATAATAATCAACCTGTCAGATTTTGGCAAACTGGAGCTGTGAATATTCCAGTATTTGAGTGTTCCTATCACTATTGCTGTGACTGTATACTCTCTCTTAAAACCTTCCCTTCCAAAATATTTATATCTGTTAAATCTAAATAATTTCCTTGGTTTTTAGTCTGGTAAGGTTTGAGTGTGTGTGTGTGTGTGTGTGTATATATATATACATATATATGTATATATATATACACACACACACACACACACACATCTATGTGTGTGTATATATGTGTTATATATATACATACACATGATACAATGCCAGACTTAAATATCTTTAACTCATTGTATATAAATATTATTAGTTTAATTTTGCATTAATAATTTAAGTGAAAAATTGGTTAGGCAGCCAAATTTTCTACATTGTATGTATACTTCAGAGTTTTTACCATCTCAAAGCTACAAACTGGATAGATGCATATGTACCGGCAGTTGATTATACTTTAGAATCATTAAGCCTTCTGCCAGTCCTTTTGTTTCATTTTCTTCAAAGTTAATGTTCACTGAAAAATGAAATGATGCTATGATTTTTTTTGATACTTAAAATTTCCAGTCATTCATTAGCCATAATCAAATAAGATCCAATCCAAAACTCTGGTATTAGGACATGTACTGAGATGTATCTTATAAAATACGCTACTATTCTTATCTGTGCAATATACATTTTATTTATTGTCATTTGTAACATAAATGGAGCTGCAAGTGTACATGGTACTCTTCAAAATAATAGGATCCCTGCCTTGAAGACATAAAACTCTTAAGGCAACTGGATGTTAGAATTCAAAAAGTGAGCATTAAAAGTTAGTAACCAAAATTACTAGTTCACTATATAATTCTAAAACACTGATGATGTTTGCACATAATAATTCAAGCATAATGTGGTACAGACTCAAAACTGTAATAATATAAGCTGATAGTATGAAATTTGGAAACGGGTCCCTCATAATCGTTGGCAGTGTGCTCCTACCAATTGAAAGCAGCACTAATCTGTTGCTTATATGCAAAAGGTGCAATGTATTATAAAAGTATTAAACTTCTGCCACATTTTATAATTTTCCTTGTTAAAGCCCCAAACTGCCATGTCCCTTAAACTTGAGTCAAACACAAGCTTATTTGCACTAAAGAGCATGGCCAAAAAATAAATGACAGGGTGGAAAAGCTAATTGGAACCTCTTGAAATAGTTGGTTCTAATGGGAGAATTTCACATTTGTCTATTTGAAAGCTATATGGTCCAGGCAGACAATCTGTCAGTTCACTAATTTAATAATGCACTTTACCTTTTGTATATAAAAGATGTACATTTATGCCACTTGACCGGTGGGATGTGTTTCAATAACTATGTAGTTAGAATCTGTAGGGTGAGCTCTTGCATGCATATGTTTGTGTTGGAACTGCCGTAGTAACAAGTTTCCATTAAATCAGTGTAATGGAGAAGGGTAGAAAATGTTTCTGCAGCAAATCCCAATACATTTAACAAAGAATTTTAAAGTAGAGTTCATATTTGTATTCTTCAGGACTAGAATCAATAAAAAACTATTTCTAGCCCAGGTTAGTATTACAGTTGAGATTATATCTAATTGAGATTCCCCGTGATACCCTGAAAATGAATTTTGGGAATTTGTGCAGACAAAAAAATTTTTAACAATTCTGTTTCATTGTTGATGTGTGTTTAAATTAGTAATGAAAAGACAGTACATGATACTATATTAGAATTAAAAGTATGATTGGCTGATATGGCATCGTTAAGAAAACACCCAGACTAGAGAAAGTTCAAATTAAGGAAATGCAAAGAACCTAAGAACAATTGCTAAAATAAATATGATATTATTTCAAAACTTGCAGAAGAACTAACTTTCACCAACCAAAAAGGGTATTAGGGGCCTTAGTGTATCCTTCCATCCTGAAAACTTCCTAAGATATACTTTTGAAAACTAGATAATTGTTGCTTAATAATAGGTTGTATGTACTTTACTAACAACACTGTGTACTAACAATTCATCAAGAGTATACTATATTTACTGCATTCATTTTATATTTGTGGATAAGAATACATTATATATAGTGAACCTATCTTAATATAATCTTGTATTTATATTGTAATTTTGAAAATATTTTCAGTAAAATAAACATTTATCTGAGCTGCACAATTTGAAGAGGATGAAATTGGAATACACCCTCAGACGCTCAGTTTTAATAAGCAGCTACCATTGAAAGTTGATGTATGTACTATCATTCCTTTAGAATTTGTTTTATGGTTTATTTTAATACTTAAGTAAATAGGACTTAATTGCAAATTTGAAATAGTGTCCTGGAAATAATTTTTTCATAAGTGTGAGATTTTCTTTTTTCCTGCTTATTTCCAAATGTCTTTCACTGGAACTATTTGTAAAATCTTATTCCAAGCTTTATGTAAGAGCTTTGCTTAGTCATCACATAGTTTGAAGTTTCTCTTTTACCAAAACACCAAACATCTTTGGCAGGATAAAATCTAAAGTAAACCACAAAGAATTTAAAGTTGATTCTATGCCAACAGAATAATACAGGTATAATATTTATCACTGCCAAATAAGATTCTTAAAATCTTTCTGGAGTTTCCTTAAAGATTTCTTGAATTTCATAGAGAAATATTGGCTTGTGGCTAGCCCATTAGAGAAAGAGAGTAGGGATGTTGGTATGCTGTTGAGACAATCTGTAGTCCACAATACTGTAGCAGTGAGGTACAGGGAAAATGTGTTTTTCCCAATTTCACGTCTTGTGAAAATTGAGTTTTGGGGGTTTTTTTGGGTTTTTTTTCTTGCGATACGCGGGCCTCTCACTGTTGTGGCCTCTCCCGTTGCGGAGCACAGGCTCCGGACGCGCAGGCTCAGCGGCCATGGCTCACAGGCCCAGCCACTCTGCGGCATGTGGGATCTTCCCGGACCGGGGCACGAACCCATGTCCCCTGCATCGGCAGGCGGACTCTCAACCACTGCGCCACCAGGGAAGCCCACAAATTGAGTTTTTAGATCACAGTTACTCTGTCATACCCAAATTTATGTAGAAAAACAGTTTATGTGCTAGTATATTTTCTTGTATAATGTTAAAAAATTAATCTTTTTTTTCCTTAATTTGACATGTTTTTTAAGGAATTTAAATTTATTTAGTCAATATTTTTGAATAAGGAAAACATGCATATAGTACAAAATTTAAATGGGCCAGATGGGTAGACACTGAAATGTAGCAACCAGTGTTACCAATTTCTTGGGTCTCCTTCTAGAGTTACTTTGCATATACAAACATATGTATTATATATACAGATATTCTTCTTAAACATACAGTTGGAAACATATCATATACACTCTCCTGTACCCAGTAGTATCAATTTTAGATCTGCCATTATAAGTGAATTTTTTCCCCTTTTACCTAGATACCATACTTGGTCTAGTTACCATAGATCAATTAAATGCATAGATAGTTAAATTTAATTTGAACTATTTATGACACCAAGGGAACCTCAAGGAAATTTCAAATGATTCCCATTGGAATTTACTCAAAATGCAAATATATGTATATATCAATTTTTAAATGTATAAATATTCAGTTTCCCGTCCCTATTTGAAACCACTTTGCCCTCCTAGCTCCCCCTCTTCCTTCCCTCAAAAAAGTATTGGTCTTTTTCCTGAGGCAATACAGTTCAGGATGTTAAGTGATTTACCCAAAGTTTATTTTAGATTAACTGTGTCCTCTAATGAAAAACACCCATGTTTAAAAGCTTTAATAAATTATCAGTTAGTCAGTTTTTACTATTTCTGTTACTATTATTTTTATCCAAAGACCTTGCCATTGTAAGAGTAAATCAGCACTAGAACCATAGCAAAAGGTTATGATCCTGCTGAAATCTTTTGATTTATTAACATGAGTGTTTATAATGAGAAAAAGTATAGTTATTAATGAATAATTCATTTAGCATTTAGTCAAATCCAAGACTAAGCAAAGGGATAATGCTACTTCTGATTATTTAAAGCATTGATTCCCCATTGAGGGACCCAGAGTCTGTGAGATTTCCTTGGGACCAAAAGGTACCAAGATGATTTGGGAAAAGATTAAAAACGTAAGGGCTATGAGTTTACAAGTACAACTAAACCATCTCTATTTTCCGCTGTAAGAATATAAAATAGCAAATATAATTGTTTGAAAATGAAATTAGCATAATTACTATTACTGAAAATATAAACAAAGTTGCTTCAATAATTCCCCAACCCCTCCCCCTCAAAAGTCACAGTTCTCCTTTTATTCACATCAAGGAGGCACTTTAAGGTCACTTTTCTAATAACCACCAAGAAAAAATTATCTGAAAAATTAAAGGTCCCATACTTGAACCCTGAAGAATCCTATATAGTTATGAATTAAAGCAACCAATTAAGAGTATGTGGGTTGAGAAAGAATTTCTCAAAGAGTATGTGGGTTGGTGTGTGTAAACTCTATGAAAATGTTAAAAGGTTTAAAAATTAAAGCATTGGTTTCAACTTTAGAATAATATCTTCATAAGTGATGGAATGATTTTCTGTTTGTAACATGGAAAAAGTGTTGTTAGAAAACAAGATTCTCTTAAACATTTATTTTTAAAGCATAAAAGAGTTTGCTTCTTTTATTTTAGTGATGAATAACTCATTATCCTTTGCAGAATCTGTAACATTGGTAAAGTTCACCAGGTATTTACTTGTTGAAGCTTAAAATGGTTTATAGGTATTGTTCCTTATTTAAAGAGAGGGATCAAAAGGAAGGTAATTCACCTTCGGGAAGAGTTTTGCTTAAATTTAGGCTAAAAAATATTAATAATTTTCCATCCTTAATCAAGGAGTTTCCCATCTTGGCGCTTTCTGGTAAATTGTTTTCCAAACTTTACCTTCTTTGGAATATCCCTTGTGAGAAATTGCATAGTCTTACTGAGGCCAGTGGCATCTACTAATAAATAAAAGCTTATTGGTAATGAATTAGTGCTGCTACGGTGAGGTTAGTTTGTAATGTGAATATGAAGAAAATACTCATTTAAGTAGAATATACAGTGCCTCCTTTAGTGTTGACTTTTTTCTAAGATTGAATAGGCATTGTCCTTTCATTTTACCCCTTTATACTTAGTTTCTGTGTTATTCTATTCCAAGTATTCATTGTTCCCAGGAAATATTAGGAGTAAAGAAAAGAGAAAGTAATCCCTAAGAAAAGTGTTCATAGTATTTAAAAACTAGAGTCGCTCAAAGTGTAAAATTGGAGGGAAAGTGCTTTTGTTGGTTTTAGTCTTTATCAGAGTAACGGTATAAATCTGATTACTTTATTTGATCTGATTAGAGGCCAAATGTCTTTATCTGAGACGCCTGTATTTGGAAATATTCAGTATTTTATTTTTCTTAGAACAAATGATTCTGTAGGATAATACTCTTTTTCAGGATTTTATTTATGATTTGTTGTGGATTTGATGAAGTTGTTGCCTAGAGGCGGCAAATATAAAAGAAGAAATAGAGAAGAGAAAGGTGGTGGCTGATTAGTTTGCTTGCTTATAACAAAAGAAATCAATCTAATAGAAATGAGATAAATAAGTCATTCTCAAAACTAAATCCCTGTTTATTTAACCTTTAAAAGAGCCTCTGAGAAAGAATAATAAGACCTAATTCTGCCAGTGTATGGCCTGACCCTGAGCAAATCATTTCACTTTTGTTGCGTGGTTTCCTTATATGAAACAAGAACAAGATTGTACTAGAAGCTAGGGTTTCCTCCTACTCTAAACTTCTTAAACTCTGTATTAACAGAATGTGAAAGAAAAAATAGAAGAATAATACCCGGATTAGAAAGTATGAGTAAGAGATTCTCTCTTTATATTAAAAACAACTATAATAATGCACCAACCTGTGATGACGCCCAAAAGAACATGCAGAAGTGCCAGTTTTATAACACATATGTATCTCTCTAGCCACACAATAAAATTTTGTTCCTAGTCCTAAGACCAAATTGTTATATACTTACTATATAATTATCCTATGCTTTAATTTTTTTTTGCTTTTATTTATTTATTTATTTTTTTTGCGGTACGCGGGCCTCTCACTGTTGTGGCCTCTCCCGCGTCCCCTGCATCGGCAGGTGGACTCTCAACCACTGCGCCACCAGGGAAGCCCTATGCTTTAATTTTTTTGAGAAATATTTTTATTATCTATATGAAGTGTCATTTTTTCGAAGTAGCATCACTTGTTTTATACATACTGTAATCATTTTCTATATTGCACGTGACAAAAGAATTTTTAAAGTTAACATCACTTTCTGAAATGCCATTGTTCCTGAAATAACCATAAATTACATTGCTAAACAATATACTGCAACTGTCATTGCATTGGTCCCCGAGAATCAGGTCCTTCCTTTGACCCCAATTTCCTTGGTCCTATTGAAGATCCTATGTTACAAATCACGACATTTAACAAATGTTAAATGTCAAGAACGCTGAACTTCGAACAATATAGTTTTGCTATAGAGGACCCTACTAGGGTATGCAAAGATAAAACATAATGAGTTTGTTTATTTGTTTGTTTTTAGCCTTGAGAAACTATAGAGGTTGATGATTAGAGGGGAGGAAAAGCATCACACGGGTTTTTGTCTCAGAGGCATTTATTTAGGCATCCCAGTCCTCCAGTCATTGGTGCCACCACCACTGTCAACAGGGGACTTTAAAAGAGTGACACCTTTCTCCCTAAACCTGTCTTTTGGATGCCTATTTCTTTATCAAAGACAGTGTTTACGGGCAAGGAAAGCATATTTTGAAGTGCATGTATACGTGTGTGTTTTGTCAATTTCAAAAATAATAGTAATATCTGTGCACATAAAATTTGATTGCAGAAACGTTTAATAAAACAGTCTTTAGCCTGGTGGTGGTTCACACTAGCCATCTGATCAACAAATTCTATAGAGTGAATTGGCTGTTGTAGAAGTTTTTTTCCTCTCTTCTCTTTCTCCTCAAATAGCAGATCGATTTTAGGTTCTTCATTGCTTCTTCTTCAGTGTAGTTTGAAATCTAAGTGGGATGGGAGGGAATAATTTAGTTTGGCAGTTCTTTACCCTGGCCATTTTGTAGAAATTTTCCTCAGTTTCCCATTTCAAACACTCCAAGCAACCTTACCAAAAGAACACACCTAAGTGACAAAATTACCCAGCAAATAAAACAACAGAATCATGAGATAATGACTTAGGAATACAAGACACCTAGTGTGTATCACACCTAGTGTGATAACTTTACTTATCATTTGCTAATTTACTTCAGAAACTGTATTTTATGTCTAGGTCCTTCAGACTAGCAGTGTGATTTATACCAATGATTGTCAGTCTAGAAATTTCAATAGAGTAAAAGAGTCTGAAGGTTCAGTTGAGTTATTATGGGATTTTATCTATCACTGTTGAGTAAATTCCCCCAAAAGGGTAAACCATGCTATCATCAGGGGTAAAAATAGAATTTTAAAACTCCATCACTCATAAATAACCTCCATCCCTGTTTTTTCCTCCCTTCTGTACACTGTACCCTGTTGAAAGTGGTTGAGAACACTAATTTCTCCCACTACTACTGTAGCCCCACTCCATCCTATTTATTTGTTCAGATGACTATTGAAACACTATAAAGAAAGATTAAAGCTGATCTTTGAAAATTTATAAATTGCCCTATGAACTACACTTTGGACTCTTAAGAAAGGGCTCCTGCTTCACTTAACTAATTTCAACACTCTTAACTGTACTTCTGTATAACAGTTTAAGATGAGTAGAAAACATTTCGCTTGGGATGATATGGCCTAAAAGGGCAGTTACTCCTACTTTTCAGTACATAGTAGGTCTTCAGAAAATATTTTGACTAGCATGATTGACAGGTCATTTCAGAAATGAATTTAGCCTCTAGGAAAATTGCACCATGACCATTTTTAAATAGAAGGTGGTAACAAAAGGAAGAGTCAATCAAGATTTATCAGTACTAGTAACTATTACTTATTGAATACCTACCATGTTCTAGGCTTTGTTGGACCCCTTATATCTACTATTTCTAATCTTTGTATTATCCCCATTTTAATATACTTTTCCAGAGGTTCAGAAATTGGTTCAGTGTTTCAGAATATAATATATTTGAATCCTTACTGACACCAAGCCAAAGATTGTGCTCAGTTAGACCAGACTGCCTCTAAGACTTACTCTGAAATTTAACTCCCAACTAATAAAGCACAGGCTACCCCAGCCACCACTGTAAATAAATCTGCCTCTGATTACTGGGATGTATGGTGCTAATAAATCCAAGTTATTTGATTTTTAGTATAGCTTACAGATTGAACCTCTAATCCCAACCAACTATTTCAAGTAAGTGTGAATAATTTTTTTTTCTTTTTTTTTTTGCGGTACGTGGGCCTCTCACTGTTGTGGCCTCTCCTGTTGTGGAGCACAGGCTTCGGACGCACAGGCTCAGTGGCCATGGCTCACGGGCCCAGCTGCTCCGCGCGGCATGTGGGATCTTCCCGGACCTGGGCACGAACCCGTGTCCCCTGCATCGGCAGGCGGACTCCCAACCACTGCGCCACCAGGGAAGCCCCAAGTGTGAATAATTTTTTAAAGGGATCAGATGATGAGAATAGAGATGATTATCCCAATTCTACCCTAAGGGCATAGAAGAGACAAATTACTGTTCACAGTGGGTCTACAAGTTAATTTTTCATGAAGTGAAGTCAACTGGTTATGTTAAAAAAAATCTTATCAATATTGGTGAGAGTTTTACTGGGTGATTTTTTTTTTTGCAACTTTTTCTGCCATCCTACTCCTTCCGCGTTATTCCATTCATTTTCATATTTTAATTACCACGTTTCCTCTTTTTTTTTTTCCTTGCCTCCAGAGGGATAAATTGTGATGACTGCCCTGTTTACAGATCCACATTATTTTTCTCCATTACTCTAGGGCTGTGGATTTCAAACTTTAGGGGAATTAAGAATCAGTTAGAGGGTTTGTTAAACCAGATTGCTGGCCCCTAACCCCAGAGTTTCTGTTCCTTAGTTATGGGGAGTGAAGCGAGGATCAAGAATTTTTGTTTCTGATACATTCCCAGGTGACCCCATGCTGCTGATCTGGGGACCACACTTTAAGAACCAATACTCTAGGCTGAGGTGATTTTTTACCTTAGCTACAAAAGATAGTAAAGTAGAAACTTGGGTCAAAACAACTGTAGCATCTTGGTAGGAAAAAGATTCAGTGCTACTCATCCTGCTTTGAGAAATTTACAAATCTTAAAACAAGCAACTTTTTTTTATAAATTGACTAGAGGTTAGGTAAAGAATTATTATCCTCTCTTTTTTACCCTTTCATTACATTTAATAACTCTTATTAGTTCCCTCTGATATTTTTACAGCTATCTTGAGATAATTCTGATAGGGATTAACAATTATGAATCCTTATATGAAAAGTTTAGCTTTCAAATTTATGGAGACTGAAGCATATTTTTAATTTATTAAATAACTGTGTACAAGCCTTACTAAAGGAAAGTGAATAATTTCTATACTCAAGAATTGTTAATACAAGTTTTAGTGAATATTAAGTATTAGGACTTGAAGGGACCTTGTAATTAGTTTAGCCCCTTAAATTTATGTTTTGTGACATACTCCATGTAGCTCAAATGATTCATAATTACTAAAATAGGCTAAGTAAACAGAAAATAAAGGTTAAAGCTTAAAATGCTGCTTGGCTCTTAAGATATATGTGGATAGAAATACATAAATTTCTTTTAAAAGCATGTAATATTTTCACTGTCTTCCTGTGTCCTATCTATATGCATAGGATAGAGGAATTATATATATACTATGGTATATTTATGGTACTTTTTTCAAATTAACAATTGGACCCATTGATTTAAATTTAGAGATACTTCACCTACTCATTGAGAATATTATTTGAAAACATAACTAACATATTTAAGAATAATTTATGTTTGCCAACCTGAAGAGATTCTATAATTAATGTGTTGATCATAATTAACAAAATGTTATTTTATATATACATCTGTATAATTAATATATATGACTATACATAGCCACTTAACAACTATCATTTTAGTGGATCACATCCTATCATAAACACAAAATTAATTCACATATAGACACTTGGCAGTTCTGCAAGTTCATTAACTTCTATTTCCAGCTTCAGTGATTAGTGCTCCAAAAACAATAAATGAATTCCTAATTTTGAAAAAGATTCACTGCTGACGTAACAGAGATACTCACCAACTCAAAAGGATCATTACAGGTGGTGTAACTTTTTTTTAATATTCTCTATCCTGTTTGTATTATAATAACAATTAAAATTTTAGGTTTAAAATATTTGCCTTAGAATTATAATCTGAGTAGACTTCAGACAGAATAGAGATTTACAGAAGATTTCACCTCAGTATGAGGACAAACTTCAAGAAGTAGTGTTACTCCCACCCTTGTTATTGGAATTATTTAAGGCAGAAACTACACATACACTTAATGTAGGATGCATAAAGGGACTTAATAAATGAGAAAAAAAAATTGGATTGTTATTACTTTGAAAATTCTTTTCAACTCAGAGAGAATTTCTTAGGAATAATACTTAGAACTTTTGCATTCAGGTCTTCTGTTAATTTACCAGGTTTGATAAGTGTGATTTCAATTTTTCTAGCATTATTCTGAAAAGAGAAAAAGTTTATCACTTCCTCACACCCCTTGTTATTGCAAAACAACATAAGAACCAGTTTTCAAATTTTCATGAGCTTTACTACTTAAATGAATTAGTTAAGACAAGTTCCATGAAATTTGCCCTACAAAATGAAGTATAACATAATTTTTATAAGAAATGTTTCACTTTTAATCATTCTTTTCAGAAAGGATTATATGAAGGAATAAGTTTAGTATTTATGTTGCTGTTTCAAAAGTACCTTCTACAGGTTTATTTGGAAAGATGTAAGTGATAGTATGGTAAATTGGAAAACCAAATTATTGGATATTATCCAATGAAGGTTTTCTTCATAAAAATCCGGAATAAATTATGTTTAAAGGTTGAAGCGAAAAAACAATATTTTCACTCTTCATTTTTTTCTTGCACTACTAATTTAAGATGGAAAGAAACCATAAAGTTTACTAATTTCATCTCAGATAATCTGTATTAGAGGTCAGGTTTCCAAGTAAATAGATAACTGTTGCAAATAATACGTGATTCTCTCCTGGAGAGTTTCAAGGCTTTGTAAAAGACAGAAGGGTAGCTGCGGCAATAATATCTAAATTCAGGGATCTAGCGTGAATCAGTATGAAACTCAGTTCTCACTTGGCGAGTCCACTTTTTTCTTGTCATTTCTTCAGTTATTTCTGCTTTCTATGATTCTGTAACATTTCCAAATTTCAAAAGGACAACTAATAATACCTTCAAGAAAGAGACCTCAGTACGTTGAAATATATTACACCAAAGCCTATAAACTATATCTGTATTATACATTTCTAAATATTTAGCTAAGTAAATTTTACTCCTCTACAGAAATATTGTGTGTGTGTGTGTTTGTGTGTGTGTGTGTCTGTGTGTGTGTGTGTGTCTATAAAATTATGAAGAGAGACCAGTTCTTTCTGCATCCCCTTACATACCCTGGAGAAGTAACAACAAATTTGTTTCATCTTGTTTGTTACTACAGTTGATTGCCTGCCCTAAAGTGCGGCGTTGAGAATTTGAAATCTGCATCTAGAGGGAAAGAGAGAAGAACAGCATTCATGCCAAATATTTGCTATTTGTCATCTCTGCTTTAGAGCTATAATGTTCTCATTGTAGTTCTGAAAATTTCAAGCTTAGCCAGACAGCTGGCTCTTGGAGCACAAACTGTCTTGTGACTCACCTAGGAATATGTCTCTTCTAATACTTCAAAGAGATGGGTTTTTTCCTTCTTGGCCGTGTCGCGCGGCATGTGGGATCTTAGTTCCCTGACCAGGGATTGGACCCATGCCCCCTGCAGTGGAAGCGCTGAGTTTTAACCACTGGACCGCCAGGGAAATCCCCAAAGAGATTTTTTTAATCCAATGGTCCCTCCTTTAAAACAGTAGAGAATCGCTTCTGTGCCTCTGAAGAACTCAAAGAACCATGACCATGATGATGTCATCAAAAAAACCCTTCAGCATTAAACTCTATATGTACCTTTAATGAGTTCTAACTTCCATTAAAATGACAACAGTTTCTCCCTTTCAAATTCAGCCCAGTCATCCTCAAACATTAGTGTACATAGCAATTAAAAATGCAGGCTTGGTCCTCATCCCCAGAGATTCTGATTGTGTTGGTCCAGAGTGTGGTTTGAAACTGGCTCTTTCTCATTCTGATACAGATGGTCT
The DNA here is from genome assembly GCF_963455315.2 of Globicephala melas. NCBI lineage: Eukaryota > Metazoa > Chordata > Mammalia > Artiodactyla > Delphinidae > Globicephala > Globicephala melas. The sequence goes on along the minus strand of NC_083334.1, from coordinate 23,771,607 downwards.
GGAGGCCATTTCTTGTCATGGTCTTAGACTTGCATCCTTTCTCCCATATCATTTTTCTAGCTGGAATTACTTGAATTATAATCCCGTCAGCCATAACACCATGGGAAGATGATTTTTTGATTATGCTATTAACAAGTTATAGCTACGGCTCACTAAACTCAGAGAGGCTGAATACACAAATCCAAATATTTAAGATTGTGTGCTATCATATTGGCTAGCTTTCTGGGCAGTGATCACTGGGAATGCCAGTTTTCCACCACCTCCTAAATTCAAATTCAAACTAATTGACATATAACCCCACTGGTTGCATACTCCCCACATTTCACAACCAAAACATTCTGAGTCTTCCCAGCCCGAATCAAGTCCATAGGTAATTTGTCTTTTGCCTTCTCACAAGTTGACCCTCAGAGTCTTGAATGACTTTTCTCAACCTTATTTTTTCAGATAAAAGTTAAAATTTATTAGGAGTAGAAAATATATCCTTAATCAATCTGAATGCCTCACTTCTGATCTTGTTCAACTTTTTTGTGTGTGTTTAAAAGAGCACATAACAAGAAATTTGCTATCTTAACCACTTCTAAGTATACAGTTCATCGGTGTTAAGTATATTCACCTTGTTATACAACCAATCTCCGGAACTTTTTCATCTTGCAAAACTGAAACTCTATGCCCATTAAACACTCCTCATTCCCCCATCCCCATCCCCTGGCAACACCATTCTACTTTCTTCTCAACCTTTCTTTTCAATAAGCAAGATATTTTCTGAACACTTCTTCCACCAATAATGGGTTTATAATTATTGCTACTTAGCTCTCCAAGTACAATCCTGATAGCTTGTATTGTTATAATTCTCATGCAAAAAGATTTACAATTACAGGGCAATTGTGCTTATATTAAGAGCCCTTTATAATCTTTGGGTGACTGAATGAAGGGCATTTTATCCTGGAAGCTTTCCACTGATTTACAGAGAAAGGTAGCACTTTATTCCTCCTGAGACCTAGGGGACTCCAAATGGAATCTTTGTGCTTGTTTGTTGAAGGTTTGAGGTTAGAGTTACCAGGTCAATTAGGCTTAAGTCCTGGAATTTCCTAGACTTTTCCTATGTACATTCTAGGATTGTTTTCTCATTACTTATATAGTAGTATAGTAGATTGGAAATTTTTCTGATGTTTGACAGTGTTGATGTTCACTAAATGATTTCAGAATCTTCCCTTAGTACAGTATGAACCTGTTTAGCTTTAAGTAGCTTCATTAGAAACATAATTTGGGAGGACTAGCCATAAATAAAAATGCATTTTCTGCAAATGAAGTGTTTCAAATGCTGTTTTCAAAATCATTGGCAGTTGAGAAAAAACCCAACACAAGAAACATTTTTAAAACTCTTCTTTTTCATATTTTTCCTCAAAAAGTTTCTCTTACTCTGTTATTAAAATTTTTTAAGAACTCAATAAAGTTCGCAATCCTGTAAGCAATATCCATCTAAATAGCCAGAAATACTGTAATTAGGGTTTTATGCTTATGATCTTGACATAAGGAAAAAGCCTACCATTTCTTGGCTTAAATTATTTTGGAACTAACACAAAAACTAGTTGACCATGATTCTTGGATAATGATAACTGAACTTTTCTTCATTTTATGCATTTAACAATTCATAATATCAATGTATTCTTATGATTTTTTCAGAAAAAAATGCAGTTTACTTAGAACATTTAAAATAACTCCATAATTTTTGTAGCACCCAGATATTTTTCTTCAATGATCTGTTGCAACAGATTGATAATATTTACTTCAAAGAAAATTCTTGAAAATGGAATTTCATTATTCCTTTGATTTCCATTATAAAATCAAAAATGTTTTTCTCAGCAAAGGGAAAAAACATTTTTTGAGTTGAAAAGATTTCGTGAAAGAGTTGAAGTGCATCTGGTTCAGTAACATACTAAGCAATTATTTTTTTCTTTGCAGTGCTCCCATCATTTTAAGATCTTTCTCCACGGCCCACTGTTGTCACCCCTAAATCACAGAACTTCATTTAGTGTCATGCAGTCCTCAGGCCACATGCTGCCAACAACCCAGAACTTAACTTCTCCTCTCTTGTAGTCTCTGACATAAGCTAGGCATTAATATTTTGCCAGTAGGAATCTTTGTGGGGTTTTTTTTTTGGCTGCACTGCACGCACCATGCAGGATCTTAGTTCCCTGGCCAGGTTTTGAACCTGTGCCTCCTGCAAGTGCAAGCGCGGAGTCTTAACCATTGGACCGCCAGGGAAGTCCCAATAGGAATCTTTAATGTAGTAAACCACCGTGTGAAAATTCCCCAAGTTCTGAGCCTTTTTCTGACAACTGTTTACCTACTTTATCAATTATAATGTTAAATTTACTTAGAATTAGGGATGCCTGTGTGATTTGTAATAACTAAAACTAGTTTGTATTATTGTTCTTCAAACATCGCTGAACTATACTCCTATTTAAGGATCCTTTGGGTCATTATGTAACTATGTGCAATTTGGTTTGTTAATCACTTATTGTTTAACTCATTTTTTGAAAAAGACCCCAATATTCCATTTAATGACTTGCCAAGCTGGGATTCAAGCAGTACCTTCCATTAGGTGATTTGCTTCTGACGTGAGACATATTACAGAAAATCTACACTTTGTTGGAAATTTTTTTATGTTCTATGTGGGAAAAAACTAATCTAGGTAAACACGAAACTTGATTCTTAAATTAGATTTTTAATAATTCAATTCTAAATGACAAGTTTGTTTTAATAATTTTGTTACAAAAATAACTATAAAATGAATGTGGATGCCAAATTACTCACTACTGTATAATTGTGCTATAATTTATAAAGCCAAAATATTTTAGGTGTTTTTTATTTGGACTATTATTTCAAGCATTCATGGAATTTAAAGAATCCTAAGGTCTCTCCTTTGCCCTCCTGGTGTGCAGAGGTGTGGTGTAGAGGCTAGGGGTACTGTGTTGTATGTTATCATTCAGAAGCCCTGACTCTGTGCATTCTAGATAGGATTGGGACAGGTCATTTCACTGCTGGAGACTCCAGCTTGCTTATCCGTGTGGGCATTGGATCAGAAGAACCTTTCAATTTCTATATCCATGGAGTCAGTGAAACTTCTCCTAAAGTTACCTTCAACTTCTTTCTCTGGGCTTTTCTCATTTTCTCTATATCTTCTTTATTTTATCTGACATTAATTGACCATCGTTTCATTCTTGGCATCGTTCATATTTAGTTACAGTGGCTTTGGTAAAGTGTGGACTTATCTTTTGGCCCTATACACCAAAAGCTTTAAATAGGCCATTCTTCCAGTTCCAAAAGATTTTTTTAGACACAGCCTAAAACTTGATTAAATATATTTTAAATTTTAAACTTACTTTCCCATAGAAAAATCCCATCTTTTTAACTTGAATTGAAGTTTAAAACCAGAGACTGTTTTTCTTCCTCTTTTCTATTCCCCTCTACACCTAGCCCCAGGCTGATGACTTAAATCATCCCTCTTCACTTAATCACAAGTATTCCAATTCCTGTTTTGCCTTTGAAATCTTGTTGCTTCAAGATCACGTTACTTAACAGACAAATCAAAATGGCGGCAAGTGGAAATGAAAGTGATAATTTAAAAACCTGATAAGAAATACTATGTCATTTTATTTCAAAGATTGACTCACAAATTAAGGTTCAGTAGAATATGAGATCTTTAGTTTCCTACCCATCCTAAATTTTACTTTAGAAATATTTTTTCCCTTGCTTAATAGATAAATGAACCTGTTCTTGTATTCATGCAGTGACTATTAAGTGGCTACTCTGTGCCAGCCCTTTTGCTAGGGACTAGAGATACAGTGAACTACAAAAGAAAAATATTCCACTGCCATTAGCTTTAAGTGTGCCATGTCCAAAGTTATTTGATTCAAAGCAGCTGTTGGAACCTAATCAAACTGTCATTTTTTCCATTCAACAGATATTCATCTGATTATCTGCGAAGGCCAGGCAGTGTGTTGGTATATATGAGAAGTGTGTTTGGAGCTATTATAAAATGCTATGTGTTATTTTCCCTTGAACAATTTATTCTTTAAATGTGATGAATGATCCACATTCTCTTATAGTGTTCAAAGTATATTTCACTGATGCAAATTTAGAGAACTACAATGATACTATTTTAAACAATATTTCTGCCTTCTCCATTCCAAGTCTCTTTTGATGTCCTAGGATGAAAATAATAATTCTCTTTCATCTCATGTGCCTGTGTTCAAATGGTAATGACTTCTTGAGCTCTACGTTGGAAATTGTGAAACCCCGTTCAGGTTCGTCATAAGACTGCTGTGATTTCTGTATGTCCATGGGGATTGAGTTGGGGAGAAGGATGAGGAAGGCAAGGAATAGTAACATTCATGTCACGTATTTGCCCTCCCTGCTCCAGGCCTTTGTATTCACCCTCGCTTTAATTTTATTGCATTCTCTTCGCATATACGATATCTTCATAAACTTTTCTCTCCATATGTCTGGATTGACAATATCCATCGGTGTTCTCAACTATGAATTACTCACCAATGTCTTAGCTGAATGGAATAAGCCTGATTCTACTGTGTCTTTGTAAATCACAAGTTGTAATAATTTTCACTGTAGATGCATTGCAGTGAAAATCCATTAATGGATACATTCAACTAGTTATTGGTACGAAAGATTCATTTATCCTGAAAGTTTTTCTATAACTGAACATTAGTTCTAAAATATTTTCTAATTAAATTCAATGTTAGAAGAATTATAGAATTTTAAATTATAATACTTTTCATATAATTTGACATATTTTTCAGAGTTCTTTCATATATTAGGTCTCATTTCATCCTGATGAAAATATTAGATTAGTTTAGGTCAATATCACTAACCTCACTTAACAAATGAAGAAAACAGGCCAAGGCAGGTTAAATGATTTGCTGTAGATCATCTAGTGATCTAATAAAATACCAGGGTTTATAAGGAGCCCACTACTCGTTGAAGCCTCATAATAACACTATAGAAAATTTAAATGGTAAACTTGAAATCAAAATCTGTTAGAATTAAACACGTTTTTATAGCGAAATTAGGTTGTTTTTTTTAACACATTCTAGATATTTTCCTGTTTTTTTTGTATCTTTTTAGGCTCAATTCTGCACTGAATCTACGATCCATTTTGGCCCTGGCAGTAGGCATATCAAGTCATTATATTGGTGTTCATGTCTATATAGAAACCACTTGCCTGGATTCAGCCTCTTTGCCTCTAGTTATTGAGACTTTGACCCTCTCTTTCCTGAGCTTCCCACCTTAGTGAACCTTCCAGAACTGGATCCTAATAACTAGAATACAGATCCCTTCCTGTCCTGTTAACACAAGTCTTGTCATGGCACTGCATGGCAGTGTAGCCTTCAAAAAATGTTATTTAGAGAATTTAAGAGATAAAACTACTTCATTGTACAATAAATTCAGTTAATAATTAAAAATCAACTAGTGATTTTTTTCCCCTACACTCTTATGAACAAGAGATAAATGAACACATAATAAGTTAGAAGCAGGCTTTTTCAAAAACCCGTTTGAAAGGGATGTTCCAAGTTTTTATCAAATTAACTCAAGAACCCACATCTTCATTTATAACGTTATCGCAGTTAACAGTGCAGTAATCTCCTTCATACACACACGAAATTTAATCATGTTCACTATGTTGTATTTATTGAAGAAGAAAATCAAAATAATACATACTAGGAATATTTGAATTTCAATAGGATCAAAAGCATTGTGGTTAAAGCTCTACTGACTAGGAAATTCCATTGAATAAATGATCTCGCTCCTGGCATTCCCAGTTAACCATGGCTTTGTAGCCTCACTGAGGAATTAGCAGGCTGAATTCTAAATTCTTACATGGAGATTTAATTTCTCTCTCTATATATTCCTGTGGCCATAAAAGTTTCATGTTGGCTCAATCTGCATAAATAATCACATAACAATAAATATAAGAAGGTCAATATGTCTAGGCTTATCATGAAGGAGCTTAATAGAAATTCCACATTTGCTTTTTGCTTTGTAAGGAATAAAACAACAATTTTAATTTAAAACAATTTAATTTTACTTAATTTCCTCCTCCCCCTTAAATAATAGCAATAATTTCAGCTGTATTTCTAGGTACTTGTTCCGCACAGAGTTATCAGGCCGTGTCAGTGACCTGCTACAGAATGGTAAAGAGTACAGAACAGACTTTCATGTCAGCCAGTCCTGGGTTCAGGTTCAAATTCTGTCACATATTGTGTAATTTGGGGCAAATTTTATAACTTTATAGAGTTATTGTGAGAATTTATTCACTCAGGCTTTAGTTTATACTTACTAATGACTCTATTTTTGGGGCCAGGGGATGTATCAACAACAACACAGATACGGTTTCTTGCTTCACAGAACCTAGAGTCAGCCAAAATTTTCTTGAAGAAAATTAAATGTCCTGAAGCTGTTAGCAAAGTTTCTGTCACATAATAAGCATTTAATAAATATTAATAACATCATTATTAATTCTTCCCAACCCATAAAATGGATGGTTCCCCAGAAACTATAACAAACGTATGCAAAATTGGAAGGAAACCTCTTTTACCGGAGGAGCTCTCTGGTAGAGCAGTGGCAAGGGAGTTGGGCTAGTTATAATCCCTTGAAGCTGTTTTCAGTAAAATATAAAAGCAAACAACTGTGTAGGCAGAAATTTCTTGGACAGGAAACAAAAAGCCCTAACTTTTATAAAAGAAAAAAAACTAGACTTCACCGCAATTAAAATTTTCTGCTCATCAAAAGACATCATTAAGAAAATGAATAAGCTATCCACAGACAAGGAAATAGCAAAGCATGGTTTTATTGCTGGAGGGAAACAGAACTGCTTTGTTTCGTTTTTTAAAAAGATGATCATTGGGCAGTTTGCATAATTTGGGGACCGATTGCCCCACTGCTAAAAGGATTCTAATCACCCGTTTTCTAGTATTGGTGTAAGTATCCGTAGTAACTTAACAACCTATGATTTTCCTGTCTTAATCTGCCATCAACTTTTTTATTTTTGGCCTGAAGGAATCTTTGGAGTAACCTAACACCCTCATTTTATAACAGATAGGAAAAATATTAAAGATGTCATGTGACTTGTCCAAAATCATTTAACTAATCATTTCAGAACTTGAGCTAGACCTTATTAAATGGTCTTTCCACTACCTAATATCTACTTCTCTATTAGTTTGCTTCAGAATCAGTCAGAGATGGTATGTGTGATTCATTTAGAATGTGTTTGTTTTCTTCTCTCAGCTGGAAGAATTTTCTCACCTATTTTAAAGGTGAAAACCATGATACACACTTTAACCCTTAGTTTCAGGATGGTAAAGGAGCCATTATAATTGAGGCCCCAGTTACCATCAAGAAGAGGCCCCTACAGAACATCGTCTCAATACTGAGCTTTATTTATTTATTTATTTTGGCTGGGTTGGGTCTTCGTTGCTGCGCGCTTCTCTAGTTGCGGCTAGTGGGGGCTACTCTTTGTTGCGGTGCACGGGCTTCTCATTGCAGTGGCTTCTCTTGTTGTGGAGCATGGGCTCTAGGCACGCGGGCTTCAGTAGTTGTGGCACGCAGGCTCAGTAGTTGTGGCTCGCAGACTCTAGAGCTCAGGCTCAGTAGTTGTGGCGCACGGGCTTAGTTGCTCCACGGCATGTGGTATCTTCCTGGACCAGGGCTCGAACCCATGTCCCTGCATTGGCAGGCAGATTCGTAACCACTGCGCCACCAGGGAGGTCCCTCGTATAACCTTAAACTATACTTTTTCTATCTTCTAGCACTTGGCATTCTGTTTTTCTTTGCTACTTATGAACGTTTAAACCTCTCACTATCTCAGAAACTATTTACATGAAACATCACACAACTACCCATTCTATTAATTATGTAAGTTTTTATTGTTGCCTCTAGAGAAGCAAACAGTGTCCTTTAGTGTCACTTGAGCTTTTAAAAGGACATTTTTTATAGTTAAAAATTAGATTATCATGTATCAATTTATTGTTGTTTTCCAACTGTGTCAATTTATATTTATGCGATCTTTTTGTCAACAATAGCAGTAGCAGCAATAATGACATGGGACTTAGGGGTTTCAGAGCATTACTTTTTTTTACTAAGTATGTGCCTGTACTTTTCCTTTTCAGTCATACTGATTTTTTTTTTTTTTTTTTTTTTTTTTTTTTTTTTTTTGCGGTACGCGGGCCTCTCACTGTTGTGGCCTCTCCGGTTGCGGAGCACAGGCTCCGGACGCGCAGGCTCAGCGGCCATGGCTCACGAGCCCAGCCACTCCGCGGCATGTGGGATCCTCCCGGACCGGGGCACGAACCCATGTTCCCTGCATTAGCAGGCGGACTCTCAACTACTGCGCCGCCAGGGAAGGCCCATACTGAATTTTTAACGTATAGTAGGAAGCAAGTATGTGAGGTAAGAAACGACAATTCCAGGGAAAAGAAAACATTCATTCATTGATTCAACAAATAGTTATTGAGTTCCTCCCACAGGCCAGGCATTGTGCTAAGGAAATTTCTTACTTTTTCCATGTGTTTCTTCTACTCTCTAGTGGAAATGATGAATAGTAGGTAAATTATATATTTTAGATACCTTTGTATGATACATGGGTTTAGGACAGCATAAGCCTTTGGTGGGTTAGAATTGGAATTACAAAAAGAAATAATTTGGTGAAATAATTATCTGGCTTTTGATTACAGTTTTAATTTTGCCCTTAAATAATTGGCATCACTTGCCCCTGAATTCTCTTCAGGATATTACTATTTTCTTCTCAGAACCAATAGTACTCTTTCACTTCATTTTTGGAATCGTCTGATAGTGTAATAAGGTTATTTCTGTAGAAAGTTGGGAATTCATTGACTATTTTAACTCTGATTGTAATCTCTTTAAAGTCGAGGAACGTGCCCCTTAGATTTGAAGTGGTGAGGTAATCATTAAAAATTAGGCCCCAACCACTGGCATTCAAAATGGTTTTAAAATGTGATTTACTACATATACACTCGATTATGCACCAGGTACCATAAAGTAAAATCTTGTTTCCTTCCCGCCTGAATGTTTTAAGTTCATCTGTCTGCTTTAGGTAGTAGTGGTACACTGTTGCCACACCAGTATTCACACATCCTTGGGGAACCAAAACAAGAGTGAAGGCCAAACTGCCATGATTACTTTTAAGTAGAATTTGAGCCAAAATTTTATCAATTTTTTTTTCTGCATTTATAAATTAGTATTTTCACAGTAATAAATCTGACTTGGAAAATCGTTTACATTCTAGGATTTTTTTTTTTTTAATAAATTTACTTATTTATTTATTTTTGGCTGTGTTGGGTCTTCGTTGCTGTGCGCGGGCTTTCTCTAGTTGCGGCGAGCGGGGCCTACTCTTTGTTGCAGTGCGCGGCTTCTCATTGCGGTGGCTTCTCTTGTTGCAGAGCATGGGCTCTAGGCGTGCAGGCTTCAGTAGTTGTGTCACGTGGGCTCAGTAGTGGTGGCTCGCGGGCTCTAGAGCTCAGGCTCAGTAGTTGTGGCGCACGGGCTTAGTTGCTCCGTGGCATGTGGGATCTTCCTGGGCCAGGGCTCAAACCCGTGTCCCATGCATTGGCAGGCGGATTCTTAACCACATTTTGTTTTTTTGTTTGTTTGGGGGTTTTTTGCGGTACGCGGGCCTCTCACTGTTGTGGCCCCTCCCGTTGTGGAGCACAGGCTCCGGACGCGCAGGCCATGGCTCACGGGCCCAGCCGCTCCGCAGCATGTGGAATCTTCCCGGACCGGGGCACGAACCCGTGTCCCCTGCATCGGCAGGCGGACTCTCAACCACTGCGCCACCAGGGAAGCCCCTCTAGGGTATTTTTTGAACATGAAGTGTTTTATATCTTTTCTTAGCGCTGACACATTTACTATGGTCCATAAAAGAATGTGTCTTAATTTTTCTCCAGTTATAAAGAGCCTGTTTTGGTTTGGTGCCCTGATATAAAATCCTTGTCCTATGCAGAGTATTAGTCATGGACCCCATTCTAGGATACGTTGCTCTCTATGGGACATGGTGAGGGTAGAAGTTTTGAAATGAAAAAAGAAGAATGACACCAGCCTTCATGATGCTTCTTCAGCAGGAGTATTTTGCTTAGTTGTAATGTTGTTGAACATTTTGTATTAAAGTATAGCTTACGGGCTTCCCTGGTGGCGCAGTGGTTGAGAGTCCGCCTGCCGATGCAGGGGAGACGGGTTTGTGCCCCGGTCCGGGAAGACCACACATGCCGCGGAGCGGCTAGGTCCGTGAGCCATGGCCGCTAAGCCTGCGCGTCCGGAGCCTGTGCTCCGCAACGGGAGAGGCCACAACAGTGAGAGGCCCGCGTACAGCAAAAAAAAAAAAAAAAAAAAAAAAAAAAAAAAAAAAAGTATAATTTACATACAGCTCTTATTACACCATTCAGTCATTTTTGGCAAATATCAAGACATAGAACATTTTTCTCACCCCAGAAAATTCCCATGTACCCCTTCGCAGTCACCATCCACTCTTTCCTCCTCCTCCTGACTTTCAGAAGCAGTCACTGATCTGATTTCTATTAGCATAGGCTACTTTTGTCTATTCTGGAATTTCATACAAATTAACATGTATTTTTTATATTTGACTTCCTTCACTCAGCCTAGTAGTTTTGAGATCAGCTGTTGAGTTCATCAGTAGATAGTGACTTTTTATTGCTAATGATGCTTTTTTTAAATAGGCAAAAAATAAGCAGATCTTCACTGAGTATCTTAGTTGAATCATGGCAGCAAACCTGTAGTAAGAATGGAGGGGACAAAATACCCTTAAATATTAATATTAAATAATTGCTCCTAACGTTCAAACAACTCTCCCACCTTAGTTATGTGCATACTCTTTTGAGAGACTCTAAATTATTCTATTAAAAACAGAGATAATGGGCTAGTGCAGTTCAGCAATTGCAATGGCCAAAGAATGGTTATTATTTATTTTACTTCACAGTTCTGCTTCGACCTCAGAAAGTAATGTGAAAAATAATTCCAAGGGAGGAGATACTTCTTGTGATATCTCTGAGCATGCCGGAAGGAATGCTTTCATTGTTTATTGATATGGTGATGCCTCAGTAGCTTTTATGCACTCTTAAAATTATATAACGTAGACCTTATGAATCAGTTATTATTGGAAACTCACGTTGGTCCATAGTTTTATACATGGAAAGAGAGTGGATACAATGAAAGCAACATCCAGATTGCATTTTTGTTTTTCTGAAAGTTCTAACTGAATTTACCTAAATTTTGCCTTTTTTAGCAAAGAGTCATTGAGATTCTGAGGAGTGGCAATGTATTTAAGGGAAGATAATACTGTTGTTCTAGTGAGCCTTAGTAAATTGTGTACCAATAGATCTAAAGGAGGAATTTTTACTATCTGCTGTTGTCTTTTTCAAGAGAATCCTATTCTTACCAAAGAGGGGTCTGAGTTTTGACGGAACTAAATAAAGGAGAGGCTTGAGCTGGCCTTTGGCTATTCTATCCCAATCCATGCCATGTCCACCTTTAAGATTCTAAAAGGAGGAGCTGCAGAACCACAGAGAGATCCCAGAACACTAAGTCACATACCAAGAGCATACCCAACAGGGCTTTTCTTAACTTTATGGGAAGGTAGTAAGTCATTTTCAATGTTTATGCAACTATTCAGCAAGAGAAAGAGTAATCATATGGTACTACAATGCTGTATCAGTTCTATGGAAAAAGGCACTCAAAGGAAATGTTTTGCCAGATTATTGAGAGAATGTTAATAACATTTCAGATTATTGCCATTCTCTGAAGCCCTCTCATCTACTTATTTTCTCATTTCTTTTACCTTTCTGCCTGCCACTAAGTATACATACTTTCCTTCTCCTCTCTGATGGCTATTTTTCTCCTTATGGTTCCTAAGTTATTGTACCACATTCATATTTCATTCTGATTATTCCAAAAATACTGAAATGAAACTCCCCTTTAATATGACCTACTTTAATGTAGAATTTGGTCTAAGTCTTACTTCTCATGAAAAGGCAGTTACATTCAAATTACCAAGAGAATCTCGTCAGTGTAATTTAACCCATAAGGAGGATTTGAAGTGCTATCATACTCAGCTTCAAGGATATATGTTCTAAACTATGAAGACGATTAACTACTTTCAAGCAGTATGCATGAATTCTCTAAGCAGTTCATCATCCTTTTGGTTGTAGTAATTAATTAACTGCCAATAATGTTTGTTGCCATGTGGAAAAGTGAGGATATGGCCCTGGTTCGCATTTGAGTATGCGTAATGACGTGAGTTTAATGTTCAAAAGGTCTTAGGTTGTGAAATAAAGAATTATAAGCCTGAGTTCCCAGTGAGTACATGCAGCCTGAAGAGTTTTGAAAAGTCCTAACTTAGCAGAAATTAAAGCTGATAGTAAATCATCTTTCCTTCACCTGTGTATTTATGCTTCTGGCTAATAAAAATTAGATTTTTGCTTCCTAATTTTGGAATGAATAATGTTTTTGCTTCTCGGTCAAAATGTTCTAATTAATAGTGCTGTTTTTATTAACATGTACAGCAGTTTAGAGATTCAAACTTAATATCGTTACCATTGAGTATATTTACCTGATGTGATTTAAAACCATAACTCTAATTTTTACAAGAAATCATTTCTTTCACCTTTCTCTCTTTGAAACTGGGAATGAGGGAATGCATTATACTTAACTGGTAAGACCTATTCTTTAGAGGACATGTTCAGGTAAAGTAGTGGGAGTGGGATCAAGCTCTTAGCTGCTAATTGTGTGACGACATAACATATTGTAATATCCACACTATATTGACATAAGTTAAGTAGATGTGTTTAGGATTTAAAAGGCTTTACATGGTGTTGCTGCAAAAGGAGGCCTAATGATGGTTTAAAGAAAACTTTTAATACTCACAGTTGTTCAAGAGTTCCAGAATATTAAACTTTACAAGGTTATTCTTTTTTCTTAAAAATAAAATATATTTTGATTACCATACAGATTCCCGTCATATCAGAGGAGGAACCAGTTAGCACAACGTAGAATTTTAGAGCTGGAAAAGACTTTGGTATCGTCTAGTTTAATCTCACCATTCACCTATTTCACTAAAATCTCTATCTTCTCAAGGATCTTAACTTTCCTGCACTTATTTCCAAAACATTGAACAACACTCGTCTCCAGTTCCTTTCGCCCTATCTGTGTAACTGTCTTTCCACTCCCTTCTGATATTCTCCATAGTCATGATAATGACTGCAGCTGGGAGGATTATTTCCTTGGTTCTTTGTGCCTGAATTAGCTTAAGAATAGTCTATTGTACATAAAAGTACAACTTCTCATTTAAATATTTGACAAAAGGCAAGGTGAATCATTCAAAGTGTTAGTTGTAGTAACAGTCGCGTCATTGATACTCTGGAGGGCGTGTACAATATGGGCTTTGCCATTGTGCGTAATACTACCCTATCATTTAAGACGAGTAATACTACCTACTCTCCTGTAATAGAGAAGATGCAAGAGTGGACAAGCACAGCTTTTCAATTGGGCGGTGGAGTTGAAGATCTTTGTTCTGTTTTCTCAATCTCATTTCTCATTCATTAAGTCAACAAATATTTATTTTGCATACAGCATGAGCTAGATAGTCAGCTAGGTCTAGATGTACAGCAGACAAGATCCAGTCTTTGGCCTCAGAGAGTGTATGGTATAGATACATAGAATAGGACAACTGCCTTTGGATTGGAGAATATACATCTGTGTAGTTCTACCACTGCTCAAGCAATTTATTAACTTTGCCTTCCTCATAGGGATACAATGAGAAGTGACTGTTATAACCCATTGTGAGGCATTTGGAAATGAAAAGTGCTATAAAAGAGCTGAATAATAGAAAGCAAGATGAATTATATGATAGGAATGGTCCTCATCGATATATTCAATACTTATGTCATCACTATAGCAGTGCTACCAGGGAAAAGCTAAATGAGGTAAATACAACTGCCTAGCTTTTGCAAAATCAAGAAAAAAAAATCTGTGTGTTTTAGCAAGAAAGATTGTGGAATCATATTATTTTGGGTATTACATGAGCTAATATATAGTTGGAATATCATATATAGTGTGGAGTTACCACACGTCTGTAGTTTCTATTAAGAATATTATACATTTCAGTGTTATTTGAAGTATTTCTCTAGTTATGGTTAAATGCTACCACTGTCCAAGACTATTGCTTACCAATAAGAGATTATATTCTCATATTCGAAAACTACAAGAAGGCTCTTTAAATTATATAGGAAGGATAACTGTCCTTTCTGTGACTAACCTATTATATGTTGGGTTTGGGGGAGTTGTCATCAGCGATTTATCATGCCTGATCCTTTCTGATTTTACTTGTTTTTAAAGTTTGTTACTTCCCTCAGAGGACTAGGATACCAATTTTTATATCCCATTCTATATCCTCAGAAGGTGAAGAATTTATAGAATTGGTCATTTTTACACCCAAGGGAGAGTCTCAAACTGTAGAAAAAAGAAGGGGTCCTTTTTTGCTAGTCATTTAATATTCCATGACTATGAACTAATCGTAATGTTAACATAAGCTATTGTATGTTTTTACCAGCATTTTTCACCCTAATTAAATGAGACACTACACCACACTGTTTAGCCTGTGGCATAACAAAAAAGACAGGTGAGCTGTCATTGAGAATCATGATCTTACGTTCTCTCTCTCCTCTGAATAATAAAATTTTTTTTGGTCTCAGTTTATAATGCGACACCTCCCTAGTTTAACTTCATCACATTCAAGCAACAAAACTATTAAAATTCTAACCTAACGTGGGTACCATCTATTTTAAAATATATATTAATATAATTAGTACATGGTAAAGGGATCTTCTGTTTGTTGTTCGTCTTTCCTTGATTCACCAAATTTTTTTTTTTTTTTTTTTTTGCGGTACGCGGGCCTCTCACTGCTGTGGCCTCTCCCGTTGCGGAGCACAGGCTCCGGACGCGCAGGCTCAGCGGCCACGGCCCACGGGCCCAGCCGCTCCGCAGCATGCGGGATCCCCCCGGACCAGGGCACGAACCCGCATCCCCTGCATCGGCAGGCGGACTCTCAACCACTGCGCCACCAGGGAAGCCCGATTCACCAAATTTAATAATATGGAGAGCTTCCACCACAGCTGCTTATTATTTGTTCCATATGTTGATGCTTTTGTCTCTAATGTCCTTTTGTCCTTATTATATTACGTCTATACGTTTCCATTTCACATTTCAATTTAGAATAGATAGAAGCATGAAAATTAATTACCCATGCATCAAACATTTTTGCTGTGCTTAATAGGAACGAACACTTAAGACTAGAAACCTTAATGTTTAATACTGTCTTCAAAACTCAGCTATTGCATATATTGTCACTTCAGCAATGGAAGCAACTGAGTATAATATGTAATCAGATAAAAACAGGATAACTATGTTTAAAAAAAAGCATATGATGTCTGTGCATTGCATGGCAGGGTGTTACTGAAATTTGCCTAGATAATCTCTCATGATATTTTCAGATTTTATGGGAATGCTTTGGCTATACTTGGATTTGAATCTTCGTAATGACAAAGGTTCTTAATAGTTATTTTTTTAAAACACACTATACTGTTTTTAGAAAGTTATAATTCATCTTCCTGCTTATATTTGTGCTAAGTTTGTACTATACTATTAAAAAGAAAGGTAAATTTATATATACTTAGATTTTGAAAAGTAGACTCATGTACATTTTTTTAAATTTTTGGTAACTTGTGGCACTTTGGTAAAGGAATGTGCAATTATAAAAGTTTATGCCATTTTAATTTTTTTTAATTCCCAGGAATTACTCTTACTAGGCTTTAGATTCAAAACCAAACCCAGTTTTAAGATCAGCACTTTTTTCCTACTGGTAGTTCCTGTTTTTCCAATTATATGGAACATAAACTATTTTTTGCAATGAGTTTTACCTTTCCTCCATTCTAATCTCAAAAATCGTTAAATTTAAGGAACATTTAAAATTAATCCAGTGGTAATTAGAAAAGCATTTTAGATGTCATGGCCATTTAATCTGTTGCCTGACTTTAGTAATTTTCTGATAAAATTAACTAAATTCCTGAAAAAGAATATTCAAACATTTTAATTTGTTTTCACTGGTTGTAACCAATTGCGTAGTTGATGTCCATACAGTCATAATTTATCTTAAAATCTGGAGCTGCCAAGAGAACTAAGGACACAGCTGTGCTTAAAATACCCCCATATCCTCCAAAGAGAAATCACAAGAAGAAATAGAATTCTGTATGATATGGCTATTATATATACTTCGATTAGGTTACCAGTATTTTACTGTGATACATCCATGGGTACTAGAAGCAAAATGAAAATAAATATAAATGCTTTAATATTAGATATTGGCATCAATGTAGATTATGCATAAGGTATTGCAATAAAAATATTAATTGTGCCTGTATTTGAAGAATTTATGTTAGATTTTCTGTGGCCTTTTTCATTCAAGGCTGCACAATCATTTTAAATGTAAACACAACAGAATATATGTTTGAATGAAATGATGGCCCTGTTTGCCATGGGATTAAATATTCTGTTGAATTTTGGGGGTCATTGGCTGTTGTATATTATGACATAAACTTAGATTGTTCACAAGCAATATGTGTGTCTTATGTACAAATCACAGCATTTAGAAATTATACATCTTCCTTTTCCTCACAAAATGATTTCAGAATTTGTAATTCAAATTTTATCGGTTTAAGCTGCTAGTTATTAAAAATTACCTAATGTGGATCAAGAGTAAATGAAATAAGGACTATGAAAGAATGCTAATTAATAGCATAACCCCATATCAAACTTCTGATAACTTTAAGTTTCTTATAAAGCCTTAAAATATTTTAGTGAAAAGTTAATTACTTAGAAATGAAGGCACTTTATTACCTTGAACTAAGCTATTTGTCTGTATAGAACTTGTCTAAAATCCCATAAAATATTCTTTATCCTTTTATAAATTTATCCAACTTATGTGTTTTTCTAAAGGTTCTTATAATTAAATGTAATAATTCAAACTATTTTAACTTAACAGAAAATTGTATTACATAATACAACCAATGAACAATACAGAAAAAAAACTCAAGCGTAACAAAAGTGTTTGTGATAATGGCAAAACTGTTAGTCTAAGTTAGTCTACAATCATTTGAGGTTAAAATGTTGTAAAATTGAAGGCTTTTTCATTGAACAATTTTTAGATAGCTTTTATTTTTTAAATCTTATCTTTAATTGGTACTACCTTGTTTTGAAATGTTGATCAAAGATAAGGGCAATCAAAACTATTAAGCCAGCCTGTCGTTACTCAGTTTTGTTTCAGTTGAGGTTTTTTTTTTAATGTAACCCTAAAACATTAAGAAATTAGTGTTGCTTCCTCTATGCTCAAGTCAGCCATGCCTGGAGAATTATCGAATTTAAATCCGTAATGTGGATGTGCTGCTGTGTATACCTGTCTCCTCTTCAGAAAATTAGTACTTGATTTAAACAATATATTTGGTTCAACAGAAAAAAAAATAGGATTTCTTTTCAAAAGTTAAATTTTTTCTCAAATCACACCTTACATCTCTCTGACATTTATAAGGATAGGCTAACTTGTATCCAAAAATGTTTTTCTACAGAAGAATATTTCAAAGCAAACAAACTTTGTGCTTTTTTTGTTTGTTTGTTTGGGGGCAGTTCACTTAAGAAAAAAACATTTTTCTATAATTTTACTTATTTTTAATTCTTTTTCTCTAGTGGCCATTTTCCTATCATTACTCGTAAATGTTTTGCTAAATGTAAACGCTGCTTCATAGATGTAGTCATCATTACATGGTACAGAAAGGAGTCAAGTTTATTAGAAGTCTACTCTTACCAAGGAGAGACTAAAGATAAATTCCATGTCAGTTCTTTGGTTTGTTTCTTTGTTTTCTTTTTTAAATAAGATATATTAACCCAAAGGTGTGTTAATGTCATGGCATGAACAATCTTAAATGTAGATCTATTGAGTATTTTGTGATGCTGAGTAACAGACTTTTCTCAAATCTCTGTGACGCTAGCTATTTTCCTTAGAAGGTTTTTGTTTAATGTTAGATTGTTGTTCTGAAAGATGTTGGTCCTAGTGGGATTTTTAAAAATTGGGAAAACAAATAAATGCATGTGTTACAAGTATAGAAATAGTGAATTGTAAACTTACCATATAGTACTGATTCTATTTTCAAAAATGTTTTTGCTGTTAAATATATACAACATAAAATTGCTGCCATACTGTAATTAAGTACTTTTTCCTAAATGACCCTGTTATCACTATTCCAGAATTAGAAGTTGGGCAGATATATGATTGATTCATGTGTCTGCATAGATGCTTCAAGGTATATTCTTCTCTTGGGGAGTAAAAATATATTTTCCTTGGCATCAATGCACTGAGATCTGAATATACCTATATCTATTCTTATTGCACATTTCTTATACAGTATCTTCAAATACGCCAAAATTGGCCTAGACGTGACTTAAAATTGAGGGTTTGTTACATGTTTTCTAACAGAAAGGTTTTCAATGAAACAGAAAGGTATTCATTATAGGTTTGTACTGTGAAAATAGTGAAACTCCCTTTAAAATTTCATATATGCTAAATTTAAATTAATATTTTTTCTTTAGCTCACAAATTACCCTAAATCCAGAGGGAATATCCACCCTTTTCACTGTTGTCAAATCCAGCATAAGGAACAGCCCTATGACACTACAAAAACAGTTGAGGAATAAGGAATAAGTCTCTTATGTCACACTTCAGAATAAAGGCATTCGGTGAAAGAAATGAACCGAAGTTCATCGTGAATGCAAGGCTTCTGTTCTTGACATTCCTCCGCGGAAGGGAAGACAAGTGTCAACACCACTGGCATCATTTTCAAACCGATCTTATGTGGAATATCTTCCACCACACTGGAGTACTTCTTGACTCTATCAGGTTTTTTTGTTTTGTTTTGTTTTGTCCTGTTTTAACTCATCAAGCCTTTCCGTTTTCAAAAAACCATTTGTCAGCATTGAGGTAGAAGGACATAGATTTGAAAATACTTTCTTAAGAGATCATGTAACTATATTACTCTGAATTTAAAAACTGAGGAGGAGGGATCATTTCAACCCACCGCCTCTTACAAGAAACATGTTTTTAAATCTGTAACTGCTTTAGTGTTAACAGGGTACAAAGTGTTTTTTGTCCTGTATTGTACTTAAAAGGTTCTCATTGATTGGTGATTGTATTGTACTGTATGAAAACAACTCATAAATTGCCTTGTATTGTTTATAATAGACCATACCACGTACCACTTCAGTTTTCATGTTCCAAATTTTTCAGTGATGCATGTTAACAGTTAGGTCCTAAAATTCTGTGGTGCTAATTCTTCCATATCCAATGGTGCTTTCGTGGATGCTAACTGCACACATGCTGAACAAAGCTTGACGTTTAAAACTTCCCTCCCTTCCTCTGTTTATATAAAGTACACAGTAAAATAACTTGAATTTGTCTCAAAGTATCACTGACAATCTAATAAACTGGTTTATACGTGTGATTAGTTTGTATTCTCAATTATTTTTCAGAAAGTAGGTTAGTTCTGCTGGGCCCTCATATCAACAAAAAGTAGATCTTTTGTAGTGTTTATTTTGTAATTTGTGCCCAAAATTTATGGTATCTTTAGGAATTTAAATCCAGTTGGCCTGGCTTCTAAAATCAAGTTCAGATCAGATCTATAAAAACTAGACCTATCAAACCTGGAAATAAGTAACTTGAGAAGAGCACAAGTGTTCTGAGTGTCTATTTTAATACTTTATTAATAAAGTTTTATCATCAGGTTGATATCATCTGGTCCATGAAATAACGTTTACATGGAAGCAAGTAGGCCTTCAAAACCTTTACTGCAACACAGAGACATTGAAAAAGTCACTCCTAAATGCTTATATTTAAAGTTCCTCTCCAGGTATATGAAAATAAGGACAAAAAAATCAAATTGGAACTTTGCAGGACAAGCTGATATCACACGCCAGAATGGCATAATAGATAAGCCCATGCAGGGGGTTCACTGATTTTTAATTTTAGCATTTGTACTAAGAATCACAGCATTAGAACAAATGAAGTTGCTCCTGTATCTTCATGAGGACAGAGGACTATTTCTCCTAAACCAGAGATAAACTCAATATTAAGGCAGTGTGTGAATTTGCATGCTGACCTTGGTATTTTTCCTAACCCATGGGTAACCTTAAATTTTAAAAGAAAATATCAAGATAAATCTATAAAGCGCCTCAAGCAACAATCATGGGTCTCAAATAGAAAATGATCAAACCTATCCACCTAATCGAGTGGGTCCATGAGTGAAGTGATATTCCAATACTACTATGGTTTTTTATTACGTAAAAAATGTAAGCTACAGTAATTTCCCCTCAAATAGTTATTAAATCATGTCTAACTTCTAATATCAGAAAATGAAGTTTAGAGAACAGAGCCCATGTGAACACTGGGTTTGCATCTCCATGACTATCTTGAACAAATGCAGTATTTACTAAATCACAACCTCTCCCCAAGGACATTTCTTTCTTCTTTTTTTTTTTAATATTAATTTATTTGGGTGCCTTGGGTCTGAGTTGAGGCATGCGGGATCTTTCGTTGCGTCGCGTGAACTCTAGAGCGTGTAGGTTTAGTTGCCCCGCAGCATGTGGTATCTTAGTTC
The DNA here is from genome assembly GCF_963455315.2 of Globicephala melas. Lineage (NCBI taxonomy): Eukaryota > Metazoa > Chordata > Mammalia > Artiodactyla > Delphinidae > Globicephala > Globicephala melas. The sequence continues at coordinate 23,750,809 of NC_083334.1, read as the reverse complement.
CCCAGCCAGGGATCAAACCTGCGTCCACTGCATTGGAAGGCGGATTCTTTCTTTCTTTTTTTTTTTTTAATATTTATTTTATTTATTTACTTTTAATTCTTTTGGCTGCGTCGGGTCTTAGTTTCACACGCAGGATCTCCGTTGAGGCATGCGGGATTTTTCGTTGTGACACGCGGGCTTCTCTCTAGTTGTATCGTGCGGGTTTTCTCTCTCTAGTTGTGACACGCAGGCTCCAGGGCGCATGGGCTCTGTAGTTTGCAGCACTGCGGGCTCTCTTGTTGAGGTGTGCGAGCTCAGTACTTGTGGTGTGTGGGCTTAGTTGCCGCACGCATGTGGGATCTTAGTTCCCCGACCAGGGATCAACCTGTGTCCCCTGCATTGGAAGGTGGCTTCTTTACCACTGGACCACCAGGGAAGTCCCCCCAAAGACATTTCTACTGTATATTTTTGTAACTCCCTTTACAGGATTCCATCTCATGAAAACTGGCAACTAGTAAATGTGCTACAAAATAATTCCAGGTTTTCTTCAATCAAAAAGAGAGAGAAAGGTCAAAGAAAGTCTTAGGGTATCTTTATTTCTGTGGTAATATTTTGCCTGGTAATCAAAAGAAAATTAATTCTAATTTTATGAAAGGATAAGAGAATAAATAAATTTCTTTTGGAAAAATGTCTACTTTTTAATCTACATGGAAAGATCTCTAATTTTTATCCCCATGGTCAACCATAGTTGTAAATCACACAGTTCATCACAGTTTGTCCCACCTAAAAAATGGTTCTCACAAATTTTTTATCAGCCTTTTTAGTACGAAATTATTTTCAAAAACTCATTTGCCCTTTATAACTGAAAAGTAATACAATGACTACACTTTGTAGGTTTGGTTGTTTGTGAGAATAATGTAGGCCCTCCCTCACTGAGTGAAACCATCATTGAGGTTTTTTTAAAGGTACAAAATTATATTTGCCTTTACAGTTTTATCAACCTTATTTTGGTAAGTTGCTTTTTCTGTTCCTTAAACAATAATTTCCCTTGGAGATCTTAAGCTCAAGTGTCATTTGTAACTTCTTGAATGAAAACACTTTAATAAAGATCCAGATGTTTTCCGTTGAAGAACATCTTTTGAGCTACATTTCATGTACGCCAACAGCCTAACCTTACTCATCTTAGGGAACTAGTTTTTCTCATCAGGAATTGCTTTGAGTTTGAAAATGGCCAATGATAGTAATATTAACCTTCTTTTTTCTTTTCTTTTTATTTCTTTTTGGCCACACCATGAGGTTTGTGGGATTTTTAGCTCCCCAACCAGGGATCGAACTCCGGCCCTCGGCAGTGAGAGTGCGAGTCCTAACCACTGGACCACCAGGGAATTCCCTTGACCTTTTTTTTTTTTTTTTTTTTTTTTGCCGTATGTGGGCCTCTCACTGTTGTGGCCTCTCCCGTTGCAGAGCAACAGGCTCCGGACGCACAGGCTCAGCGACCATGGCTCACGGGCCTAGCCGCTCCGCGGCATGTGGGAACCTCCCAGACTGGGGCACGAACCTGTATCCCCTGCATCGGCAGGCAGACTCTCAACCACTGTGCCACCAGGGAAGCCCGACCTTCTTTTTTTTAAAAAGCCAATCTATAACCTAAATTATTTCAGACCTATCTTCACACATTCTTTTTAAAACCATTGAAGTAGGTGCATGCTGAGTTCACACTGAAAAAGAAAATCACTTTTCTTACCCCCCCACTTTATCCTTGGGGAAGTGAAAAGACTTCTAGAAAATAAGCAAAAAGTAATTTAACACAAAAACAAATGAGTCATAGTTCCTAAGACTGAATAAACTTTGAAATGCAGTAAGCACAGCACTATACGTATTCTCCCCAAATGATCTCTCATTCTATGAGTGGTAACTGAAGCTTACCCTTTTTGCAAAGCATAATGTTTGCCATCCTAAAAGACTTAACTGAAAGATTGGCTTGTGAAGATTAAAGAGGACTCTGAATGAAAGAGTTGACCCTCAGTTTTGTGTGTATAAAAACTCAGTTTTTTTAGTTCATTCTGGGTAAATACACAAGAGATTCCTTTTAAACAAGGTCATTAAAATAACACCTTGAGCGTCAGATATCCAATGGAGAAAACAATTAATTTACAACAAAAAATAGTTTTGCTCCTATGGAGTAGGATTAAAAGGAAACTGCATAAGAAGTGGACTTCAGGGGCTCCCCTGGTGGCACAGTGATTAAGAACCCCCCTGCCAATGCAGGGGACACGGGTTCGAGCCCTGGTCTGGGAAGATCCCACATGCCGCAGAGCAACTAAGCCCATGTGCCACAACTACTGAGCCTGCGCTCTAGAGCCTGTGACCACATCTACTGAGCCCGCGTGCCACAACTACTGGAGCCCACGTGCCTAGAGCCTGTGCTCCGCAACAAGAGAAGCCACCGCAATGAGAAGCCCGCGCACCACAGCAAAGAGTAGCCCCCGCTCACCGCAACTAGAGAAAGCCCACGCACAGCAACGAAGACCCAATGCAACCAAAAATAAGTAAATAAATAGATGTAAAAAACCAAACAAACTGGACTTCAGTTTTTGCTTCTATACTTTTTAAATTATTTTATGATAATCATATATTTTTTAAAGGAAGGAAAAAAATGCTAGACAGATTAGAATACCTGTGTCGACCAGTTGGCAGTTCTGTTTCTAGTAGGAAAATCTACTTATAAAACCTAGTATGTTCCTTGACAAGTATAAAATAAGATAGGAAGGAAATGAGTAATATTAATGAATAGCATCATGTTATGATGGGCTCCATGATACAAGCCTGCCAGGGAAATGGAAATAATCACACCAGGTCATCAGAGCAGTCACCCCAGAAAGGTATGGCTATCAAGAGATCAGACCCCTTGGGAATGAAGGTCTTGGGACCTTGGGAATGAGTCTTACTACCAGGTAAGCCACTGATTCCTGCCAAGGTGAGGGCTGGGGTGAGCGGTAATTTAGAATGGATGATGGAAGACGAAGGGGATGAGTTCCAGCTGTGAGCCTGAGCTCAAACGCAGCAGCATACCTTTCTCAGGCTGTGGCTGCTGCCCAGGTTCGTGAGCAGAAACGGGGGGGCCTGAGTGGATCATGTGGGTTCCATACACATTCCCCCGCCATGGCCCCTTGTTTAAAGCAGCGCTATCTCCTGCTTCTGATCAGCATCAATTATCCCTGCCCACATGGTGACTCCTCTTCTAACCTGCGGGTTCCTTGGCATAAGGAATCCACAGTGCCAGGACAGCAGCTGTAACTTGTTAGTTACATTGTAATTCAATGGATCCTGGCTATGTTCCTTGGCAAGAACGTGCCCCATTTGGAGACCAAAGTTGTGGGAACAGGGAGACAAACTCCCCCAGCGGGTCGCTGGTAGTGATGATGAAGGAGACCTGAATATGTCACCCCAAAATGTACCACTTTGGCGTATTGATCATTTTGAATTAAAGTTACTTAAGAAACAGCCAGCACAAGAAGGACATTCTGATCCTCCTTTGTTCCCTGAAAGCAGGAAATAAATCTCCCACGTGAAGATACCCTCCCTGTAGCAGGAGCGTGGAAGGCATCCTTATCAACAGAGTAGGGAATTCAAGGCTCAGAGGGCTATGTAAACAAATCTTGATACTTCTTCAGTAATGTGCTACCCCAAGTCCAGATCCCTTTGTTCTGTCAATTCATCGCAAATTGATTGTTCCCTTGTCTAAAAACGTATAAAAGCTGCCTGTTTGGGTCACTTCTCGGCATCTCATATTTTTATGGACTCCCAAACGTATGAAATTAAATTTGTTTTTCTCCTGTTAATCTATCTTGTGTCACTTTAATTATCAGACCAGCCAAAGAACCTGGAAGGGAAGAAGGGAAAAGCTTTCCTCCCCTACAGCTTTGGCGCCCGGCGTGGGACTCTCCACAGGCTGGTCGTTGTTTGCTCTGGGGCTGCAGCAGCTGAGAGATCCCACGGCCTCTGACAAGTGCCGGCAGAAGGTAAGAATTCTTACCATCTCAGTCTCCCTGATCTCTGCCTGCAGGGTCTGTTGGAAGTGAGCGTGTGAGAGTCCTTTTCTTTTTCTTAAATTTAGATTAACAGGAGAAAATATTTGTGTGAACTGGTTACTTGGGTATAGCAACTCTGGTAGAGATTTGGTACGAGTACGCTTGTTTTCGATTGATCCCTTTGCTCCCAGAGATGGTCATTGTTTCCTTTTGTCTCTGTCTTTTGTGTCATTTGTCATAAGGAAGAAAACCATAGGGCAGAACATAGGTGTAGGTCCTATAAGTCTGTTGTTCAAGGCGATGAGTTCACAGTTCTCACCAGACCAGCATCTATTGGGGCAAACTTTGCTCTGGTTCTCCTACATACATAAAAACCAGAGGAGAGTTTCCTTTCATCTTGTTCTTTGTCCCGAGAGCTTGGCTTTTTGACCAGTGAGGATATTCTCTCTGGTCTCTGCCAGCTGGAAGATGCAAGTCCTGGCTTGCATTTGATGGCCAGTCAAATCGACAGGGATTCTGAGACACAAAGTCTCAGCATTCTCTTTGTCTGAATGTGCCAGGTCTCAGGGGAATTTGTCATAAGGTGTCCCAGTCCATAAAGGACCTTTGTCATTTCAACCTTCATTGTCTCGTTGCTGGAAATATCCCATTCCAGTAGCACCAGCCTAGTGTCACAGATTAGCAGCTTTGTGACTGGAGGCATCTCACATTCTCATGGGAGACCCAAGACACTGTTTGCACTACAGGTGTCTTACTGCCTGTGACAACGAAGGTCTTTGCTTTCTTAGGCTAACTCTGGGAATGAACTTTCTGGATCTTGTGAGGGCTGCATCTTTTGCACTGTCCTTTGAGATACCTCTTGTGTTCATGGTTAAGCCATAAAAAGGCTTATTGGTTTGAGTCACTGTTGAGATTACTGTAAGATCCTATTTATCAATGGCCAGGTGATGGATCCTGTGAATTGGCCACATCTGAAAGAAAAAAAATTTTTTAGCGAGCTCTCATCCCAAACAATTATCTTATTGATATCTGTGGAAAGACCAAATGAAAAAGATTTCAAAAAAAGACTATAAAGGCTAGCTTGAGGGAATCCCTTAACAAGCTGAAAGAACAGAAAATAGAACAAAAATTAAAGTTGTCATCCAAAGTAAATTCCCCTCCTTAAAATCCAGTACCGTCTCCTTAGCAAATTCCCAAAACTCCCCCACCTTTCACAGAAAATCCCTTAAACACCCAGTTATGGACAGCCTGGTCTCTACGCCCAGGGTATACAGGTTACTCATGTAAATGCTCAAAGCCAGAAAGTGAATGTAGCAAAAGCACCTGGGAAGGTCAGTACGGCTCACTTGACTGTCTTTTACAACTCCTCCTATTTTCCTAGGCTCTAAATGAGGCTCTGCAAGGCCTTCCTATGCAATATCCTTCACAGATGTATCTTGGACCAAGAATTTATGTACCCTGGACAGTGACAGACCTTTTAAATTATAAAGCCCTTTTACCTCCACTTCCAGAAGATCCTACCAAATTTAGAGAGAGGAAGTAGAAAGATGAGTGGCCATTCAAAAGCCCTTTCACAGAGGAAACAGATGACCAGAATTTCTCCCAAGGTCTTCCTTCCTACAAATTATCAGGAAATGGATCAGCTGGAGGCCGAGGTTCAGGGGCTAATGGAAGCCATAATGAAGCTTTCTCCCCTAGGGTGAGTTGGTCGAAGTTTGAATTGTGCGCTCAGAAGGAATATCCAAAGGCCTTTGTTGAATGCTTTGTACAGACTTTTCAAAGCCATGCTGCACTAAACCGTGAAGTTCCAGAGCATAGAAATCTTTTAATTTCTGCTTTAGTAGGGAATTTTCTCCCTGATATAAAAAAGCAAATTCAAAATACTGTGGTTGGGTGGGCTAGTCAAACTGCTATCGTTATCACAGAAGCAGCTACCCAATTCTTTGAAGATAGCTTGCAGGAATGCAAGAGAAAAAAGACAATCAAAAATCCTTGATTTGCAATTTGAACCTTTAGAGAAACAAAAGCCCAACTCTTGAGAACAAGTCAAAGTCCACTCACCCCCTTTTTTGCCTTCAGACATCAGCAGATATTGTAAAAAAAATCAGGACATTGGAAGTACAGTTGTCCTGCACATAAGAAAAAGATGGACATTTTAAAATAGTAATTACCCTAGACTTAACTAAACAAACTGTTTCTCTGCGTGCTCTCCCACTTGTTGCTGTGCTATGTCTCTAACAATAAACGGTGTACCTGTTTTTACAGTTTTTGCCTCTGTGAGAAATACACTGCCCCCAGTAAAAATCAGGATTCCTGATATTCATCCAGGCTACCCAGGTTCAGTTCCTGGGCAGGGAATTAAGACTCCCTTCAGGTCACCACTCACTGATGCCTCCCAGAGATCTCAGTAAGTGGGGCCACCTGCTTCCACCTCTTGATTCTCAGATTGGGGGCCTCTGATTTCATGCACGCACGGCATCTTGAAGGATTGTACGCTATGCTTCCAGAGTATTGCCTCAAGTTAGCACTTCACCCGTGCCCTTAGAAGACTTTCTGCATTCTGTGAAGCTGGCTTCTTCTAGATAGTGTGATACTCATGTCATAGGCCTACTCCATCCACCTCCTTCAGGGTGAAGTGGGTCCTCCGATTGGATGCCTCTGTCTCTGCTACCATGGCCACCCCTTTCCCTCATGTCAGTTCTGAGGCAGCCAATGGCAGTTGACTCATCTTTTCCCACTGCATCTTTTCCCAACGCTGACACCTTCCAAAGCCATAGGGTTTGCCCAATCATATGGACCAAGCAGCAGCGCTGCTGTACCTACTGTAGAGTGTTTCCTGCTCTGATCTCTACTCAAAGCTGGCATTTATCTATGTAGTAGATATGGGCCGGAGCAATATTTTCATCTGTGGAATGTGTTGTCTCCTGAGCCCAAAAAAGCCACGTGAGCGTGCTGGCCTTCCTTATGTAGTAGGAATGCAAAATGCAACAAGATGTCTTTTACTTTGAGAAGATGTCCTCGCATACTCCTGACCATTGGACCCCCTAAAAACTTCACTGAAGTGGCAGGAGTCTGAATGTTCACAGGGTGCGTTCTGGAGTTCCCACTTCCCTCAGCCTCTTTATCCCTGCCTCTGATCCCCTGGACCAATGAGCAGTATTGCTGGCACTGCAGCCTAGACCTCTTGCAGAATCCTTTCCTGCTGAGGGCAACTCAGAAATTCCCACTTCACTGAGTGTTGTCATTGCTTTACCCAAACTTCTAAGAACCACCCTAGCAGTGAATTTGCCCCATTCTCTGGGGTCCTTACCAAGGTGTTGCATCTCAGGTCCTAAGAAAGTTACATTTCAGGCCCCTTTCCAATCACTCTCAAAATAGAGTCCCAGGTGTACACCTCTTCTCCTGCTGGTACACACTAGCTAATTCTTGCGGCTCTCCTGGTGTATAGTGTCCTTCCTTCTTAATCATTTCCAATATGTACCCACCCAGGTTATGCTGAGACTGAACCTTGGTTATCAGACAGGGAAGAGGTGAGGGCGGCTACTGAGGGAATCTCATGTTCCTCCCTAAGGGTGAGGATCCTGGAGCATCTTCTGGCGTGATAGAAGTGCTAGCTCTTACCAGGGAAGGATGGGACACCTGTGCAAGCCTAAAGGATGGGGGTAGGGGTAGTCCCGCAGAGAAAATATAATCAGGGACATCCATCTACATGTCCTCATCCCAGTTTTCAGGGTCCCAGGTTTTCCCTGACCAGCACCCTGACCTTGGTATAACAGATCTCTCTCAGCTGAGTAGTTGAATATCTAGGAATCTCTACAATTCTATTTGATCTTTGACCTGTTCAACTGTGTCTGCTCTCCCACTCTACAGGAGGTAAGGGCCTCTTTGGAAGCTACCAAAGAGACCCTCTGGCTCTCACACTTAGCCATTACTTGCTTGTTAATGGCTCTGAGTCCCGCATTATCCCTCTGCTGGCATCAATACAGCTTAGCATTAATCAGCCAACTCTGCTGTCTTTGAGGATACTGTTCTCTCCTGAGTTTTCCAATACTTGAATCATCACATCTGCAACAGCATTTTCCTCCTCCAGGACATTTCCCCAGGTCACCATCAATGAAATCTTTAGCCTTTGAGCCACCGTCTTACACCAGGGGCTATCCGTGCCCCACCTATCAACCGGGTCATCATCCTCTTTGCCCGCTGCATGGTTAGTGGGCCAGTCTCAGATGTCAGTCTTGTATTGGATCATTCTTGGTACTTGCTTGTGTTAGTCCAGGTCATCTGAGAAGCAAAAGCTAAGACAGGATTAAAGACGTAAGAGATTTATCGGGGCAAATGCTGGAGAAGGAAAATGGGGATCTGAAGGAGGCGGGCAGAACCCTCAGACCGATGCTGATACAGCCCCTGTGAATGAGAGGGGGAACATCTTAGAACTCAACACTGTTCCAAGGAAGTTTGGCAAGACCAACAGGGAGACCTCAAGCCAAAGGTGCCCTTCAGAGGAATCCTGTGTATTTCAGAAATGGGCCTGCCTTCGTGTCCCTGCCGTAAGCAGTCACCGGGAACAGTCCAAGGGAACGGGGTCCTGGCGTGAACACAGTGATGGAAGTCAGAGCACAGCAGCTGGCGCCTTTGGTTCGTTATCCTCCCTGCTGTAGGAGATCTGGGAGGCATACCCTCCTGGCTGCCACCCCACTGCAGAGAGGATTTGGATCACAAAGAGCTCATCTCAGCCATTGATGAAATGTTGATGCTTATTTGGCTCATTTTGAGAGAGGGGTAATTTTGATCCTTATACTCAAATTCGGGGGAGAAGGATTAGCCTAATTGGAGTCTGAACTGACCATAAGTAATAAAAATAATGTTAAAATATTCATGAGTACTCTTAAGCTCAATAGTCAAATTTCTACTGCAAAAAAGCAACTACTTTAAGACTTTAAAAAAAGATATTTTTAAAAATTTATTTATTTGTTTATTTTTGGCTGCGTTGGGTCTACATTGCTCCGCGCGAGCTTTCTCTAGTTGCGGCGAGCGGGGGCTACTCTTCGTTGCGGTGCACAGGCTTCTCATTGCAGTGGCTTCTCTTGTTGCACAGCACGGGCTCTAGGTGCGCAGGCTCGGTGGTTGTGGCTCGCGGGCTCTAGAATGCAGGCTCAGTAGTTGTGGCGCACGGGCTTAGTTGCTCCGCGGCATGTGGGATCTTCCCGGACCAGGGCTGTTAGCCACTAATCTACTTATCATCTCTACGGATTTGCCTATTGTAGACATTTCAGAAAAATGGAATCATACAATATGTGGCCTTTTGTGTCTGGCTTTTTTCACTTAGCAAAATATTTTCAAGGTTAGTCCATGTTATAGCGTGCACCAGTACTTTATTCGTTTCTACGTCTGAATAATATTCCATCGTATTTTGTTTATCCATTTATCAGTTGATGGACATTTGGGTTGTTTCCACTTTTTGGCTATTATGAATAATGCTGCTATGAACATATGTGTACAAATTTTTACATAGACATATGTTGTCAGTTCTCTTGCATATACGTCTAGGAGTGGAATTTCTGGGTCATATGGTAATTTTGTATTTAATTTTTTGAGGAACTGTTGTCCACAGTGGCACCATTTTATATCAACACCAGCAAGCAAATTACTTTTTATATTTAAAATATCCTAGGCATGTTTCTGTGTCTAAAGATTAACAAAATTATTTTTAAAAACTGTTTAATATTCCATTGTACGAAGGCATCAAAATTTATTTAACTAATCCATTAATAATGGACATTGCATTGTTCTCAGTTTCTTACAATTTCAACTAATGAAGCATTAAACATATTTTATGAATAAATATGTAAAAGAAGTAAAGTTACTTGTTTGAAAGAGATGAGTGTTTTAATTATTCTATCGAAGCATAAATGACCAACAACACACTGTATATATTGCAGGTGTACAATTCAATAAGTTTTGATTTTGTATACAACCATGGAACCATCGCTACCATCAAAATAATAAGCATATCTGCAAAAATTTCCTTTCCTCTCTCCCACCCATCCTCATCCATTCCTCTGTCCCCCAGCAACTACAACCTATTTTCCATCAATATAGGTGTTTGCATTTTCTAGAATTTTATATAAATTGACTCATACAATATATACTTTTTTTGTCTGGCTTCTTTCACACAGCATAATTATTTTGAGATTCACCAAATTGTTGTGTCTATCAATAGTTCATTCCTTTCATTACTAAATAGTATTTTAATGTGTGGATACACTAAACTTTTAAATTTATTAATCTATTGATGGACATTTGAGTTGTTTGCAGCCTTTAGCTATTAAAAAATAAAGCTGCTGTGAAAAGTTGTGTTCAAGTATTTTATGTACACTTGCTTCCATTTCTCTTTACTAAATATCCAGGAACGGAATGACTGGATCATATGGTAAGTGTATGTTTAACTTTTGAAGCAACTGTCAAACTGTTCTCCAAAGTGGTTGTTCCATTTTACATTCCCACCAGCAATGCCTCCACATCCGCACCAATACTTACTATGATCAGTGTTTCTAATTTTTGTCATTTGAATAGGTATGCAGGGGTATCTCACATGGTTTTAATCTGCATTTCCCCAATGACTAGTGACTCTGTGTATCTTTTCATATACTTATTTACTATCTATAGAATCTTCAATAAAGTGTCAAATCTTTTCCCATTTTTGATTTGCAAATTTTTTGATTGCCTTATTTGAATTTTAAGCGTTCTTTATACAAGTCCCGTATCAGCTGTATGAGTGCAGACATTTTCCCATTCTGGGGCTAGCCTTTTCATTTTCTTAGCAATGTCTTTGAAAGAACAGAAGCTTTTAATTTTGATGAAGTCCAATATATCAATTTTTTCTTGTGAATCATACTTTTGGTGCCATATTATAGAACCCAAGATCTCAGAGATTTTCTCCAATATTTTATTTCACAAGTTTTATAGTATTATGTATTACATTTAGGTCTATGATCCATTTTGAGTTAATTTTTGTACATGGTATAAGATATGAATCAAATTTCCTTTTGTTGCAATAGAATATTCAATTGTTCCAGCATCATTTGTTGCAAAAGCTATTCTTTTCCACTGACTTACCCTTGCATCTTTGTTGAAAAATCAGTTGTCCATATGCATGTGGCTCTATTGTTGGACTCTATTCTGTTCTATTGATATATTTGTCTATCTAGGTGCCACTACCATAATGTCTTGATTAATAAGTCTTGAAATCAGGAAGCGTTAGTATACCAACTCTCTTATTCTTTATAAAGTGGTTTTGGCTATTCTAGGTTCTTTGCATTTCTAAATGAATTTGAGAATCAGTTTCTCAATTTCTTCAATAAAGCCTGCTGGGATTTTGATGGGATTGAATTCAATCTATACATCAGTTTGAGGAGAAATGACATTTTAGCAATATTGAGTGTCCCAACCCATGAATACTTTGTATCTCTCCATTTATCTAGTTCTTCTTTAATTTCTTTCATGAACTACAGTTTCAAATGTACAGGTCTTGCACATCTTTTTTTCAAATTTATTAAGTATTTCATAATTTTGATATTATAAATCATGTTTCTGTAATTTGTTTATTGTCCATTCCTAGTTTATAATACAACTGTTATTTGTATATATTGTATATGATTGAAATTTTATAATTTGTATCCTGCCAATGTCTATATCTATCTATCTATATGCATATGTATTATTGGACTAGATAAGTAGCTAGCAGAATATCCTACACTGGCTCCTTGGTTTGTGGGGTAAAAAATTTTTGAATGGAAAAAGGCAAGTGGAAGTCTCTGAAACTACTCCCCTCCCCCAGCAAAGATACTATAATAAATCAGAAACAATACCGTATCCCAGGGAGGAATGGCAGAGACTGATTCTACCCCTAAAGACTTAAAGGTTGTAGGGGTTAGTGATCCGTATTGTACATCTTTTTTCTTTTTCTTTTTTTTTTTGGCTATACCATGTGGCATGTGGGATCTTAGTTCCCTGACCAGGAATTGAACCCACGCCCCCTGCAGTGGAAGCGCTGAGCCTCAACCACTGGACCTCCAGGGAAGTCCCTATACATCTTTAAATATTAAATAATTCTCCAATCTGACTCCTAGTGAAATTGGACCAAACTCAAGGGCAAGGTATGGCGACAAGGTGTGTAGAGAGTCCATGCCCTCTCTGGACCCACCACTCTCCCAGACCTCCACGTGTCCACCGACCTGGAAGCTCGCTGAACCCTGTCGTTTTGGATTTTTAGGGACACTTCCTTGCACAGGCATGACGGATTAAATCATTGGCCATTGGTGATTGAGCTCAATCTGCAGCCCCTTTCAGCCGGGTTGGTTCCCCTGGCAACCAACCCCCTCCCACTTGGGCTTTCCAGAAGTCAGGTCATTAACATAAACCCAGGTGTGGTTAAAACAGGCTTGTAATGAATAACAAAAGACACCTTTATCACTTCTCTTAGCACTTAGGAAATTTTGAGGGTTTTGGGAGCTCTGTGCCAGGAATGGGACAGACAAAGACGGACAACACAGGGATATTTTATGATGTTGCAGAGACAGCTTGCTGTGCTTCCTGTTTTCTCTGAATTCTCTAATCTCTCTGTCACCCATTACTGTTACAGTTCAAAGCAATTTGGCCTGATGACTGTGCCCTCAACACCTCTCTCAAATCAGGTTGAAGGCTGGTCTGCCACGTTGGAAGATGTCCTCGTGTCTCAGAACAGGACTTCTATAACTTCCTGATCTGTAGGTCTCAAAGCAGAGTGTGAGAATTTTAAAACTTCCTGACAGTTCTCCAAGGAGACCAGAGAGTGAAAGGTTAAACACATCCACACCTACCAAACAGATTAAATGTTCTTTCCTCCATGCTTGCAAAGTGTAGATACTAACCAAATCATCTCCTTTCTACATTCTGTACTCTCGCTCTTGCCCAATAAGCAAAAGTCTAAATACTGAAAAATCACTAATTAAATTCTGAATCCCTCATATAGCAAGATAGCAATTACGTATTAGTGAAGAGCTTCAAGCTGAAGCTTGTTTTCTATTTAGCAGAAAACACCCCCTCCTACTTATTAAGAAACTACCATATCATTTATCACATATGCACCATATGCTAGACACAATGTTATTTTCTTTCACATAAGTGATTTCCTTTACTGTATCTCTTTTTTGTGTGTGTGTTTATTCATTCATTGCACAACTGGTAGCAGGAGAAAAAAATTCTAACAGGGATTTATCCCTCTTGACTTGCCTGTATCCTCAACATTGAGGACTGAGCAAATGAAGGGTAAATGTAATTGGCTTTGATTTCCTACAGATGGAGCATTGTTATTTAAATATAATTTCTTTCTTTATGTTGTAGTTCCTGGTTCTAAAAGACGGTTTGTAGATGAGCTGAAACTAGATACATAGCATCCTTCGTTTAAACTCTCACTTGTTAATTACACAGGAAAACTGTTGCACCCTGTGTATGGATTTGAAATCACTGGCCATATTCCAACTTTGTGAAAGATGAGGTATAAACTGTGTCTCACCACTGAGTAACTCTAAATGTAACTATGTGATTTTGCTACGTCAGTACTTAACCGTGATATATGCTCCTACGTGCAGATTTGTTGCGGTTTAAAGGAAAATAAAAGATGGCTCACAAAATCACTATAATCTAATTTCAGGTCATTTTCATCCCTTATAAAAGAAACCCCATACCATTAGCTGTTAATCCCTATCCCCAACAACCCACTCCCCTCCCTTCTGCCCCACTTCCCAGCAACTACTAATTTCCTTTCTGTCTCTATAGATTTGCCAGTTCTGAACATTTCATATAAATGGAAACAAGGCTCATCCATGTTGTAGCATGAATCAGTAATTCATTTACAAAGAAGGCTTTTTTAATACCAAAATTAAAAACATTCTTTGTGAGGTAATGAATAAGGTATATTGAAGATAAACATGTAATTTAGTTAGGTACCAAAATATCTTGTTTTGATTGTGTCAAGGTGTGGATTTTTTATTTGCACATTTTTATAGACAGTTGTATAATTTAAGTTCAGAAAGTGATAATTAAAAAGAAAGACTAGGGCTTCCCTAGTGGCGCAGTGGTTGGGAGTCCGCCTGCCAATGCGGGGGACACGGGTTCGAGCCCTGGTGTGGGAGGATCCCACATGCCGCGGAGCAGCTAAGCCCGTGCGCCACGGCTGTTGAACCTGCGCTCTGGAGCCCGCGAGCCACAACTGCTGAGCCTGCGTGCCGCAACTGCTGGGGCTCATGTGCCTACGGCCCGTGCTCCACGGCGGGAGGCCACCGCGGTGCGAGGCCCGCGAGCTGCGGTGAGGAGTGGCCCCAGCTCGCTGTAACCAGACAAAGCCCATGCCCAGCAATGAAAACCCAACGCAGCCAAAATAAATAAATTTTTTAAAGAATAGACTAAAGTAAGCAAGACATGTTTTATACCCTAAATTTGGTGATTTGATATTTCTCCATTTCTCAAAATTCATAGATATTATGGAAAGTAAATAATTTTAATCCATTCACACACACACACAAAAGCTGAAGGGTCAGAGAAAATAGGTGCTTGAAAACCGATGAAGAGTTTGCTTTCCTTTAATCAAATACCAGAGGTCTGAAATCTCATTTCAGAGTAAGAATATTCAGTTGCCTCATAAATAAAGCAAGATCATGGGTTTTCTGCTGTGTAAAAGAAACAGGAAAAATATCATGCTAATTGTCAGCTGCCCTTGAGGCACCAGACAGCAATGATATCGTTCAGCAATTCACCCTAATTCTTCTCAGGGTTTCATAGGTCCCTTCATGGTTCTTTGCTCTAACCTTCCTTTGACTTTCAGTTGCCTTCTCTCCCTGGCCTTGATTTGCTCCGGTGTCAACAGGTGCACCTTGCACAGAGAAAGATAACGCAAGTGACCGGGCACAAACTGCCCAAGTGACTTTTTCTTCTCCTGAAGCTCAAAGTGGCAGCCTCATCACTGCAGCTTTTGCTGGGCTGTACACTTAGCAAACAGTCTTGATAAAGGCTTCAGCACATCAGGGATGCCAGACAAGAGGAAATACAAATAATCATATGCGTAATGTTTTCAAGAATCATCTCATAGTTATCCTGGTATAAATTTTAAAATAATTGGACTGACTTACACTTATTTTATGTTAGGATTGCTTTATTTTATACCATACGGTGGTGAGGTGTTGCAAACTGATCCAAGCCACTTTGGAACACTGGGGTTCTTTTGGAAAGATGACAGTAGCTGCCCAAAATTTTGCCTTGAATGAAGATTAGTGATCTACCACATCGTTGGTGCCTGGGTATGAAGAAAGGAGCCCTCACACCACATTCCGCCAACACACACGTATTTACTATTGAACCATTCCCTAAACAGGCGAGCATGAAGCTGTTCACACAACCCATTCTGAGCTCAAAAGAAATTCCTTCCTTCCTTCCTTCCTTCCTTCCCGCTTTCCTTCCTTCCTTCCTTCCTTCCTTCTTCCCTCCCTCTCTCCCTTCCTTCCTTCCCTCTTTCCTTCGTTCCTTCTTCCCTCTCTCCCTTCCTTCCTTCCTTCCTTTTTCTTTTTTTCCAGATTCTCTTACCACTCTAGACAGACACGGCAGAACAATAGACAAGAATCCTCTTAGCCTACAGTTACATTCCTAAGGATATATGCTACAGGATTCTGTTGATTCTTGTATCCTATATATGCAAGTGTGGGGAATGTCTCTAAAATATTTCACCAATCAATAGATCTTGAAATTACCCATTTCTACTTTTCTTCATGCTAGTTAACATCTCAGTAAAATGACCTTTTTGGCCTTTTAAAATGACATTCACTCTGCTAAGTAGTAGAGTAACCATGAGTGGATCAAGATACACATAATCACAGAAACACCAGCCGTGTAGGACAGCCATCCCTGGTAATCTCTGATCAGAATGCTAGCTGCAACTAGGTTGTAGCTTAATGTAAGTACCAAACACATAATAACACTCAGTCTATGCTGAATTATCTTCAAGCAAAGTACAGACCTCCTAACATAAAAATCACGTCATAAACTTTTCTGTCCCTGGAGTCTCAAGTCCTTATCTGAGTCTTGTTTGTAAGCTTTTTCACGCCATGCATAGCATGCAGGTCTTCCACAGGGCCTCAGGTTGGAGGAGTTCAGGGCCATTTTCCATATAGCTATTTGAAGGGTGGGATGAACAGCAACAAGGTCAAGAAAAGTCAATCCTCCTTCCTCTTGCCCCTCACATTCAATCAGTTGTCGAATCCGGGCCATGCTCCTGCCATAATGAAGTTAAATTCTGCCCCTTCCACATACCCTCATGGCCAGTAGCCTAGTTTAGGCCCATTGCCCCTCACGGGGCTCTGCAAAAAGCCCGATAACTGCATCAAGCCATACTTTGCACATAGAAGGTGCTCAACAAATACTTTAGTAGATGTACCTACTAAAACTCACTGTTTGGAAAGCAGCCTAGGGTCATTAGCAAAAGAAAAGAGTTAGGTTGCTATTTGCTTGCATAAAGGGAACATACAAAATGTGTTCAATAAACACTTATTGAGCACCTACTATGTTAGGCACTGTTCAAAGTTCTAGGAAAGCTGTGATGAATACAACAGGAAAAATCTCTGCTTTCATAGAGCTTACATAGATGTGCCTCAAACTTTTAAGGCATCTCTCTCGTATTATTTTATCACTGGTTATCACCAACTCAAAATGGAAACTGTTGGAAACTTAGAACCACTTTTCCTAAATCATGTAAAAGTTTATGTAATGTGCAAACATAAATTGTATTACAGAAATCTGCTTTCAAGACAATTTTTTAAAGGGGAAGATCCTTTCCATCTTATTTTCAATCCTGAAATACCATGAGGACGAACTCACTCATTCATTTTTTTTAACAATTATTTACTGAGTGTTTATTATGTCCTGGGGGATACAGCAGTGAACTGAACAAAAGTTCTTACCTCAGAAGCTTACATTCGAGAGCAGAGACACAATCAGCAAACAAGAATTTGTCAGATGATGAAAAGTGCTAGGAATTAATGGAGGAAAAAAATCAAGCAGAATGTGAAGAATAAGGAGTGCAGGGGAGGGAGAGTTCCCGGTGGTCCAGTGGTTAGGACTCCGTGCTCTCACTGCCAAGGTTACAATCCCTGGTCGGGGAACTAAAATCCAAAAAAGCTGTGCGGTGCAGCCAAGAAAAAGGTCATGGCCCTTAGGGAAGAGCCTGATGTGCTGAATTTACACAAATACCTGAAGGAAGTGAGGAAATGAGCAGTATGGATACTGAGGGAACAGCATTTCCGGCAGAGGAAACAGCAAGTGCAAAGGCCATGAGGCAGGATTGTTCCTGGCATGTTCAGGGAACAGCAGGGAAGTAAGCGTGGCTGGAACAGAGTTAACAAGAGAGAATAAGAGATGAGACGGGAGAGTTGATGGGGAAAGGGGATGGACCCTGTAGTGATCTGTAGACCATCATAAGGACTTGTACTCTGAGTGAAGTGAGAAGCTACCAGAGGGTTTTAAGCATGTCAGTGTCACAATATGACATGCATTTTAATAGGATCCAAAAGACCACAAGAGGACAAGGGGGAAGCAGAGAAACCTGTTAGGAGGTTTTGCAGTAACCCAGGCAAGAGGTGTCAGTGGCTTGAACCAGGGGAGCAGTGGAGATAGTGAGAAATGGAAGGGCAATAAGCATGTTCTGAAGATAGAGCCTACAGGGTTTGGGTAATATGTAAGATATGAAAGAAGAAGAGTACCAATTGTCAGAAAGGTGAAGCCCGACATATTAAAAAAAGAGGATATATATTTAAAAATAGAATGCAGTTTTATATGTCATACATGCGAAATACAGCACCATGGTCATTTTATACTCGGCATTCTAAATGCTTCTTGTATATTATCTCTTTTGTTTTAATGTATCTTTGTCAGATAAACCAGGAATCTATGCTACTATATTACTCCAAGTATACATATGTTGAACCCCTCAGCAATGGGTTGACTTGCCTAGATTTATACAAGACATATTATTTCTTACTCTTATTCCAAACTTATTTATTTTCTTCTCATACCCCATCCCCGGACCTTCCCCACCATTATCATCCAAAAGTATGTTACACACGCTGTGAAAGATTACATAAATGGATGAATACCACTTTCAATTTTTAGGAACTTTCAGACATAAAAATCATCTTCTGCAATCTCTTCAAAATGAGATGACTAAGTGGTATAAAATAGTGTTGATAAATCTGTTTTCTAAAGATGACTATTCAAGAAAAAAAGGGTTATTTAAATCCAAGGCATTTGGGGTCTGTTATTATTAGGTTTTAATATCAAGTTACATTATTTTTGTAGGCATTTGCAAAGTAAATTTTCACAAAGATGAGCCCTTCTATGATATATTTTACACATGTATTTTCAAACTCATTAACGTGAGCTCGTATTCCAGCTAGGTTTCATATTAGCTGTGTGATCTTAGACATTTCCTCATCGTACAACAAAGACATTAGGTTATTGGGGATTAGATCGTGGGCAGAATAATGCCGGGCATGTTGTAAACATTCAATAAATAATATCTTCTATCACCACCACCACCACCATCATTACTGGGCTAGCAGAGTCTGCTAGTTGGTAAATCTTAAAAGCTTAAGTTGTTTCCACCCAATGCAAAAACAACCATTCTTTGCAATCAGTTCATTAAAAAAAAATCATTTGACCTAGTACAGACAAAGCACAAGTTGTCTGTAAGATTTTTTTTCCCTACCGCCTTTCAGCAGATTATTTTTGGCGTTATAGAGGAATAGACAATGGAAAAGAACTTTCCTTTTCTTCCAGCCATTGTGTTCTCTTTATGAAAATTACTGCCAACAGGAGTAGTCACTTAAACAGCAAGGGATGGCTCTTGTCTTTCGGGGCAATTCCTGCTTGTTCTGGACAAAGTCTGCTGATTAGGTAGCTGTAGAAAAAGGTCAGTGCCAATGCTTAGCATTTATATTTGAGGCTTTCTCACTCATCACAAAATAGTAGAAAGGTGTTAGAGCTAACAAAATTCATTCACTGAAGAAAAAAAATACCCAAAATACTTCTTCAAGCTTGAATTTCTGTCCATTTTTACCTTGAAAGGATGATTTCCAATACAATTCACTTTTTCTATGAAGATAAAGCAATTAAAAAATATTTTATTTTTATTTTTATTTTTTTGCCGTACGCGGGCCTCTCACTGTTGTGGCCTCTCCCGTTGCGGAGCACAGGCTCCGGACGCGCAGGCTCAGCGGCCATGGCTCACGGGCCCAGCCGCTCTGCGGCATGTGGGATCCTCCCGGGGCACGAACCCATGTCCCCTGCATCGGCAGGCGGACTCTCAACCACTGCGCCACCAGGGAAGCCCCTGTGACCCTTTTTAAAACTTCTGATGCAGAAAAGATGGGCAATGATGACATCTAATTGTAGTTCCCTTATCTCAGTTAAGAAGGATTCAGTACGTGGGTCCCTTTCCGTAATTTAGTACTAACGTTAGTATCTATATTAGTTCAAATATTAGTATAATATTAATATGGTATACTTTATATTAATATCAGTACAAATATTAGTGATTTCATGTAGGAACTTTGCAAATTTTACATGTTCTGTTTGTGATGAAAATACAAATTATTTTCCCAAGAAACGTGCACACGGATCTTGGTGAGACTTGCTTGAGAAAACTAGTTAGTCACAGTTTTGTATTTCTATTTTTTCCCCAAAGAGGAGGGAAAACCATTCAATGTATAACAAGTATCAATAAGCTTTAGGACTAGAACAAGGAATTTTACCAAGGGTCTTCTGGAATTTAATATGTAAATTTAAATCTTTACATTAAAAAATGTAAATTGATTTTCGGTAAATAGATCTGCATTTTAAGTGCTGCTAGGGTCATTTCTAGTTAAAGGATCTCTGGGGAAAATCCTTCTGAAAGTGAAGAATCCCTTTGCGCTATGAATCTTTCTACCTGAACAACCTGGTAAATCTACTGGGTGTATAATGAGTTTTCTTACTAGAGAATTCATTAATGGATAAGTGAGTTGTGCTTTACTATGGGATGGTGTAGTACATTGAATGGAATACTGTTCAGCAATGAAAAGGACTAAACTACAGCCAGCATTACTTCCCCTAAGTAATCAGGGATGCTGCATGATCTCTAGTCTCTTTTTGGCTACATTGCTCTGCTAGTCTCCTGCTTCCTTCTGAAGACAAACTCTCAGCTCCCTATAATTTTGGTTTGAACATGGAGCTTCCCTAAATTCAACTTCAGCCCTGACTGTCCATGACCTTTCAGTTCAAATACCCATGAGCATCTAAGTGACTCAAACTCTCATTGTCACAATTCCGACTTCTCAAAAGCAAAAGTCTAATTGATGTTATCTAGTATTGGATATCCACAACCTGTCCTACAAGCTGTGCTGGGGGATGGTGTTTTCCAGGGGTGGTGGGTGGAACAATATCTTGAAAACAGCACTGTGGATGGGAAAGAGATGATTGTCAAATTTACTACAGATGCCATCTTTGCATCTCTGACTCAGGATCCCACACCCAGACACTCACCTCCCTGAAAGCCCCCTTTAAAATCTATCTCCGAAAAGAACAAGACCTCAAATGGGACACATTCCCTGCTACACATTCTAAGTTCTAATTTAAGTCCAACTGGATAAATGACACCAGAAATAATTGATCCCTTCAGAGAAAAGCTTCACTCTATTTACAAGGCTGTCTGATTCCCCAACATCTGCAACATATTAACCAAATCTCGATTTAATTCAGTAACCTTAACATCACAAAAGAATCATATGTATAGTAACAAGCAGGGTAGGTGTTTTAATCATTGTGAATTACTCCTAATTGCCTTTGATCACTAGTTCCTTCCACTGTCCTTAGTTAGGACTTGAAAAAAATTATACTTACATTATACTCAGCTTTAATACGAATTCATTGCTGGGACTATTATCATTTCTCCTGAATCTTTCAGTGAAGGATGCATGAGGGCTTGAAGTATCAGAAATCACAATAATCCACTATCTACAAGGAAATTTCATGCACGTGTAACAGAACACTTCTGAACTCCCATGCAGCCAGCCATGAGAACAGGGCAAATCTTGAGTTCCTTTGGGAAATTAAGGAGGTTCTTGACCTGAATGAATTCATTCTGGATTTCTAAGAGGCTTTGGGGACTTGTTTAAATGTTATCTGTTACTGCTTGTGATATTGAGCGCAGGATGGAGGCAAAGGAAAGGAAGAAAGAGAAAAGAGCACATGTGGGAGGGAAAGTCGTTCAACAAAGAGAAGAGGGGCAATGGGGAGAGAAAAGGAAATAGGCATAATTGAGGGGTGGGCAGTGAAAGATGGGCTACACACACACACACACACACACACACACACACACACACACACACACGAGGTCACCTGAATACATTCTAATGTGTATTTCCCATCAACAATTCACTTCAGTGCCTTGTACTCTCTTTGCTCCAAGTTGTTTTTCTTTTTATCCAAGTTTTAAAATGCTTTCAAAATTATTTTTAAAGGCTCAGAAGAGTAAGGACACTGCAAATCATAGTATCAAGGACCTGGAGTGGTTTGATTTGCCAGTGCGAATGCAGTAGTGTTTATACATCCACTAGTGTCTCTGATTTTGAGTTTTAGTCTAGTTTCGTTACTTAATAAAGTTTTTCTTGTATTGGAAATACAGGTACTTTTCTACAATACTAACATTAGTGCTACGGACTGAACGTGGCCCCCCCAAATTCACATGTTGAATGTCTAATCTCCATTGCAATGGTATTTAGAAGTGAGGCCTTTAGGAGGTAATTAGGTCATGAATGGCATTCATGCCATGATAAGAGACATGAGAGAGGTGATCTCTCTCTGCCATATGAGGATTCAGCAAGAAGGTGGCCATCTGCAAACCAGGAAGAGGGATCTCACCAGGGACCGGAACCGAATCAGCTGGGACCTTAATCTTGGACATCTCAGCCTCCAGAACTGTGAGAAATAAATGTCTGTTGTTTAACCCACCAAGCCTGCGGTATTTTGTTACCGCAGCCCAAACCAAGACAAACCAAGCAGCGGGAGCATTAACTCCCAGCTTTTGGAGTTCCTCAATGTGGTGCTGATAGTTCTCAACGGCTAACACTCAAGGCTCATTTGACCTTGTTCTTGGATTATTACTGAGCACTTGTGCGCGTGTGTGTACACACATGCATTTTTAATATCTGACAATGACCAGGACGCACTCAAATGGCCAAGGAAAGAGTTGCATGACAGTAAGCATAGATGCTAACCACGTAGTTAACAGAAATATAACTTGAATTCTCCCCACCACACCAAACTACTTTATCTCACTTCTTCACGAGACTATCTGGAAATACACTCAATGAGATTTAAGTCCTCAGCAGAAATAGCATTGTGTCTAGAAAACATATTACCTTTGCCTTTACGTTAAACTGAGGGTCTTGTCGTCATTATTCCATTGGACCAGACAATGGTCAGGAAGGGGAAGGTTTATTCCTGAGAGCTGCCACCTACAAATTGGCACTTGCCAACTACCTCTGCAAGGATTGAACCATGTGCTGCTGCAACTGCTGACTTTCAACACCCACTGAAAGGAGTTCAGCATGGAGAGCAGGAATGAGGCCCTCTGCGCTCTGGGAAAAACTGGCAGAACAGGTCTTCAGATAGTTAGATATTTTCAGGAGATGATTTTAATGAGCCTAATTCTTGCATCTCCTTGTATCTAGAAAAGTACTAAAATCCCTCATGGTGTCCCTTCTCGTGTCTAGCAGTAATCTTCAGGAGACTAGCAGAAAACTTCTGCAAAAAATATGTGCTTGATTACGTGTGCTCCCCCTTCACCAAAATCACATATATACTGGCCTTCCCACCTACCTCCTTGGAGCAGTTTCTCAGAACTATCCGAAGTGCTTTCTCCCGGGCTATAGTCCTAATTTTGCCTCAAATAAAACCTAACTCATGGGGCTTCCCTGGTGGCGCAGTGGTTGAGGGTCCACCTGCCGATGCAGGGGACACGGGTTCATGCCCCGGTCCGGGAAGATCCCACATGCCGCGGAGCGGCTGGGTCTGTGAGCCATGGCCGCTGAGCCTGCGCTCCGCAACGGGAGAGGCCACAGCAGTGAGAGGCCCGCGTACCGCAAAAAAACCCCCCAAAAAACAAAAAAACCCAACTTAACTCATAACTCTCACATTGTGCATTTTTTTTCAGTCGGCAGAGCCATGCTTAAAATCCATAAATACTATTAGGATATGTTTGTGAGGCAGAGAGACAGAGCTTGTCTTTTCTCATTCACAATCTATTAACCCAGGGAAAAGTTCACCTAGCTTTATCTTGGAAATCAGAAAAGAGCATGCAATTTCAATATTATATAATAATATCATTCAATTTAAATGGAGACCAGAAATTGTCAGGGAGGAGCAGGCATTATGAGGGCACTGGGTTAGGGAAGGAAAGCTCAAAATGAGCTCACTGTCATCGGAAAGATTTTTTAAAAGGGAGGATCAGAGCGAAAAGAGAAAAAAACAGGCAAAGAAATTAAAAAGGGTCAAATCGGTATGTCTGTGATTCAGTCTAGGAGAGATGCAAAAACTGAAGCCAAATAGATATTGTCCCCATTAAGGAAGAAGTAATTGAAATGTGGTGAAAGTGGGTTCATAAAGCGAGAGGATTCTGCCATGTTCCCGCATGAAACCAAAGCCTTATAGCTTAACTATTGGGATGAGATTGGAGAAGCAGCCTGGGGAGTCACTCCCTCAGTCAGCCCAAGTTGAATAGAATATATTAAGGCTATTCAATGTTTTTCCATCTCAAGCTTACAACTTTCTCTGCATCTCTCATAATATAGTAGCAGTTTGAAGTAGATCTGAACTACTACAGAGCATCTAAGGAGTGTCATGATCAGAATTTGTTTCAGAGAAATGCCACGTTTTAGTTATGTTGTATTCCTACAGCTAGCAAAGTGGCACATAGTAGGTCAGTAAATGTTGAATCGTTGAGTAGTGCAGCAGATGCGGTCAGAGCTTTAATCTTTTCCTCTTATCTGCCCTGAGGTCACCAGCAGTTTCAGGTGTGACATCCCTTACTTGCTGAAGGCTTGTGTAGTGTTGTCATCTGGGCCCCTACTATTATACTGGTGGCAGCCCCCAGACGTTTCCCTGGAGCCAACGTTGTGCCTGGGCCGCCCCCTTTTGGTTCTTATTATAATTGCAGGAAGAGAGAGGGAGCAAGCACAGAACTGGGTCCAGGGTGGGGTTCCTAAGGGCTTCCTGGTTTCACTTTTCTTTTTTTTTTTTTGGCTGCACTGTGCAGTATGTGGGATCTTAGTTCCTCCACCAGGGATTGAACCAGTGCCCCTTGACTTGGAAGCGCAGAGTCTTAACCGCTGGACCACTGGGGAAGTCCCTGGTTTCACTCTCGAGTGGCTAATTTCAAACATATAAGATCGGGAATTAGGGCTTTGGAAAAGAAAAGCCGGGACACTCCAGTAGTTAGTTATCTAAGTTACCCAGGGCTTTCTAAAAGGGACTTTCGAGGGTAGGGGCAGCCTGATTTCTTACCTAGTCGTTTTGCTAGTAGCTGTGTCATCCAGCTGGCAATGTGTTTATTCAGGGTGGGTGTCTTTGCAACGGATACGTCAGCAATGAAACCGGTAATGTCAGGCACTTCACCTGCAGCTTCCTAGCATTTCTCTGCCTCAGTGCTTTCTGGCTCCAGGAGCTATTCAGCCTGGGCACAAAGTGCTGCAGGAAAAATGCTCAACTAAAGAGGTGCAGGAGTTAGTGGATAAAAACCCCAACTTCCTTGCTCCTGGATGAGACAGTTCTGAGATGTGTTGTACACAGTCTCACTGCAGGTCCCCATGGAATAGAGAGAGCCGTTCCCACAGCGGTAAGCTGCTCAATCAGGAACGGTTTATTAACTTTCCCCTCTTCCCTGTCTTATTTCACCTTTCCTTCAACAAGCTTCTCGGGATGTCCTCTGGGTAAACTACTTGCACCCAAATCTTTATCTTAGGTTTTTTTTTTGGGGGGGTGGGGGGCTTGTCGTTCAAAAACTAAAACTAAGTGCTAATAACCTATGAAGCCAAGTGACTTTCTCTTATTACTTCCCTGACCTTGCAATTCCGTTCACAGAGTCTATGACTTCTGGGTTCTAAAGTTATTAGTCAGGGATAAATGTGGCTTTGAATCCCAAGAGACAAATTCTGTTATTCATCAGAGCGAATAAAGACTGAATAATAATCAGATTCTGCTGGTTATAAAGCCAAAGCAAGATATCCATTTATTAAAAACTTTTGAGAAACCTGAACACTAAGCTGTGTTGAACCAATCACTCATTTATAACTCATTTTCAAGAGACTTGTATTAATACAAGTATTAATTCCCTATATAGACCCAACCTTTTCTCATCCAAATCACTTACCCTCTCTGCAGCTCAGTTTTTCTTATTTGTGAAATGGAGATAATCACCGGCTCCTTCACAAGGATGTTGTGAGGATTAATAAGTTAATGCTGGGAAGCACGTTTCTGCCTTAGACTAATGTTTCTATATAAATGCAAATGATCGCATTACAGCTAGGCTTCCATGTACAGATGCAATGACTTTTAGATCCTCTATTCTCTCGTAATAGAAGTCATTCTAATCTGAACACAGCTTACTCAATTTTTTTTGTCCAAGAGAAAAAGCAGTCGTTGTGAAGGGTAGCTAGGAATGTTAGAGTCACTCCTAATACTTTTTCCCAGAACTGCTTGCTGTCTCCTAATTGCTCACTGGTTATGCGTATGCTGTCTCCTTAGCTACTTATCAGGTTATTCCTATATGGCCTCCTGTGCTCCCACGTGTTCCCATCACTCCTGCAGCCCTTTGAGTCTTATTTAAGTAAGCTGTCTGCTTCTATTAAGAGAGGATCCTTCTATGTCTTAATTTTTCAATTCTTACAGAATTCCTCTTTCTCTTAATTCACTCCTCTGAAGCCTGACTAGGTGGATTCTGGGCAGTGGTCAGAGAGGAGAGCAGTAAAGTCCCTAATATTCCTTTGATCAGATTATCCTCTGCATAAAACTTGGGCAACTCTCCATGATCTGCAGGATGATGTCCACACTCCTTAGCTTGGCACTCTGCCTAGCCCACTCCTAATCCTACGATAAGCCTCTTTCCATCTTTCTCTGTCACCATCAACCTGCACAAAGAGAAACCCCTTCTCTTTTCCACCTTACAGTTCCACCTTAGTCCCTTTTTATCCATTACTACCTGTGTGACCTTGTACAAATTCTTTTCTAGCTTGAATTTTTTTTCATCTGCGTAGCATGGACATGGTACAAAATTCAAAAGATACAAGGGCTTCCCTGGTGGCGCAGTGGTTGAGAGTCCGCCTGCTGATGCAGGGGACACGGGTTCGTGCCCCGGTCCGGGAAGATCCCACACACTGCAAAGTGGCTGGGCCCGTGAGCCATGGCCGCTGAGCCTGCGTGTCCAGAGCCTGTGCTCCGAAATGGGAGAGGCCACAACAGTGAGAGGCCCGCGAATCGCAAAAAAAAAAAGAGATACAAAAAATGTAAAAGCAAACCTCCCCCCACGTTCCCTGCTCCTCAACCGCAGAGGCAAACATTGTCAGCAGTTTCTAATGAATCTTTCTGAATATATTCTATGCATACACAAAAGTATACACATAAATCCACAAAATAACTTGCTGGGGTTTTGATTAATATTGCATCAAAGCCATAGATCAAGTTAGGAAGAACAAACATCTTGACAATATTGCGACACTTTTCTTATCCATGTACATGGAATATTTTCTCCACTTATTGAGAGCTTTTTTGATTTCTTTCATCAGAGCTTTGTAGTTTTCCTCATATATCTCTTATACATATTTTGTTAGATTTATTCCTAAGTGTTTAATTTTGGGGGGGCTCATGTAAATGATTCTGTTTTAAATTTCAATTTTTAATTGTTCATTATTGACATATAAGAAAGCAATTGACTTTTGTACATTAACCTTGTATTCTGCAACCTTGCTATAATTGCTTATTAGTTCCCAGAGTTTTTTGGTTGATTCTTTGGGATTTTCTACATAGACAAGCATGCCACCTATGAACAAAGACAGTTGTACTTCTTCTTCCCATTCCATATACATATTTCCTTTTCTTGTCTTATTTATTGCATTGCTAGGAGTTCCATTGCAATGTTTGTTGTTGTTTTTTCAGTACAATGTTGAATAGCAGTGATGGTAGGGGACACCTTGCGTTATTCCTGATCTTATTAGGAAGGCATCTAGTTTCTCACTGTATTAGTTTGCTAGGGTTGCTGTAATAGAATACCACAGACTGGGTGGCTTAAACAGAAATTTATTGTCTCACAATTCTGGAGGCTAGAAGTCTGAGATCAAAAATGTCAGAGGGTTGGTTTCTTCTGAGGTCTCTCTCCGTGGCTTGTGGATGCCTGTTTTCTCCCTATGTCTTCACGTGGTCTTCCCTCTGTACCTCTCTGTGTCCTAATTTCCATTTCTTATGACGATACCAATCATATTAGATTAGGGCCCACCTTAATGAAATCATTTTAATTTAATTACCCTTTAAAGACCCAGTCCCAAAATATAGTCACATTCTGAGGTACTAGGGGTTAGGACTTCAACATATGAATGGAGGGAGGGGAACACAAGTCAGCCCGTGACCCTCACTATTAAGTATGACGTTAGCTGCTGGGTTTTTTTTAAATTAATTAATTAATTTGGTTGCACCGGGTCTTGGTTGTGGCAGGCGGGGCTCCTTAGTCACAGCACACGGGCTCCTTATTTGCAGCACATGGGCTCAGTTGCTCCGCGGCGTGTGGGATCTTCTCGGACCAGGGATCAAACCCGTGTCCCCTGCATTGGCAGGTGGATTCTTTATCTACTGTGCCACCAGGGAAGTCCAGCTGCTGTTTTTTGTAGATGTTCTTTACAAAGTTGAGGAAGTTGCCCTCTATTCCTAGTGTGTTAAGAGCATATATGTATATACTGTTTAAAATAACAGGCATGGGGCTTCCCTGGTGGCGCAGTGGTTGAGAGTCTACCTGCCGATGCAGGGGACACGGGTTCGTGCCCCGGTCCGGGAAGATCCCACGTGCTGTGGAGTGGCTGGGCCCGTGAGCCATGGCCGCTGAGCCTGTGCGTCCGGAGCCTGTGCTCCGCAACGGAGAGGCCACAGCAGTGAGAGGCCCGCGTACCGCAAAAAAAAAAAAAAAAGTCCTCCTTTCTATTGCTTGAATAAAAGTATTGTGTTACTTTCTATAGCAGGGTCTTTGACATGCTGTTTTCTGTCTATGGAAGGCTCTTCCTCCTTCCTTTCCTCCAGGATATCCATTCATCTAATGTAGTGCATAGATTGAATTGTGTCCCCCAAAAGATGTGTCCAAACCAGTACCTGTGAATGTGAGCACGTTTGGAAATATCTTTGCAGATGTAATTAAGGATCTCGAGATAAAATCATCCTGGACCTAGGGAGGGCCCTAAATCCAGTGACTGATGTTCTTATAAGGGAAAGGAGAGAAAAACTTGAGATACACAGATAGAGGACACCCAGAGGGGAGAAGGCCATGTGAAGATGGAGACAAAGATTTGAATGATGCAGCCAAAAGCCGAGGAACTCCAGGAGCCACCAGAAGCTGGAAGAGGCAAATAAGTATTCTCCCTTTGAGCCTTCAGAAGGAGCATGGCCCAGCCAACACCTTGATTTTGGACTTCTGGCCTCCAGCAATGTAAGAGCATAAAGTTCTGTTGTTTTAAGCCACCAGGTTTGTGGTTATTTGGCAAGGTGGCTCTAGGAAACTAATACACCCAGATAATTTCAACTCACTCTGCAGGTCTCTGCGTAAATGTCACCCTAATATAGGTCCCCCAAATTAGGTCCCCCTAATACACAGCCTCATTGCATTCTTTTGTGGTGTTACAACAATTTTCATTGTATAGCTATTTGTGTATTTCTTTGTTTTGTATCTACTTCTCATGTGGGGCAGGGCTGTATCAGTCTCACTCACTCT
The DNA here is from genome assembly GCF_963455315.2 of Globicephala melas. Lineage (NCBI taxonomy): Eukaryota > Metazoa > Chordata > Mammalia > Artiodactyla > Delphinidae > Globicephala > Globicephala melas. Next base: position 23,721,718 of record NC_083334.1, on the reverse strand, counting down.
TGTATCTTCAGGCCCTGACACAATGCCTCGCATTAGTAGATGCTCACTTCATTCATTCACTTATTAATTATTCCGGAATGTCTACCGTCATTTTTTTTCAATTCTACCCATCCTTGATGGTATAGCTGCAAAGCATTTCCTTATTATTCTATACTACTGATGATCTAGACCTATAATATTATAATTACTTTTTCATGTGTATGTAATTTATCTCCCCATCTTCACTGCGAGGTCTTCGCATTGCATTCACTCATTCATTCATTTATCCACCAACATTTAGTAAAAGCCACTCACATATAAGCTATAGCACTAGGCACTATTAAAGAGCCAAGGATAAGTGAGACGTAGGCTCTACATCCAAAAATCAGAGCCTTAGTTAGAGAGACAGAGCTAATGGTAATATATAAGGTGATAAGTGCCAAAGAAGAGGTAAAATGTTCAGGTAAATATTTAGCCAGAGAGAGCAGGAAAGTCTTTGTAAAGGTGGCCTTTAACCTGTCTATCCTTCACCCCACCCCCAGCATCTCTTGTGTTAGGAGCAAACAAGTATTTGTTGGGGATGATGATGATAGCTCCTTCAAGAGTTAACAATCATTTTTCAGGCACTATAGTTAAGTCATCTTCTTTGCATCATACTCAAGGCTTGGGAAGGAGTCAGAAGCAGATGCAACATAATACTCCCACTGCATCTCCAGTTGTGGAAAACTCAGTGACTCTGTAGGCTTCTTTGTCTGCAATTTTTCATCACAGTTTTATCAAGTATTCCTGAGGCTGAAGCAAGATATCCTCTAGCAACTTTATTCTACCCCTCTTTTTAACCTGTATCTACCTCTATTTTTGCATCCAGCACAACTATAGATCGTACGTATATGTGTTCGTATTATGTAACTATATATCGGTGTGCTTCCTCCACTCATTTGCAAGCTCAAGGAGAAGGACTGTGCCTTATTCATCACTGTGTGCCTCTCCCCTGACAAAACGCTTGGCAAGTAACAGGTGTGCAGGATGTTTGAGTAGATAAATATCATTTAGTTAACCTTGCTCTGTTCCTGAAAGTTCTCATTCTGGATGATTCTTAAGCGTTGAACAGTTTTTTTAAGCTATGGTTATATGTGCAGCCATCTAAGGTGCCTGTAAATCAGGCCTTAAACTGATGGGTGCTCATTAATCCTCAGGTCTATATCCACTGTTCTATTTGCTTTGTGTTTCTGTAAGTAGGCAAGGTAGACGTTCATCCACTGTGAAGCAAAGGACAGAAATAGCTACACCCTTCCTTTATGATGCTAATATTAGAATGTGGACACATTAATCCTGATGGCAATTAAGTAATGGGGAATACAAGCATGTGCCCAGAAGAAGCCTGCCAGTACTGAGGAGTCAAAAAGCGCACACGCGCACACACACACACACACACACACACAAACACACACACAAACACACGAAATAGAATTCTCATCGCCCCAATTCAATAGACACAGCGCAGAAAACCTACTGGTTTGGCCCTGTTGTTCATGTGCCTGTGGTTTGCTCTCCTCCCTCACCCAGAGGTCCAACTACCCAGGTAATCAGGGAAGTCTCTTGGAATAGCTGACAGATGTACCATGATGCTTCTTTGATCAGTGTAGTTGACCTTGTGGGGCCAGTCGACCCACACTTGCAGGGAAGTAGATGGGCCCGGGAGTTCATCTCTCCCTGGAGAGGCCTTAGCCTGTGACTGCCCCACGTGGTATATGAAAGCCCACCTCCCTTGTCTTGAGGGACTCTGACTTTAAGGGTAGTTTCTACTCCAGATCCCAAAGGGACAGGCTGAAGCTGAGACTTTGCCCCAAAGTGCACACTTGCTTCACTTCTTCCCCTTTCATCCTGCTTCCACATTTCCTTACAGAATGCTCCTGGAAGCACCTCTTTACTAAATGACTTGATTACAAATCCTTGTCTCAGTGTCTGCTTTGGGGGAATTGAGCCTAAGACAGTTGGTTCTGAAGGGGGTCCTAGGAAGCTGACTCTAAGTATGGGTTCTAAGTTGGGTCACTTGCCAGCCAGATGGCAACCAGAACTTCCTCACTGGGGTAAGTGCAGTGTCGATAGTCCCTGTCACGCTGTAGAACTGCAATCACTAAGACTCACCTGCGGTGAAACTGATACGACACAGTGGGAGGAGAGCCAGTGGCTTGTGTGACTTCTCTGGTGTCTGAGAAGTTAAGAAGGAAATGGTGATTGTAAGGACTGTGAAATTGGTTGACTGTTTCCAGACATTGAAGATAAAATAGGCTCAGATGTGACAGTCAGAAGGCCTCCTTAGCACAGAAAACACTAAAAAAGAGACTTTCACATTCCAAAACCAGAGGACATAGCATGCTAAAGACCAGGCCAGGACCTAATTTGAAGAGTAGCAGAACTTCAGAGAAGGCTGTATTTTCAGCCTCATCAAGTCTCCTAGATCAGAGTCAGGGCCTTATTCAGGAAGGAGTATAAACCTGAGACTCGGAATGGTGACACTGGGGTAGATGCACTTGAGAAACTCGAACCCTCTGAGTCTGCAGAAGTGGTCTCTGGGCTCCTGGCTAGAGACTAGCAGCCCACCCCTTGCCTGAAGACCACTTAAAGCCTCAAGTGTGGCAGATGCCCTGTGCTCCTCAAGACAATATTTGCCATCCTCCTCAAGTTCAGCAACCTCCTTCCCTCCTGGCCACTAGACCAATAATGAGAGACAAATCTCACTGTGGCCTGATTAAGAAAGAGCTGGTCCTGACACACAGAGAGAGAGAGAGTATTCACTGAAGAAGCTTCAAGTCCTGGCTAACATGTCTGGGAGTGGATCAGGATGGTGCTGGACCTGAGTGGGGGACAGCACACCAATCTGGATAAGGGAGAGTTTGTTAATCTGAGGTCCATATCCTGTGACTCAGGAATTCATTTCCTGGCAGTGAAGCCAGTCCTAATGTGCTGTTGGGATGGCTTTTAGAATCTGTGGGGGAAATGGCCCACATTAAAAGAAGTGGAGATGTTAGAAATGCTTTGGCAGAGTGTTAAGGACAGTAGTTAAAGGCTCAGAGATGAATGAATCAATTATTTAAGACTCAAGGACCCACTTTGTTCCTTGTGAAGGCACGGAGGATGTTCCTTTCACTTACACAATGCGGGATGTAGTAATGAGGAGAACAGCGCACTCTTGAGACACACAGTTGCGGGGTCCTCCATTGCCCAGGGTTGACTGTTCCGGAGGCTGTTATGGAACTGTTCTCTTTAATAACAGTGGGGTGGTAGGATTCCAGAAGAGTAGAGGCCAGGTGGCAGACCTTAACCACCAGCAACAAGGTGAACTTAATTACTGTAATGTTTGGCAAGGTTGGATGGGTCAACTCATCAGAGGGAACCACAAATAGAATGAGATGCACTACAACCCCACGTGGTAGTATGCTTGAAAGACACTGGTGAGGGGAAGCCCTCCTGATGGGCTGAGTTTCAAGCAGTGCACCTGGTCATCTACGTGTGTGAAGAGAGAAATGACTGGAGTCATGGTATTGTGGACTGTTGGGCAGATACTATTAGGTTATACCAAGCTGGTGGGGGGGGGGGGTAGTGGGAATAGAACACCTGGTGTGGAGAAATAGTTTAATACCGACATTGTTAGAATTGCCACTGCTCAGTGATAATACCAAGTGAAGTGTCTTTTAAGCATTTGTTTGTAAATTCTCTACAGACCCTTCTTGCTTGCACAGGAGTGGGCCTCTTCCATCATTCACCCCGTAGTTCACCATTCCTCATAGGCTCTGGCGAATAATTCAGTTGGTTGGTCAGAGGTCTGGAAGGATTAAGACTAGGGACATGACAGCCTGGAGGCTTACAGGAGTGGGCTAAAGTGAGAGGATCTTTGTATCCCCATGAACGCCCACCCGAGTAGAGTCACTGCAGAAGAGGCGTTAAACAACTAAGGACTTGCCCAAAATTTCAGACTTGTATCACCAGCCACCTAGTACCTGAACAAAGATGACCAAGATGAAGGCACTGTAGGGCCCAACAGCATTGGCTTTCTCACACCAAGGCTGATTTAGCTTGGTGTAATTTACACTGCAGAGCTCCCCGTGGGGTTATGCTGAGGCTGGTAATACACCTGTGGTAGGCAGAACTCTAAGATGGCTGCCAATGACCCCACCCTTGTACGACCCCCTCCCTTGAGTGTGTGCAGGACCTGAGATTATGATGGGCTTCACTCCATCGTTACATAATCAAGTGGCATTCTATGGCAAAGGTGAAGAAATTTTGCAGCTGTAATTAAGGTCCCTAATCAGTTGACTTTGAATTAATATAAAAGATGATTATCTGAGGTGAGCCTGATCTAATCAGGTGAGCCTGTCAAAGACTGCTTAGGCCTTTCCTGAGAAAGGGAGCCCAGTGAGGAAGCGTCTGCAGTGGTCAAGGCAGGAGATGATGGTGGCTGGACTGGGGAAAGGGTGGGGGAAAGTGGTCAGACTGCAGATAGACTTTGGAGGCAGAGCTGACTGGCCTGCTAAGGGCTTAGGTAAGAATTCCCTCCATAGTATCCCTTACAGATCTTCAGACAACTCTAATTCAACTAACACTTTTTTCTTTTTTTTTTTTTCGGTACGTCCTCTCACTGTTGTGGCCTCTCCCGTTGCGGAGCACAGGCTCCAGACACGCAGGCTCAGCGGCCATGGCTCACGGGCCCAGCCGCTCCGCGGCATGTGGGATCTTCCCAGACCGGGGCACGAACCCATGTCCGCTGCATCGGCAGGTGGACTCTCAACCACTGCGCCACCAGGGAAGCCCAACTAACACTTTTAAGTGATAGAGAATTCAGTTTTGGACAACTCTAACTGACAACGTTCTTTTCTGTGGTGGGCTAAGTCTGCCTCACATGGCTCTGCCACGTGGTCCTAGCTCAGTGTAGTGTAAGCACTTGACAGTTGGCCTTTTTGATTGTCATACCAGTGCCTGACATGAAGCTTTTGATTGCTGAGGCATCCACTTCAAAGACTGTCTTCTCGAATAAACACATTGCCAGCTACATGACTAAAGAGCCAGGCCACCCCACCCCTGAAGTTCCTTTGTTTCCGAGCTCTCTGGTTGACTCAGATCACTGACCCCATTTGGCTGCTTGTTCTTCCCTTGCCATCTTTAATTCCTGCTTTAAATTCAACAATAAAGAGTGAACGCGTGAAATCCTAAGTACCCCAGCCTCAACCCCCAAAGAAAGCAGAATTCCAGGCCCATGTTCACACTCTCTCTCTTTACCAGAGACCTTGCTGTGTGGCTCCAGGTGTGCCATGTGCCCTCCAGGACTTGTGAGTAATAAACCTTGGGTTTTGGGGGAGTGTTTTTGTTTGTTTTGTTTTGTTTTTTAATTTTTTGGCCACGCCGCATGGCATGCAGGATCTTAGTTCCCCAACCAAGGATGGAACCCATGCCCACTGCAGTGGAATCTCACAGTCTTAACAGCTGGACCACGAGGGAAGTCCCAATAAACCTTGTTTTTTTCTAAAATTCCCTGATGGTTATTGCTGACCGCAGTAAAGTATACAAAACATAGAATCTACCATTTTAAGTGTATAATTCCGTGGCATTAAGAATATTCAGTGTTGTACAACCATCACCACTATCCATTTTCAGAATTTTTTCATCTTCCTGAACAGAAACTCTATACCCATTCAACCCTGACTCCCATTCCCTCTCCCCTAACCTCTCCCTGGTAACCTCTGAGTGTCTTGCAATCAGCATAAGAACCACAAGGGTTGGTCCAGCCACAATATTAACTCTGAAAGGGGAAATGTCTGCGGGCGCTCCCCTCGGGCCCATGTGAGTGCCCCCAGGCATGTCTAGCCCATAGCATCACTATGGATAGGTTGAGACCAACAGGAAACCTCCAGCCTCTGACGGCCCCAGAGAAGTCGGCTCCCTCCTCCACTTGCCAAATGTCAGTCACTGCTTGCTCACGTCCTGCTCTTTGCTGGCTCCCCCTACCCAGTTTTCAAACACGTGAAAACCCAGTCTGGCACGAAGTGAGAAGCTTTCCCCGATAGTGAGAGGGGGTATGGAAATAATTGATACACCAAAGGTGCAGAGATTTCTGGATGACCATGTGAGCACTGGGCAGCAGCCTGCCTCTAATCCTCACCCCCAGCAAACAGATACACTCACACACACTCACCACTTCCAGATATAGCCAGCCTGTCTGGTTTGTCCACTAGGGTTCTGTGGCCCCATGCAGCTTCCCCACTGGGAACAAAGCTTGGCCCTGAATCCCAGCTTGGTAGACCATAACCCAGGTTCCCTTCACCAAGTTTATTCCTCCCACTTCCCTCCAGGACTCGTGCTATTCCTTTTGCAATAACTGGACTCTGAGTCCTCCCTGACTTACGATCCTGGAAGCCCACCTGATGCTGAGAATCATTGCTGTCCAAAAATCCTGCACACACTGCTGTGCCCATTTTTCTGAGTCAAGTTTCCCCTCTTAGAGAGTGCTGTTGACCTAGAGTCACCTGGAGTTTGCTGCATCTCCATGGACTTGCTGTTTTTTTTTGTTTTTTTTTTTTTTTTTTTTGCGGTACCTGGGCCTCTCACTGCTGTGGCCTCTCCTACTGCAGGGCACAGGCTCCGGACGCGCAGGCTTGGCAGCCATGGCTCACGGGTGCAGCCGCTCCGCGGCATGTGGGATCTTCCCGGACCAGGGCACGAACCCGCGTCGCCTGCGTTGGCAGGCGGACTCTCAACCACTGCGCCACCAGGGAAGTCCCTGGACTTGCTGATTTGATGGCACAACTTTTCCCCAGGGGGAGCTCCTGCTCCTGGGGTTTCTCACAACACTGTCACTTTCTGGCCCAGATTCCCTGATCCCGCTTGTTGGAATGTCCCAGCATGCCATGCAGCTCGGACTGTGAATTATGACATGTGACTGAAAGAATATTAGAACTGGAAGGAATCTTGAAGATCATCTTGGGCCTTCCCTGGTGGCGCAGTGGTTAAGAATCTGCCTGCCAGTGCAGGGGGCACGGGTTCGAGTCCTGGTCCGGGAAGATCCCACATGTCGTGGAGCAAAAAAGCCCGTGCGCCACAACTTCTGAGCCTGCACTATAGAGCCCGTGAGCCACAACTACTGAGTCTGCGCACCTAGAGCCTGTGCTCCGCAACAAGAGAAGCCACCACAGTGAGAAGCCCGTGCACCACGACGAAGAGTAGCCCCCGTTCACCGCAACTAGAGAAAGCCTGCACTCAGCAGCAAAGACCCAACAAAGCCAAAAATACAATAAAAAAATAATATAAATAAATAAACTTAATATCTTATAATAAAGATCATCTTTTCCAGTGTTCCTCAACCTTTTCTCTGAAAAGGGAAAAACACAAATAGTAGTGGATGCCTGCTCTTTACAGACAAGGAAACAAACTCAGTGGCTAAGTGCCTTACCAAAGGTCTTGCAGCAAGTTATGATTGAGAACTAATTGCCTAACATTTAGTATATTTTATGTATCACTAACAGTTGCATTCCCTTGGATCTTTTTTCTAACTTGGATTTATTACCAACTTATGAGAATTTTGAGGATTAATATGTACACAATTAAAATCAACTTTAGGGCTTCCCTGGTGGCTCAGTGGTTGAGAGTCCGCCTGCCGATGCAGGGGACACGAGTTCGTGCCCCGGTCCGGGAATATCTCATGGGCTAGGCCCGTGAGCCATGGCTGCTGAGCCTGCGCGTCTGGAGCTTGTGCTTCGCAAGAGGAGAGGCCACAACAGTGAGAGGCCCGCGTACCGCAAAAAAAAAAAAAAAAAAAAAAAAAAATCAACTTTAAAAATATCTGCTGATCTCTATCAGGGATCATGCTAGGAATGGAAACAATGATATTTAAGGCAGAATTCTTTACTCCTAGTGTTTACAAAAAAATAAAAAGAGCTGTTAAGTATATTTAACAACTCTTGAATAGAAATGGTAATCTTGATAGGCTGATAGCGAGGGTCACCGTTTTCTAAATAGATTCAGCTGAATAAAGTTAATATAGAGAGTATAAAGAAGATAATAAAAATGTGCATGGAAACTAAGGTATTTGGCAATTTGGTTCTAAACAGTAGTTTTAAGCTATATTTGTCTTAAATAGTTTTTTTCAAAGAATGAAATTACATTGTACTACATTTTTCTCAGTTTCTTATCTAAAGAGCAAAAGACTATACTTTAATAAAAGCTTAGCAATACAAAAATGATAAGAAGCAATTGAAAGAGAACAAGATTGAGAACAAAAGATAGAGATGAGACTGGAAGGTTGAATAGAATTCCTTGAAAAAAGGCAACAGGGGATCTCACTTTAATAAAAAGAGAGTCTTAAAGAAAGTTGCTAGAACATTGTATTTGTCTCCTAGGGCTGCCAAAACAGAACACCACACACTGGGTGGCGTAAACAATAGAAATTTATTTTTTCACAGTTCTGGGGACTAGAAGTCCAAGATCAAGGTGCTGGCAAGATCAGTTTCTGCTGAGGTCTCTCTTCCTGACTTGTAGACAGCTGCCTTCTCACTGTGTCCCCATGGCCTTTCCTCTGTGAGTGCAAAGAGAGAGAGAGATCTGCAGTGTCTCTTCTTCTTCTTACAAGGACACCAGTCCTACCAGATTAAGGCCCCACCCTTATTACTTCATTTAACCTTTATTACCTCCTTAAAGGCCTGATCTCCAAATATAGTCACATTGGACTTTAGGGCTTCATATGAATTGTGGGGAGGGGAGCACAATTCAGTCCGTAACAGGCACTTCCTCAGCATTTTTTCAATATTATGCACTAAACTCCCTCCTTTTCTTGAACGTTGTCTCATGTATTCACAGAGAAGAGACAACAAAGAATTAGTGTTTGTCACCGTAACAGCTCTGCCATCATGACACAATGTGTACTGTGAGTAATGGGCTTGTCAGCCTCGAGGGACCACACAATACCTGAATTCACCTCCTATTCTATATGAATGCGATCCAGAGGGTTTCCTGCTCGTCATCTCTGTGACAAGCCACTCTGCACTGATCAGATCAGTTATTAACAACTCCCAGCTGTACACACCATTTTGTTCAGGGCTTTGCTGTCGCTGGATAGCTTAGGTTTGTTTTGTTTTGTTTTGGCTGCGTCGGATCTTTTTTTTTTTTTTTTGCGGTACGCGGGCCTCTCACTGTTGTGGCCCCTCCCGTTGCGGAGCACAGGCTCCGGACGCGCAGGCTCAGCGGCCATGGCTCACGGGCCCAGCTGCTCCGAGGCATGTGGGATCTTCCCGGACCCGGGCACGAGCCCGTGTCCCCTGCATCGTCAGGCGGACTCTCAACCACTGCGCCACCAGGGAAGCCCTGCGTCGGATCTTTGTTATGGCATACGGGGACCTTTGTTGCGGCGCGTGGGCTTCTCTCTAGTTGTGACGTGCTGGCTCGGTAGTTATGGCGAGCCAGCTTGGTTGCCCCGTGGCATGTGGGATCTTAGTTCCCTGACCAGGAGTCGAACCCGCATCCCCTGCATTGGAAGGCAGATTCTTTACCACTGGACCACCAGGGAAGTCCCTGGATAGCTTAGTTTTCTTTTCCAGCAATAGTATGAGCTGTCTACATGTGGTCACACTGACAGCATATATACTAAAACTGGTGTAATGGATTGTTTGTATCTGATGTGGTAGAAAACGGAAAATATTACAAAGGCCATACCTAAATGCTAAATTAAATTTCTTCTTTGAGCACTGAAGTTAATAAAAACAATAATGTTGGTTATTTTGTTAAGCTCTTTATATAAAATGCTTTCCTTTTTTTCAAAAGGTACAAGTATTGCAAAAGTAATACATGATGTTGTTAGAACAACCAACCAAGAACACAGGAGTATAAAGTAAAAAATCAAAATCTTATCTTCCTATCTTACTCTTAACTACCTCATTCCCACACACTAGGGATAGTCACTTAACAGTCTGATATGTTTTTTCCCAGATCCCTTACTGCATGCACCCACACACCTTCTCTCTCTCTCTCTCTCAGTGTGTTACTTTTTAAACAAAAATTGGATGATACCGTCTGTATTTGTGTGTTTCACTTATCAAATATATCATGAACAAAAGAGGAAGATAGATGAAATGAGAACTGCGGAATGTTGATCATTGTTGAATCTGGATAATGGATACACGGAGAGCCATAGTCTCTTTATTTCTGGGTTAAAAAAATCATAAACATGCTTCATTGTGAGTACAAAAAGTTCTGCTTATTTTTTCATGATCATACAATATTACAAAATATGAATGTATTATGCTTTTCTATGACCTTACTAATGGGTCTTTGGTTTTTCTCCCTTTTTTCCCTCTTACATATTGTACAAAGTCATTTATTCATTCATTAATTCAAAAATATTTATTGAGGGCTTACAGTGTGTTAGGATCTGGGGTTTTCATTTACATTTTTTTTTAACGTGTCCATAGAAACATTCAGGTCTTTACTCAGTCAAGTGAGAACTATATTAATATTTAGTCTACACTTCAGTACAATAGTAAGATAAAGTTATCATTAGAACTAACATATGATCCAGCAATCTCATTTCTGGGTATATACCCAAAAGAAGGGAGATCAGTATTTCAAAGAGATATCTGCACACCCATGTTCACTGTAACACTAATCATGATAGCCAAGATATGGAAACAACCCAAATGTCCACCAACAGATGAATGGATAAAGAACATATGGTATATACATACAATGGGGTATTATTCAGCCTTGAAAAAAGAAGAAAATCCCACCATTTGCAAAAACATGGATGGACCTGGAAGACATCACACTAAGTGAAATAAGTCAGTAATAGAAGGACAATACTTTTATGATTCCTGTTACATGAGGTACATAAAATAGTCAAGCTTAGAGAAGCTGAAAATTGAATGGTGGTTTTCAGCCACGGGTAGAAGGGGAAATGGGGAGGTGTTATTCAATGGGTAGAAAGTCACAGTTATATAAGATGAATAAGCTCTAGAGATGCTCTGTACAACATAGTGCCTAAGATTAACAGTATGATATTGTGCACTTAAGAATTTGTTAAATGGGAACTTCCCTGGTGGTGCAATGGTTAAGAATCCGCCTGCCAATGCAGGGGACACAGGTTCCATCCCTGGTCAGGGAACTAGATCCCACATGCATGCTGCAACTAAGAGTTCTAATGCCACAACTAAGGAGTCCGTGAGCCACAACTAAGGAGCACATATACCACAACTAAGGAGCCTGCAAGCCGCAACTAAGGAGCCCACCAGCCACAACCAAGGAGCACACATGCTGTAACTAAAGGAGCTGGCGAACCCCAACTAAGGAGCCTGCCTGCCACAACTAGGACCCAGCACAACCAAAATAAATAAATTTTAAAAATTAAATTAAATTAAATTTTTTAAAAAAGAAGATAGATCTCATGCTAAGTGTTCTTTCCACAAAAAACAAATAAACAAAGGGACACAAGAAACTTTTGGAGTGATGGATATAAGTTTACTACCTTCATTGTGGCAGTGTTATCACAGGTGTATGCATATGTCCAAACCCATCTAATTGTACACATTAAATATGCAGTTTTTAATACAGGAATTAGACCTCAATAAAGCTGAAAAATAGTTATCAGTTCTACTATCAATTTATTTCAATGTGCGAATTGAACATTTAATTATTTTTAATAAAGATAACGTTCCAGATATTATTCAGCCATAAAAAAGAAGGAAACCCTGCCATTTGCAACATGAATAGACCTTGAGGGCATTATGCTCAGTGAAATGGCAGGCAGAGAAAGACACATACTGTATGATCTCATTTATATGTGGAATCTTTAAAAAAAGGAAAAAAACTCATAGAAAAAGAGATGAGATTGGTGGTTGCCAGAGGTGGGGTGGGAGTTTGGGTGGGGGAATTGGATGAAGGTGGTCAAAATGTACAAGCTGCTATTTACAAGATAAATAAGTACTGGGAATGTAATGTACAATATGATGACTATAGTTAACACTGCTGTATATTTGAAAGTGGTTAAGGGAGTAAATCCTGAGAGTTCTCACCACAAGGAAAAATACACTTTTTTTCTTTCTTTTTTTTTTTTTTTGGTATCTATATGAGATGATGGATGTTAATTAAACTTATTGAGGTAATCATTTCACAACATATGTACAGTCATTATGCTGTACATCTTAAACTTATATAGTGCTGTATGTCAAGTATATCTCGATAAAACTGGAAAAAAAAGATAATGTTCAGGAATTCCCTGCTGGTCCAGTGGTTAGGACTCTGCACTTCCACTGCAGGGGTTCTGGGTTCGATCCCTGGTCAGGGAACTAAGATCCTGCAAGCCACACAGGGTGGCCAAAAAAAATTCCATTGTTTAGCTCCATTTACAGAGGGATATTTTCAGTGGGATAACTAAGTTTTACATATGCTATGTCAAATTATGCCTGATATCACTCCCTCCTGACACCAACTCGCTACCCTAAACCAAGAGATACCTCATCACTAGGGCCAATTCTAATCTTTGGAAGAAGGCATTAACCCCAAAACACCGGACTTGATGTCATCACATTTACTGTTTCACACCTCTGATACTTTACCTGAATTGCAGTGCCTAGCATTCTTCTACCATGTTCTGTGCTCTAATTCTTTGTCACCTTTCCAGGTCAGCAATCTTTTGGGGATTGGAGACCAGAATTCTTCTCAATTGTTGATTCCATGGTTGATCTCTCTGGCTGCCTATCTCTGATTTCCATTACCTGCAGAATTCACCTTTATTTGTTCTACAAGCCTCTTAAAGCTTTTGCTACCCTGCTTTTGGACTAATCTGAGATCAATTTTGTTGGATTTTCTAGATCTCTTAAACATTTTGTGCTGCCCATTTGAACTGGACTTCTTCCCAATCTCCCAGCAGACGTTGCTGCCTCGGTTGTTGGAGGGTCTATATTACCTTGCAGGTCTAGTTCAAGGTCTGCATAAGCTTCCGCCTGGCTGTGGTCTGGATCCATACTAAGACTCTTCCAATGCTCCAAAAGGCCATTATCTACATACCTCAGATAATTTCACACATGTTTATAGAAATGGAAAGAAAGTATAAAGGAAGAGTCATTCTGAAGAGAGAGAAGCCAGTGAGAATCAAATTACAGCAGATTGCGTGAGACTGGGAAAGACCTGCTCCATGAATAGAGGTGATGATTAGTGTGAGTGATCTCATGAGGATGGTTAGAGATGAGTTTTTCAGAATAAATAAAATTGCATAGAGATTAAGGGATCATATTATCAATAAATAATAAATTCTACAAAGTAGAAATCTCTGAACAAAATAAAAAATAGAAGCTATCAATAAAAAGATAACTTTTATTTTATATATATATATATATTTATTGGAGAATAATTGCTTTACAATGTTGTGTTAGTTTCTGTTGTACACCAAAGGGAATCAGCTGTCAGTATGCATATATCCCCATATCCCCTCCCTCTTGAGTGTCCCTCCATCCTCCCTATCCCACCCCTCTAGGTCATCACAAAGCATCGAGCTGATCTCCCTGTGTGATGCAGCAGCTTCCCACTAAGCCATCCATTTCACATGTGGTAGTGTATATATGTCAGTGCTGCTCTCTCACTTCGTTCCAGCTTCTCCTTCCCGCTCTGTGTCCTCAAGTCCATTCTCTACATCTGTGTCTTTATTCCTGCCCTGCCACTAGGTTTATCTGTACCATTTTTTTTAGATTCCATACATCTGCGTTAGCATATGGTATTTGTTTTTCTCTTTCTGACTTACTTCACTCTGTATGACAGACACTAGGTCCATCCACCTCATTACAAATAACTCAATGTCATTCTTTTTATGGCTGAGTAATACTCCATTGTATACATGTACCACATCTTCTTTATCCATTCATCTGTCAATGGACATTTAGGTTGCTTCCATGTCCTGGCTATTGTAAATAGTGCTGCAATGAACATTGTGGTACATGATTCTTTTTGAATTATGGTTTTCTCAGGGTATATGGCCAATAGTAGGATTGCTGGGTCATATGGTAGTTTTATTTTTAGTTTTTTAAGTAACCTCCATACCATTCTCCACAGAGACTGTATCAATTTACATTCCTACCAACAGTGCAAGAGGGTTCCCTTTTCTCCACACCCTCTCTAGTATTTATTGTTTGTAGATTTTTTGATGATGGCCATTCTGACCAGTGTGAGGTGATACCTCATTGTGGTTTTGATTTGCATTTCTCTAATGATTAGTGATGTTGAGCATCTTTTCATGTGTTTGTTGGCCATCTGTATGTCTTCTTTGGAGAAAAATCTATTTAGGTCTTCCACCCATTTTTGGATTGGGTTGTTTGATTTTTTGATGTTGAGCTGCATGAGCTATTTGTATATTTTGGAGATTAATCCTTTGTTAGTTGCTTCATTTGCAAATATTTTCTCCCATTCTGAGGGTTGTCTTTTCGTCTTGTTTATGGTTTGCTGTGCAAAAACTCTTAAGTTTCATTAGGTCCCATTTGTTTATTTTTGTTTTTATTTCCATTACTCTAGGAGGTGGGTCAAAAAAGATCTTGCTGTGATTTATGTCAAAGAGTGTTCTGCCTATGTTTTCCTCTAAGAGTTTTATAGTGTCTGGCCTTACATTTAGGTCTTTAATCCATTTTGAGTTTATTTTTGTGTATGGTGTTAGGAAGTGTTCTAATTTCATTCTTTTCCATGTATCTGTCCAGTTTTCCCAGCTCCACTTATTGAAGAGGCTGTCTTTTCTCCATTGTATATTCTTGTCACCTTTGTCAAAGATAAGGTGACCATATGTGCATGGGTTTGTCTCTGGGCTTTCTATCCTGTTCCATTGATCTATATTTCTGTTTTTGTGCCAGTACCATACTAAAAGATAACTTTTAAAAAAGAAATTGCCTGAAAATATTAAATGACACCTCTAAATAACTCTTAGGTAAAGGAGAAATTAAAACTGAAGTTACACAATAAAAGCGAAAAAAAGGAACCCCTGAAATTACAGATTAGTTAAAATATAGCAACAATGTCACATTACTTATCAAAACTTTTGGGATATAGCTAAAACCTTTTTCAGAGAAAAATTCAATGCTATAAATATTTATATGAATAAATAAGAAATATTGATCAATTATGAATTTATCTCAAGAAACAGAAAACAAAAGAAAGTAGAATAAAGGAATGTTCTAAGTATTACACTAAAATTAGAAACCACAAAGGAAAATATTGACAGGTTTGATTATCAAACTTATTTTTTAAATTATTTTTAAACTTCTAGAGAAAAATAGACCATCCATAAAAACAAAATACAAGTGACAAACTGGGAAAAATACATGTAACATGGCAGAGATATAATTAATACACTCAGTATGTACAAATATTTTTCAGATCAATAATACATGGGCTTCCCTGGTGGCGCCGTGGTTGAGAGTCCGCCTGCCGATTCAGGGGACACGGGTTCGTGCCCTGGTCCGCGAAGATCCCACATGCCGCGGAGCGGCTGGGCCCGTGAGCCATGGCCGCTGAGCCTGCGCATCCGGAGCCTGTGCTCCGCAACGGGAGAGGCCCCAACAGTGAGAGGCCCGCGTACTGCAAAAAAAAAAAAAAAAATCAACAAACACTTCAATAGAACAATAAATGGGGATCAAACTGAAAATTCACAGAAACAGAAACTAAGAAGTTATTACAAAGATGAAAAGATATTAAATTCTCTGACAAAGAAATACAAATCAAAAGAAAAAGAAAATATTTTGAATCTATGAAGATAAGAATTTAAAGTCGAGATTTAGCCTGGAGGTTGCATGGGAATGGGGAAGTTGACACTCTTGTTTACTGTTGATAGAAGTGTAAACTGGTGCAGATTTTATTTTGGAAAGTTGATTTTGAATATATGTTTTGAAATTTAAAACTTGTATATTAACTTGTTCAAGACGGTGTCCTAAGCGAATGTGTTTATCTCTCATACCTGCCAAAATCTCACTGAGGGGATAGAAAATACATAAAAGGAAGTTCTTTGCCCGATGAAGAAACTGTAAATAAGAAACCTGCTGTCCAAAATCAAGGTCTGATACACAGCTGAGCACCACTCTCCCCAGTGATTTCTAACAGGAACTCCAAGTTCATACTGAGTTGGAGTTGGGGAGTGCGTCATGGAATAGGATAATTAATTGTACTGTTTGTAGATAGAATACGTAGTGGAGACATTTGCATCCAAGTTAGATATGATGAGAAAAAAAAATCTAAATAAAAGGGGAAGACTGCCAGCGAGATCACTGGAGTCCAAGAGAGAAGTTGAGTAGAACCCAGGGCAGCTTTGCAACCCCACAGCAGACACAAAGAGCAAAGGAAGCAGAGCAAGGGCAGGGGGTGAAACACACGCTAGCACTCTGATACCACATTAGGTCTTTCTTACTGCAGCAAGTAAGGGGCTTGAGCTTAGCTGGGCTTTTCCCACCTGTGCAATCTGCACTCACTCCAAAAGGAATGCTGTCTGTCAGCACATTCCTGCCCGCTATCCTATTCGGGGGAAGAGCTATGGTGGAACAGACCTTTAGGACTGTGGAGGTACCCTGGGGTACCTGGGCCAGCTTGAATGCTGCACAACCAAGTCTGTCATTGAAAAATATGCATGAACAAGTTAGAGTCCCCAGATAGTCAAAGCAAGACAAGAGCCTGAGAAAAGCTTTAAGATAAACAAAGCAGAGCAACCCATTCTAGAAGAAAGAGATATTTCATGAATAGAAGAGACCATCTAAAAACTTCTAATTATTGTCCTTAGAGAGATTTAAAGACACAAAGAATCTGCAAAAGATACAAAATGCCATAAAAATTTTTTTAAAGGCAGTTGAGAAAGGAAAGAGTTCTTGGAGATTAAAATTTTTTATCACAAAGGCTTACTTGAGAATTATAGGAATTACTTGACATTAGAGAACGAATTCATAGTATACACTATTAATATATTAAAGGAAAAGAACTTATGTTTCTCTCAATAGATGGGAACATTTGGATAAAATTCAAAATTCCTTTCTCATTTAAAAATTTATTATTGAATTAGGAATACAAAGAGATATGGTAAAACTCTAGGTTTTGACATGAGAAAGTGTCCATGATACGTTATTAAGTATGACTATAAAACTGAACATAAAGTGTGATCATGTAAATCAGGGTTTCCCAACATCAGCCATGTTGACATTTGGGGCTGGATAATTCTTTGCTGTAGAGGGCTGTCGTGTGCATTATAGGATGTTTAACACCACCTATGGCCCCAACACATCAAATGCCATTATCAATGTCACTTCTCTCCCAACCCAGCAGTGACAACCAAAAATGTCTGCAGGCATTGCCAGATGTCCCCTGGAGGTCACAATCGCCTCAGATTGAGAACCACTAATATAGATGTAGGGATGAGTATGGCCCTATCTAGATCAAAGTCTTAACAATGATCTTCTCTGTGGTATGGGATTACAGATTTTGATCTCCTATGTAGTATTTCATAGCAGTCATTATTACTGTCAGCAAAAGAAATTCCAAGGAGACAAAAGGATGAGGCAAACCAATTTGTACCCGTTTCATAAGAAGTGGTTGGAAATAAAATCTGAATGTGTTATTCTGGGTTTAAGGCTAGAATCCAAACTGAGAGAAACTGGACCTGGGCAGACGGAACTGCTGTTCAGAAGAAGAACAGAAATAACTCCTGGGAAAACACACTCATGGCATTTTGCTAGGGACTTGTTCTCTGAAGAGTTTTGGTGTGAGATCTACCTCCAAGTTCTACCTTTCACTTGGAGAATTTGTCCGAGAGCACAGCTAGTGGATGCCTGCTGGGGAGCCAAACAGAGAAGGATCCATCTTGGAGTTCATGTGTCACCTTCTCCTTAGACTTAGATTTATGTCTTTTCTCTTCCTTCTTAGGTATATGGTCTGATACATTTTTCAATAACTTATGGGTTTGACTAGGGATTGGAGAATCAATCAATAAAATAAAATATTTATTGATGCCAAGTAAATGCCGAGAACCCTGGGTATCAAAAGTTATTCAACTGGGCTTCCCTGGTGGCACAGTGGTTGAGAGTCCGCCTGCCGATGCAGGGGACACAGGTTCATGTCCCGGTCCGGGAAGATCCCACATGCCACGGAGCAGCTGGGCCCGTGAGCCATGGTCGCTGAGCCTGCGCGTCCGGAGCCTGTGCTCCGCAACGGGCCACAACAGTGAGAGGCCCGCGTACTGCAAAAAAAAAAAAAAAAAAGTTATTCAACTAAGAGTGCCAATACAAGTAGGTCTCTTTCCAAAAAGTGAAAAACAACCCTATGGAAAAAGAAATACACATTTCTAAATAAATATAAAAAGAAGCTTGTGCTAAAACTTTAATCTTTTGTATCACTTTGTCATGATTTTGTAGGTGAAAAGATGTCTCAGAATAAGAAATTTAACTTTTTTGGCCTATTTTTTAAACTGATACAGTTCACATATCATAAAACTCACCGTTTTAACTGTACAGTTTGGTGGCTTTTAGTATAATCACTATGCTGTACACCAATACCTAATTCCAGAATATTTTTCATCACCCCCAGAAGAAACCCATATCCATTAACACTCACTCACCATCTCCCCTCTCCGTTCAGCCCCTGGCAACCACTAATCTGCTTTTGGTCTCTATGGATTTGCCTAGTCTGGACCTTTCATAAACACGGCTTCTTCCACTTAGTATGATGTTTTGCAGGTTCATCCATGTTGTAGCAGGTATCAGAACTTCCCTTTTTTTAATGCCTGAATAATATTCCATTGTATGGATATACCTCATTCTGTTTATGCATTTATCAGTTAATGGATATTTGGATTTTTACTTTTTAGCTATTTTGCATAATGCTGCTGTAAACATTCATGCACAAGGTTTTTTAAATAAATAAATTTATTTATTTATTTTTGGCTGCTTTGGGTCTTCGTTGCTGCATGCGGTCTTTCTCTAGTTGCGGGGAGCGGGGACTACTTTTACATTGCGGTGCGTGGGCTTCTCATTGCGGTGGCTTCTCTTGTTGCAGAACACAGGCTCCAGGCGCACGGGCTTCAGTAGTTGTGGCACACGGGCTCAGTAGTTGTGGTTCACGGGCTCTAGAGCTCAGTAGTTGTAGCGCACGGGCTTAGTTGCTCCGTGGCATGTGGGATCTTCCCTGATCAGGGATTGAACCTGTGTTCCTTGCATTGGCAGGCGGATTCTTAACCACTGCGCCACCAGGGTAGTCCCTGGATTTTTTTTTTTTTTTCCAAATGGAGAGTTCTGCATTTCTAAAGAGGAGATTTTTTTTTTTTTCAGTACGTGCGGCCTCTCACTGCTGTAGCCTCTCCCATTGCGGAGCACAGGCTCTGGACGCGCAGGCTCAGCGGCCATGGCTCACGGGCCTAGCCACTCCGCAGCATGTGGGATCTTCCCGGACCGGGGCACGAACCCATGTCCCCTGCATTGGTAGGCGGACTCTCAACCACTGCGCTACCAGGGAAGCCCAAAAGAGGAGATTTTGATTGAGCTTTTCAATGGAACATTAAGAATTGTGTAGGATGTGTGAGCCTTTCCCACAGACTGATTGGATCCTGCGTGTATTGACCCAGGCATGGGTTAGGGTGGGAGTGGGGGATTGGCCAGCACTGCTGTAATTACAGAGCCAGGAGTATACAATTTTTCAAGTTATGAACGCTAGTTTGCCCTTATGGACAGATTGCTCTGTACAGTACTGTGTGCACAGCTGCCCTCTACTGGAGAGAATGACAATTTGCCCAAGTTCATTGAAACTGGAATTAATTTCTCAAGTATTCATTTAGCATTTAACAAATATGGCTATCTTGGGTTTTATGTTGAGCTTCAGGGACGCAGACATGGGGAAAACACAGTGCCTTCCCTCAAATAGCTCACAGAAAATTGGGGGAGACTCGTAAGAAAATCAGTGATTGCAGTACAGGGTTAAGTGCTATAATAGCGGTAGGCACAGACGTTATTAGATTACAGACAAAATATTGTTTATAGTCTACTTTGGCTTATTAACTGGTATGACCCCTGTTTAAAGCCTAATCTGACATAATTGTCCAAAAATTCTGTAACTTTTACCTTGGAAGTGGGGTTGACAGACAAAAAATACAAGACACCCAGTTAAATTTGAATTTCAGGTAAATATCACATACTTATACTCTTGTTTATCTGAAATTCAAATTTAACTGGGCATCCTGTATTTTTATTTGTTTATTGTTTGCTAAATCTGACCACCTCCCCACCATGATTTGTCCGAGGACTCCAGGGATTTAGTAAATACAGAGGGGCCACTTTTCCTTTGGGAAGGCTATGTAGAGAAAAACCTGAGTGATCAGCCTACTAGTGGACTGTCCTTTTCTGCAGCCAATGCATCTGTCACTGCCAATGCCACTCCTGTCACTCCACTGTACCACTGAAACAGCACTTCCTGCATTACCTCTGCACCCTTGCTTATGTTCGTGATAGAGCCACTGATCATCTAGCTTCGTGGAGAAGTCTTTTTCTCCAGTTTTCTGTTCCAAGCTTGTGCTCCTAAGGTTACACAGCCCCATTGTAACTCTGGGGTAATCCCATACTGTCTGGAAGAGCTTCCACACTCAGGCCAGGCTGAGAATAGATGCTGGCCACTGTCACCACACTCTCTCTTCCTTTATACGGTGCTCATCCTTGGGGGTCCTTCAGGGAGCTATGCTTCCAGCATATCCTGGTGGGGACTATCTCAGTTCATCAGAGAAGTTTTATATTGACTCTAAAGTTAGTCAAGGCCTCCCACTCCTTGCTCTCAGGAAGCTCACTGGTTCTAGATTAAATGTGCACGTTTTCTCCCCAAAGTCAAGATTTTCACACAAGAGGGTATTGGGAGATGCAGCCATTTTTAAGTCATGGAAAATTTACCACTACACTCTTCCCCTAGGGAACGGGGTGCATATTTGTCTTGCAAATACAGAACTACTCAAGTGATTCTTTCTAGGTCATTTACTATATGGAGAAGATGCTGGAAACTTTTACATGGTAGCTTTCTTGCTGGGAAATTAATAATTAATCATTCAAGAGAAAATATCATTTCTTTGGATTAAAGTTCACAGCATTTGTTGAGTAGCTTTTTCAAGTGCCCAGTACTGCCCTGAAACTACAGTAATTAGCTTACAAAATGTCAAAGACCTGAACTTATGAAGGTTCATTGTTAGGTACTTAAAACTTTGACAAATAAACTGCCTCTACTTTTGGAATTTGGTAAGAAAATTACTTGCTCTTTTCAAATTTCCACTCAGTGCGGTACAGTGGAAAGGAGGTGGGTTTTAAGAGCCAAAGATCTTAGATTTGAATTCTTGCTCTATCGCTTATTAGCTGTATGTGCTTAGGAAATTCTTTCATCTGAGCCTCAGATTCTCCAACTGTAAAATGAAATTAACAGCATTTTTCAGGATTGTTGTGAAGATTACCTGAGAATATACGTAAAGGGCACAGTGTCTGGTAACATATACAAAGCATAGTGTCTGTCCAAAAATATTTACTGAAATCCTTAAGGACTAGAAAATATTCAACAGAAAATCAACTTGATCCAACCATTTGAAAGCATCATAAGTTAGTTTTATCTTGTCTCAGTGTTGGGGAAAGAAAGAGTGAGAGGAAAGAACAAACCAATATGTCTTGATGCAAAGATGTTTTGGGTTAAAACCCAGTTGCACAAACAAACTAACCATGAAATCTATTCGGAAAGTGGCACTGTCTTTCTCTCTAGAAAGACACTGATTCTTTCAATAACCCATTCCTCTTCAATCTCATTTCACATGGAGTACAACGTGTGGGGAATAAGTGATTTCTTAATAGGAAGAAAACAATATTATTTACTTACAAATATTTAATAAAGTAATAGCTGTGTGACTTTGGGCAACTTACTTAACATCTGTGACCTCAGTTTCCAGAATCTCTGAAGTCCTTGCCAACTCTAAAACATGCTATTTTGCATGCCTGGGGTGTAGATTCCACTTAAAGTTCACCATTACCTTGGTAAAATCCTGCTCTTATTGCTAA
Organism: Globicephala melas; assembly: GCF_963455315.2. Classification (NCBI taxonomy): domain Eukaryota; kingdom Metazoa; phylum Chordata; class Mammalia; order Artiodactyla; family Delphinidae; genus Globicephala; species Globicephala melas. The sequence continues at coordinate 23,699,684 of NC_083334.1, read as the reverse complement.
CCCTACAGCTTTTTTTTTTTTTTTTTTGCGGTACGCGGGCCTCTCACTGTTGTGGCCCCTCCCGTTGCGGAGCACAGGCTCCAGACGCGCAGGCTCAGCGGCCATGGCTCACGGGCCTAGCCGCTCCGCGCGGCATGTGGGATCTTCCCGGACCGGGGCACGAACCCGTGTCCCCTGCATCGGTAGGCGGACTCTCAACCACTGCGCCACCAGGGAAGCCCTTAAGCTTAACTCTTAAGCTTAGTGTTGGAACACTTAAAAAATCTTAAGAATAGCCTTACAAATCTTATTATTTGATTTATAAATGTAGTAAATTATAAAAATTACTCTAAAGGGCGTTTGTTAAACATTTAGTCCTATTTATAAACTTAGATAATCGAACTTATTCTTTGACTTGCACTTATAAATTTAAGGTACTCAACATTTTTCCTATGTATTAGTTGTGTGACAAACTTTCCCAAGTATTAAATAATTTTTATAATGCTAAAAATTTAAACATAGGATGAGATTATAAACCAATAGACTGTGGTAAAAAGGAAGCAGGTAGAAATAGAAATTGAATTAGTTGCCAAATGGAAGAAATGGCAGAGTTTTCATTTGTGACAATTAGAACGAACAAGTTCTATTATTATTTAGTTAACAAAAGTATCTGTACCTGCCAAAACACTAGAGGAGAACAAAAGAAAATGTAATCCATGTATCAAAAGATATAAAACAAACAAAAAACCCAACAAAAATGCATGAAAAATAGCATTAAAAAAAGATGACTAATGTCAGTTATACCTACAAAGGTTTTGCATCCCTTTTTAAAAAGAAATTAACAAGGAATAAAATTTAATTACACACTGTTTATTAAAAATAGGTAAACCAAATAACACAGAAAAGTAAAAGAAATAAGATGCAAATGTTAACAGTAAAAAGGAATAGCAATAATAATACCAATTAAAGCAGAATTTAAGGAAGAAAGAAACATTTAATGTGATAAAGAGATTCATCTTATTTTGAGAAAAGATCCAATATACATGAAAATATAATCTTCATAAAGCTTTATGTACTAAATAATATGAAGTGGCCATAAATTCAAGGAGAAATTGATAGAAGCACATTTCTCTGAGTGCACATTTCTCTGATTTCTTGGAAAAATCAAAAGGCAAAAACAATAAGTTGGAAAAAAAGAATTGAATGTTCTAAATAATGATTTGTAAGGTATGTGTATGCTAAACTTTGTACACTACAGAACACAGCAATAGGAACTTTATGAATATTAACACATTTTAGGCTACATAAAAAACCCCAATAAATTCCCCAAAGTTGCACAGATCATATTTTCTGACTGTGTTGTTATTAAACTGGGAAATAAGAACAGGAAAAACAACTTCTAAATCACTTGGAAATTTAAAAGGCTTCCAAAATAACTCTTGACATAAAATTAAAAATGTAAACGCAAATTATTTAGAAAATAACAATAATGAAAATACTATACATAAAAATTCATAGGATGAAGCCAATGTATGACCTCAGAGGCTGACTCAGTCTTTTTTTTTTTTCTTAAATATATTTATTTATTTTTGGCTGCGTTGGGTCTTCATTGCTGCGCGCAGGCTTTCTCTAGTTGCAGTGATCTGGGGCTACTCTTTGTTGCGGTGCGCGGGCGCCTCATTGTGGTGGCTTCTCTTATTGTGGGGCACGGGCTATAGGTGCATGGGCTTCAGTAGTTGTGGCACATGGGCTCAGTAGTTGTGGCTCACGGGCTCTAGAGCACA